>NC_137092.1:8951414-9412071 GCF_951640355.1 Cnephaeus nilssonii | reverse complement strand
GATCATTAAAGGGGACTCCATAACACTTGATATCTGGGGAGAAATAAACTTAACGCTAAAGCAATTAGAAAGGTCATTAGAAACATCAGAATAAATACAAAGCTTCATAAAAACGTCCAAGTTCACATAAGAAGCACCCAGTCCAAATAAGAAGTGAGTAGACTTCAAGAAGTAAACTTAGAGTCATTTCTGAAAGGTGAAATGTGTAAGAAAGGCATGACCTAGCTCTGAAACTCTAAATATGTAACAAAACACTTAATAATTAGAATATTGTAAAGCAAGGAGTACCTATTTATATTTCTTTGTTTATTTATGTCTGTATATATTTCATTTATTTTATATTAGGGACATTAGAGAGGCACAGAGCCTGGGACTTTGTAACTACTCAACTTTGCAGGGAGTAATATTTGCTTGGTCACAAAATGTAAATGTTGTTAGTAGTTTATCTTTCATCTTTTACTATGAAAAACTCAGAACACACACAAACATATTGTATAGTACAACGAACCCCTATCATCACCCAGCCTCAACAGTATTTCAACCTCATGGCCCGGTTTTGTTGCACGTCTGTTTCCCACTGACAACACCATACAACTAAGTGAACCCAGCAAATGCCTCATGGACACTGTATTTATACTGGGCCTCAGTATGCAGGTTTCGACAGGCACAATGGGAAAAAGCATTCAGGTTGGCGCAATGGCATGAGACAAGGACGAAGCTGGAAAAGTTGAAGGTAGGTGGAGTTCTGATCATCCAGGGCCCTGAATGTTGTGCTCAGGAATTTGGGATTCATTCTGTAAACAGTGGGCGACCAGCGAAAGCTCCTAAGCTAAGGAATGATATGATCCGATCTGACAATAGTGACCTTTCAAAGAGGAATCGCTGTGATCCAGGCGTCATGCTAAACATTCACTTACTTAGTCTTCATAATGACCCCGGAGGATGGTGAACTTGGACAGTAGTCTGAGAATGGACCAGGGGTGAGACAGTAGGAGAGGACATGATTTCAACCAATGGTTTAGGGCAGTGGTCGGCAAACTCATTAGTCAACAGAGCGGCAAACCACGGGCTCCCAAGCCGCATGTGGCTCACGAGCCGCAGTTTTCCGACAACTGGTTTAGGGTTCCCGGGATAAAGGCCTGACTGTAGAGTCTCTTAACAGCAGCAATGAGAACTGGAGTTAGAATGATGAGAAGGTAGAATCAGAGGACCTGGTGGCCAATTAGCTCCTGAGTGAATTGGGGGCAAGTGACTAAGAGACTTAGAAGGAAAGGCTCCAAGTAGAACAATGCCAGGAGACCCCACTCCTGGGACACAGCTCCCCTACCCCCCCACCAAAACCCCAATCTCAGGAAAATAGGGCACTTTTGCCATCAGCTGACGACGAGACTTGGAAACTCAGGCAAGTTCTAGCAATGGCGGTTTTCCCGTTGGTCCGGGTGCGACACCAGATGGAATGCAAAGGCAAAGTAATAGGAGTAATACCAGCACTTCCCTATGTGAAGCATAAACAATGTGGCAGGTCCTGGGCTAGACACTTTATAGACCTCATGCCATTTAATGTGCACAATAACCCGAGGATGGCCCCGGCTTCACTATAAGGAAACTGAGATTCAGAGAGATTAGGTAACCGGTCCTGGCTCACAGAGCTGCTGAGGCGCAGAATTGAGACACGCACCATGAGTTATGTTCCTGACGGCTGCACGGAACTGCCTAGGGGGAGACAGACTTCTTACAAAGGAGGCAAGACAAGTCTGGCTCAGTGTTCATTCTCACGTGTATTTGTGCATTTATTCGTTTTTTTTTGTAACTAAGCAATCACTGAGCACTTACTATGGGGCAGGTTCTGTGCTGCGTGTTTAGGATAAGACATCAATAAGACACCATCTCAGCCCTTAATGAGAACAGTCCAGCAGAGGCAGACAGTGAACAGGTATTATAATGCACAGGGGAGGGCAGCTGGCCTGGCCTGTGCGGGTGAAGACTGTGTCAGAGAAGACTTCCAGGGCCGACACCTGAGCTCAACCCCAAAGTCTGGGCCAAGGTGAGGAAGAGAGAAGAGAGTAACACTCCAGACGGGAGGGTCTGTGCAAATGCACAGCCAGACCGAGAAACGACACGCTCTGCACTGGGAACCACAGGCAACTTGGTTCATGGCGCTTGGGTTTCATCCAGGCCCCGGGGAGCCACAGAGGCCGGACACACCCACTAAAGCTCAGGCCGGCTGCAACGGGGAGAGGCAGGAGCCGGCAGGGGAGGGGAAGGAGGAGGCTGCCACGGTACAAGTGAGGATGACACAGATGCAGAACAGCAAGGAGATCTGAGAGATGTTTGAGGTTAAATGGGCGGCACCTAGAGAGTGACCCTTGAGGACGACTCATATCACCCCCTGCCTCCTCCCGCAGGCTGTCCCCTCGGAGTTCCCCACAGGGAGTTTGGACACGGATCCACCCTCTGCCCGATACAGACAGCCGGACTGGATGCCTGTGGTCACGTCACTGCCTCTGTGGGGTGCTGAGTCTCTATGGAGCCAGGCCTCTGTCCTGGGGCCACCGACCAGGAAGGTGTGTCCTCTCCTGGTGCAGGAAAGGGTTAGCTCAGGAGGCCTGCACATTCCCAAGAAAGGCCTGACTTTAGGAATGGTTCTTGGCAGTTCCTGGGAAATGAGCTCTGAGCCTGGAATATTCTGCCTGGTAAGAGTGTTTGTCTGCCTCAGGCCTTGAGCCATAAGTTACAGTCCGATCAGATACTAGCAGTTTATGCTTTATGGTGAGCGCTGGCTTGCTCTGAGGGCTGGAGTCTGAGTAGCTGAGGTCAGCCACCCAGCACCGCATGCCCACAGGACAGACGCCCCCTCCCCCCAGAAAAACCCTGGACACCAAGGCCTGGTGAACCTCCTCGGTTGGCAGCATTTTGCACGTGTTCTCACACTCTGCTACCTGGAGCATTATGCACAACCACACCAGTTCTGCTGGGGTGGGACACCTGGATGCTTGTACCCAGTTTCTCCTGGACTTTATCCCACATGCCTTTTCCCTTTGTTCATTTTCTTTTTTAAAAAAAATATATTTTATTGATTTTTTACAGAAAGGAAGAGAGAGGGATAGAGAGTTAGAAACATCGACGATAGAGAAACATCAATCAGCTGCCCCCTGCACACCCCCCACTGGGGATGTGCCCGCAACCAAGGTACATGCCCTTGACCGGAATCGAACCTGGGACCTTTCAGTCCGCAGGCCGACGCTCTATCCACTGAGCCAAACCGGTTTTGGCCCCTTTGTTCATTTTCATTTGTATCCTTTCATTTGAATAAACTCTAACCAGGAGTGTAACAGCTTTCCTGGGTCCTGTGCGTTCCTCTAACGCAGTGGTCGGCAAACTCATTAGTCAACAGAGCCAAATATCAACAGTACAACGATTGAAATTTCTTTTGAGAGCCAAATTTTTTAAACTTAAACTTCTTCTAACACCACTTCTTCAAAGTAGACTCGCCCAGGCCGTGGTATTTTGTGGAAGAGCCACACTCAAGGGGCCAAAGAGCCGCATGTGGCCCGAAAGCCGCAGTTTGCTGACCAGGGCTCTAACGAATCATTGAGCCTGAGGGTGGTCTTAGTGACCTGTGACACACTACACCCTGGGGTGACAGCAGATGAGACAGTTGGAAAAGCACCCAGCCCCAGAGTGGTATTGCACCCAGAGTAGATGACTGAGCGAGGCCATGTGCGAACACCTTTAGTGGGACACTGTGCACTGCGCAGAGCAGGTGGGCAGGGTGCCCGGGACACGGGGAGGATATTACCCAGAATTCCAGGTCCCTCTGGGCTCTCCCCAGGGCCTCCAGAACTTTGCTCTGATGCTGACCTCTGGGAGCCCACAGAGCACTTCACCTTTTCCTTTTCAGCTTTTTCAAAAAGTCTAATGTCCTCCCTCACCTGCTGTTGCTCATTTCTTTTGCCAGGTAGTTGTGTCAAAATTGGACCCCTAATGCAGGCACTTTCTAGAATTTACCCTGAACAACAGATGTGAGAGCCTACGTGTGCCCCAGAAATGCAATACGTCGCTGTGTGTACATTTATAGGTTATTCCAACAGCACGCTGTGACACGGTAGGGAAATTAAGCTTCCCAGCAATGGGCATGGTCCACAGCCAGGAAACCTGAGGCTGGACGGGATGTGAGTACAAGCTTCCTGTACGTACTCTTCATTTTTACCACTGCAGGTCTGTACGCATAACATGAGCTCTAATTCATGAGCGGTACCCTCCTCCTCTTCACATCTATCTGGAAAAGGACTTAGATTGACAGGTATTTCTGCTCACCCTGCAGCCCACGCTCAGCCCTGTTCTCAACTCCAAGCCGAGGCACTAGGACTTTCTATAATATCTCAGGGAAACTAATGACTTTTAAGAGCACGCCCTTTCTCTATTTGCAAAGCTGCTCTCCAGTGCCGCCAGGCCCTGCTACACGCTGGCTTGGCGTCCCTTTACTATCTCCACTCTCGGTGACATTGGGGCCTCAGCTCTGCACCTGGACCAGTGGCAAGCAAGACAGGCGCTTCCTGACAGGCATGCCACCCTCTCAGCAGGGCTCAATGCGGAAAATGGAAATCTGGGTATTTTAAGCAAAAAATAATTTACTACAGGAGATGGCGTAGTACTAAGTTATCGGGAGGACTGCGGGAATGGCTTCTAGGCTGGGCTCCAGAAGGCCAGCACGGGAACTGTGGAGTTCAAGGCCGCCCTGCCACGCCTGCTAACCAAGGCCCACCCTCTGCTACCTGTATCACAGCTGCCTCGAGACACCAGGAAGCTCAAGTCTGACCTGCTGAGGACACGCCCTGTGTCCTGGACCTTGCTCACCAGTCACAGTAGCCAATGGGACAGGAAGACTGCGATGCCTCACTTCCACGTTCAGATCCTGCTCGTGCAAGTAGGTGGCAGAACCTCAATTGCATGCAACACCCCAGTGGCAGGGAAAGCGTGGCAAATGGACTTTCCAGAACCCGCAGTACAGGAAGCACATGAAGAGGTGAGGATGGGGCTTGTCAGGCTACTTACTGCACCCTAACCCTAGCCCCAGGAAATACCTCCTTTAGCATTTCTTCATCCGAAAATACCAGGGCCATCTCCTCGGATAGGGCTCCTCCTACTGGACACGCTGCCATGAACTCTTCAGCCTCCCAAAGCAAAGGTCTTGCCCCTTGAGCTGGGATAGTCCAACAACAGCTTTGGAGGAACTGCTCCAGGTGAGGGTTGTTACAATCAAACACTCCCCGGAAGAAGGAAACATTCAGTGCAAGCATCAGGGAGCCACCATCAGAAGGTGGGTTGTTAGTGCTCAGATGAGCCAAGCGTCAGATGAGAGGTTGTTGCCTGGAACATTCCTGCCTCCCTCCCACTGCAGGCCCTTCTCTGGGCCCCTCCGAGGTCTCTGCCTGTGACTGTGTGTCTCACCTGAGATCTGTTTCCTTGGCCCAAGGTGGAGAAAGGCACTCTTCCTGCCTCCTCTCTGCCACCCTGGAGCCTGGGAACGCCAGCCATGGCTTAAATGCCTTGTCTCTGAGGTGACACCATGCCTGATAGGGACACAATTACTAGAAGAAATACCTTCAGTGTTACCAAGCTGTTAAAAGTCTCAAACACCTCTCAGAAGAATGAACCAATCTAAGAACCAATCTCCAGCAGGTGTCCACTGATCTCAGGAGGTGTTAGTGGCAGAAGTCACTCATTCAATAACTATTATTGGGTGTCAACTACATGCCAGCCACAAGGTTAGATGCCGAAGACACACAAACACACGAGAGAGAGAGAGAGAGAGAGAGAGAGAGAGAGAGAGAGAGAGAGAGAGAGAGAGAGAGAGGTGTGATCCTGCTTTGAGGGAATTCACCATCAACAGAGAAAGTTGACGAGTAAAGTGGCATGATAAGGAAGCGCACTTTTAAGAGTGCAAACAAGGGTTGTCAATGATGCTTAAAACTGGAAACAAAAGGTTAGTGAAGGACTTCATAATAGATGTTCAAGTTACCATCATCCGAACACAGGATCAACCCTAACATCTCTAAAAGTGAAGCAACCAGTCACTATGGCCCTCCCAATGTGATAGAGCAGAGAGCACGTAGCACCACTCATGGAGTTTTACTGCAAGAAAAAAAAAGCGCTGAATCTCTAAGTCTCTGATTTAACACCATTCACAGGAAATACCGGGGTTAAAGGAACATGTTAAATGACACCAAAGGGATGCAATCAGACCAATTCAGAATGAGGGAAATAACTTAGTTTCTTTGACAAATAAATTGAAAGAAATAGCGAAAAATAATAGGAGGAGCTGATAGAGATTTAAAAAAACTTACGACACAAACCAAAGAATGCAATTTGTAGATCTTGATTCAAACAAATCGTCCATAAAATGACATTTGGGGGACAATTATCTGAACTGAACACGAACTAGATATTAGGTGACATTAAAGAATTTTTATTAACTTCGTGGAGAATAACAATGGCATTGTGGTTATGTTAGTATTGAAAGAATTGAGTCCTTATGTTAGAGATAGACAAGGAAGAGTTCACAGGTCAAATGATAGGATGCTTGGGCTGGCTAAAATATTCCAGACATGTTCATATATTACATGCATTACTTACACAGCTTGAAAAAGAAAAGCTGAAGTGTAGGGACCAGATTTTTCTTATTCACCTTTAACATGCAAGAGAGACCACATTTAATCTGAGGGGTGGGGCAGAAGGCAAGTCTATGGAACCAGGTGTCAGTGATGGAGGTTATTGCAGGGAAGATGCTGAGGGAACCAGAGAACCCGGTAGGATGTGCTAGGAAGACCTTGCTACTCAAAGAGTGGCCCATGGCCCATTGGCATCTCCTGTGTCATTATAAATGGCAACATCTCAGGCCCACCTCAGACACACTGAACTAGAAACTGCATTTTAACAAGACCGCCAGGTGATTCATGCGCCTGTGAAAGTTTCAGACCCACTGCTCTAAGTGCAGCTCATCTTTCGATAAAGATGCTTTATTACCCATCTCTGAAAGCTCCGAGTGACCAAATCCAAGATTTCATGCAGAATCCCCCAAGAGCACGGATTTGTGTATTAATCTGTTGCAACACCTACACCGGTTGCCTTACTAATGGCTGATCCACCATTTATTCCTGGCCCCCAGCCACACAACATCCTCCCTGCCATGCTTCCTAATTGGTAATCTGCCACCCATGACCTTGACCAGATGGTGTGCTGCCTTGGGACCCCTGGCCTCATCAGCTGATTCCACACTCGGCCAGAACCATATTACAAAGGGAGGCAGTGCCTAGAGCATCCATAGAGATGAATGGGCCCCCAAAGATTGTGGCATGCAATTAAAGGGAAAGAACTCTATTAAGTATTTGTATGAGAGGCCACGGCCCTTTACAGATAGGGGTCACCAGCCCTGCTATTAATCTAGTCTTGCTCTGTCCTCCAAATAGAAAATACTTTACATATGAAGGGATATGAGGAGGGCACGGGGCAGCTGGGGAGTGCATCAAATCCATCCTGATGAGGGGGACTTTCTTCTCCATTAGTGGTATCTCTGCTGTTGGGCAGAGCCAGCCTCTATGTGTACTCGGTGACTGACTTTTGTTCAGGCACCTGGCTGCTTGGTGATATTCATTCTGGTGATTGCTTTGATTAACAGGGTCTGAGGAATTTCACACTTAATCTCTGAGTTGAATGAGGCATGTGGCCACCATATCACAGCCTCTTTCGTGAAGATTCTTCCCATCTTTCTGAGTATTGGCCATCACACATGCTAAACACCTTCAGATCTGACCCTTTTGTTTTGCCTCAACTGCCTAGAAGGTCACAAAGGCGAGGCTGAGCAGCAGGACTGTGTGTGGACAGACTGTGGGCTCTGAAGCCAATTGCTTAAGTTTGAATCCCAAGCCTGCTGCCCACCAGCTGTGTGACATGGACATGACTTACCCCTTCTATGCCTCACTTTCCTCCATGAAAAATGGGGATGATAACGACTTCTACCTCATAATTTTGTTGTGAGGATTAGATGAAGTACCATATGCAAAGCACTCAGAATAGAGCCTGGAACGGAGTAAGTGCTCATTAATGTTATTTATTATCACCTATGCAAATACTTGCATTCCAAAACTCATTCTCTGACACCAATTGGGTCCCCTGCAATTCAATTCTGACACTAGATACCCAGTGTAGCACAGTCCCAATGACTTCAAGGTGAAATCCTTCAGTAGGACTTTAGGTAGTTAGTGCCATATCCCACAAGATAAAGGGCAAAGACCCCAAGACCGTCCCTACTTCAGATGCCAGTTACAAGTGACATCCCAGGATACCTGCACTCCTGTCGGAGTTGGCTACAAATTCAGGGATTAACCATGAGCCCCTCTAGGTTTGCTAATTTGCTAGAATTACTAAAGGCTACCACCTGGGAACCACCAAATGAAAGAGATGCATTGGCAAGTTCTCAGGGAAGATAAGAGCCTCCTTGCCCCCTCTGGGCATGCCACCCTCTCAGCACGCCAGCCTCTCACCACCAGGAAGCTCTCCTGAGCACTGGCATTCAGTGTTGACCTGGGGTTCATTACATTGATACGCTGGGTTAAATGAACTCAATTTCCAGCCCCCTCTGGTCCCCAGAGGTCAGGGGGTGGGGTTAAAGTTCCAACCCTCTAATCACAATCAGGAACTTGGTTTTCCTGCCTTGGGCCAGCCTCTCTCCTCCTTGAAACTATTTAAGGGCCCAGCGAGAGTCGCCTCATTAGCATAAACCCAGGTATGGTTAGAAGGGACTCTAATGATAATAAAAGACACTATTGTCGCTCAAGAAATTCCAAGGATTTTTGAAACTCTGTGCCAGGAACCAGGGACAAAGGCCAGCTGTATTCTTTATATTATGACACTAACCAAATATTCTGAGCACTCATGCTGGGCCAGGTACTATGCTGGGCATTGGGGAATTATCTGTATTTTCAATCGTTTTCATTAAACCACAGGCCTGGAAGATAGTGCCAATTTCATCTAAAGGCCAAGGAGGACCACGAAGCTAAAACATGTGGAGTGCCTGCCATGCTCTGCAAATACACATTGTTTCACTTACTTTCAGTCCCTGAAATTAGAGGTTTTTAAGCCATTTTGATAGTGCATCCTCATATATCAAACATATTCACAATCTCATAAGTATATACGTATTTCGTTATGAGTAAAATACATAAGGCAGAGTAAGCTAATAAGAATGGCATATTTGGAAGATTGCATTTTCCAAAGATGACCCTATCAACAATCTGTTCTACCCACTGTGTCTGCAGTGTGACACGGCCCCCCCTGGGCTGCAGGTGACGGCTGCGTTCCCTCGTCTTGAACCTGACAGAACCCAGCTAGAGGAGGCCATGGAAGGAGACACTGCTCACTTGGCTCTTTTCCTCTTGGGACATGTGTCCTGGGCCCTGAGCTGACACTTAAGCGCAGATGGCCCTCAAGGGAGGAGCTGGCAGTCAGCATCAACCCTGCAATTTTATTATTATTTTTGTTAATTTTTAATCCTAATCTGGGGATATTTTCCATTGATTTTTATAGAGAGTGGAAGAGAGAGTGAAAGAGAGAAATATCGATATGAGAGAAACACATCGATTGGTTGCCTCCTGCACAAGCCCCAACCAGGGCTTGGGCCAGGGAGGAGCTTGCAAACGAGGTACGTGCCCTTGACCGGAATTGAACCCAGGACCCTTCGGTCCTCAGGCTGACGCTCAACCACTGAGCCATGCTGGCTGAGCTTTACAGGAATCTCTGAATGCCACTCATCTACTTAGTGAGGAAGACTTAGCTAAATCAGATACAGACTGTAACCACTACGCAGAGTGTCCTGCTCGCATCCTCTCTGCTCAGAGCCTCATCATCACCCTCGAGATAAGTATCCAAGCCCCATACCTGGGACCGCATCCTCCGTTCCCTCACCTGCACTTGGGCACCAGCCTTCCGATCACCTGCAGCCTCCGTTCAGTCTCTCACAACGAATGATGATGGAATAAATCGCTACATCTGAATTGGTGCAAGACAGCAGCTCTTTCAAAAGTCTACATACCTCATCAATGACGGCAGAGAGAAAGGGTCCCCTTTACTTGTATGACAACCCTCTTATATAGAACGATGGCAAAAACTAAGAGGACACTCCTTAAAGGTGCCTGACACTGTAGGGTTCAGGGTGGAGGCAGGGGAGTCCTGGTCCTGACTAAGGAGTCTACTAGTATACCAGCCGTAGACTATTTGTCTCTGGTGGCTCAGTGTGGACAGTAAAATGACGGCACCAACAATTAGCCTTGCTCACTTTTCCTTTAAATGTACCCTCTTCAAGGCTTTATTAACTGTCAAGTGCAGTTCCCATGATCCCCCAGAGCAATATTTTTTATCACATGCACAGTGTAGCTTTCAGGGGGACCTCCTCTGCAAAAGAGAATTCAGTTAACCCCAAATTTCCTTTGTAGCCAAGCCTTTAAGAACTCATTATTCTCAAAAGTCGGTATATTTATATTCCTCTTTCCCTGCAGGGGTTGGAGGAGAGGAATGGAGTCGGCAAAAGCATTCAACTCACCAGTTATTAACTTTGTGGATTGATGACGTTCTCTGCGGACTAGGAGGGGTGTGCTTTTCATTCTGGGCCAACACTGACTGAAGTATCTGGGGAATAAAAACTCATTTTAAAATTAGTCCAAGCAAAAATACATAAGAAAATGCATTGTAAAAAAGACTCATATGGTGCAGCGGCCAGATAATAGGATTTTGATCACCCCCCACTTTGGACGCTCTCTCTCCTGCTCGCCCTTCATTTGCATGCATAATTGAATGTTGACTGCATGATGAGCACTGAGGAGAAAACACGCTGTGAAATGATCAGGATGTGCCACACTTGTGCTGTCCTAACCTTCAAGGAGCCCCTCCCCTCTCAGGGCTTTTCCTCTGTTCCCACAGCCTGGGCCTCCTCAGACTGTAGGCCTGCATCTCCTTTCGCAGGGCTGAGGGCCTTGCAGGGCTGAGCTAGCTCCCCGCACCCTGCTGTGTCTGAGGGACCTCTACTAGTATTTCCTTAGACATGTCCCCGGACATTCACAACTCCCAGGAGATCCCGAAATGACATTTCCTAACATTCACATTTGCTTTTTCTTTCTCCTTTCATCCTTTGGAAAATATTCAGAAGATGTGGTCTTTTCCCGAACATAGAGTGACTTCAGCATCTCGACTCCTGGGCAACCTATGCTTGTGCATCTCTGATGTTCCTTGTCACCGGAGTGAGAGGGTCAGAGTTAACTCAAGAGAAGATGGGATTCCTTCTCTACACCTTTGAAAGAATGAGAAGGCTGTCCATACAGGATGATGGATTTTATTTATTTATTTAGGTTAATCCTCATCTGAGGATATTTTTCCATTGATTTTTAGAGAGAGTGAAATGGAGGGGAGAGACAGAGAGAGAGACATCAATGTGAGAGAGAGAGAGAGAGAGAGAGAGAGACAATGATTGGTTGCCTCCTGCCTCAAGCCTGCAATCGAGGTACATGCCCTTGACCAGAATTGAACCCGCGACCCTTCAGGCTGCAGGCTGACGCTCTATCCACTGAGCCAAACCAGCTAGGGCCACAAGAACAGATTTATTCACACATAGAGCTGTCATACAGAGAAAAGAAAGTTCATAGTGGAGGCAAACTCACTTTCGCCTTCATGGTGAGAGCGTCCAATAGCTCAGGCCTGGACTTAGCGGAGTAACATCCAGAAAGTCTTTTCTCCTCCCACCAGGTGAGCAGCACCAGGTACCGGAGCAGCAGAAAGCTTGTACATTAACCCCCGCGTGTTTCCGGAGCATCTCTAAGGGCCCTGTCAACCTCGGCGAACTGCTCTGGGAAAGTTCTCTGACCCAGAGAGCTGCCTGCCTGCTTTCTGTGATGACTCATTGACCCGAGGGGCAGGGGCCACCTGTTTCTTGTCCACCCCTGGAAGTTACAGTGTTTTCATGGACTCTCCTTAGGAAGAGAGGAAATGCCTTCTAGGTCCTTGAACTTCATGCGAAGTAAGTACAAGTGAGTATTCTACAACTGCCCACACAGGTGGCTCCCTCAGCCCATTTCACTACAACCAAATTGCTTTTCCTCCCCCTTACGTATTTCCCATTTTTGAATCTAGACTTACAAATGCAGCGATTGAAGGAAGAAAAAACTAGTCTTTGGGACTAATGTATTTTTTTAAATAATGAGTTTTTAAAAATGGAACCTATGTTGGCCTGCCTTCCTTTTGTCTGAGTACAAGCTTCGCACAGTGTAAGGGGGTTGCATGTGCTCCAATGTTGCCCAAGGATATGGGTTATTATTCCTCCCCCCTTGACCAGCAGGGTCTCATCTCTCTTTCCCTTTCAGCCTTTTGTTTGAACAGATGGGATTGGGGAAGCGAGGGAAGAAAGCCATTCTGTTCTCATTAACTCTCCCCACACACAAACACAAACCTGGGCTTTGGGGACTCGGGGACTGGGAAAGGGATGCTCCCTCGCCACTGCCATCGGGACCTGATGTTCTGAGATACAAAGGCAGCCGGGTTGGGGACCCACGTCCCATGGCAACGAGACTGCCAACCAGCAAGATGACTCTTATACATGTTTTCATAAATACATTCACAAAAATGTGTGCCTATATGATCTACAACAGAAGCAAATAGTAGGTGCACAGAATAAATCACTCTATTTATACTACACATAATTCAGAAATCTTTTATCATGCATAGCGATAGCTAAGAGTACACTTCATATATTTGTGATGAAAGGTAAAGGTGATCTGTGAACTGTAAGAGTCTGTCCCCATTTCTCACGTCTTCTCGCTATACAATAGAGTTGAAATACACTGAGAAGGGTGGGGCCTGTCAGTTCACACTCTTTTGTTCAGCTGTCATGTAATGATTATTAATAAGGTTTCCAGCTTGGATGGTCCTGTGTGTGAAACCACTCCTGACCAAGGGAAAGGTCACAAAACTGTAAAGCTATGGTCAAATATTAAAGACTTTCTCTTTCAGGGTTCTTATAAAAGTATAAGGCTTTTAAATAGATATATTTTGAGAGAAAGTCAAAGGCTTTGGAGAACCAGATGTGGGTGTGGACCCCCCCTGGTGAGCCAATTCTGGGAAGTGCTATCTTTTGTTCTAGAAGCTGGATTAGGAAGTGGTCTGGCCTATTTGTTAGATCGCGTTTGCTTTTATTTATTTTTATTTTTTATTTTAAAATATATTTTTATTGATTTCAGAGAGGAAAGGAGAGGGAGAGATAGAAACATCAATGATGAGAGAGTCATTGATCGGCTGCCTCTTGCATACCCCCTACTGGGGATAAGGCCTGCAACCCGGGCATGTTCCCTTTACCAGAATCAAACCCAGGACCCTTTAGTTCGCAGGCCTACGCTCTATCCACTGAGCCAAGCCAGCTAGGGCCGCGTTTGCTTTTAAATCTCCGTCCGTCCTCATAACGATGATGAGGGTACTGAGGCAGGGAGAAACCGAGCCCAAAAAGATGTTTTCTCGGGGCCCAGATGCTACCACCGAGCTTTTGACTCCAGGAGCCCCAGTCTCAGGAGGGCGAGGGAAGAAAAAAACTGCCCGGGACCAGATACGTTGATATTTCATAGCACATCCGCCCCTTCAGAACGCAGTCCCCAAGGAGGGAGATGCGGCTTTTATTCTTTCAGGAGGCTTTCACATGTGAAGTATGCAGAATAAAAACAAAATGGATAAAACTATGCAGTCAGTAAAAAGATCAGGTTACGAGGGATCTTTTAGGGGACAGAGGGATGAATGGGAGAACACAGAGGATATTTATTTATTTATTTATTTATTTATTTATTTATTTATTATTTTTATTGATTTCAGAGAGGAAGGGAGAGGGAGAGAGAGATAGAAACATCAATGATGAGAGAGAATCACTGATCAGCTGCCTCCTGCAAGCCCTACACTGGGGATCGAGCCTGCAACCCGGGCATGTGCCCTGACCAGGAATCGAACCATGACCCCCTGGTTCATAGGTCGATGCTCAACCACGGAGCCATGCTGGCCAGGAGAGCACAGGGTAGTGAAACATTTTTAGGGTAGTGAAACATTCTCTGTGCTACCATAATGGTGGATACATGCTATTCTGCATTTGTCAAACCCACGGAATATAAACACCAAGAGTAAGCCCTAATGTAAAGTATGGATTTTGGGTGACAGCCATGTGTCAGTGTAGCTCATCAAATTAGCAAATGTACCACTGGGGTGGGGATGTGGATAGAGCGAGGCTGTGTGTGTGGCAGGGCAGAGGGCAAGACAGGAAATCTCTGTACTTACCCCTCAATTTTGTTAGGAACTTCATACTGCTCTAAAAAATAAAGTCTATTTTAAAAAAAATAAAAGAAGAAAAATCTACTTAAAATGAAGTGGATCTCTGTGGCATGTCTCTTGGTGGGATCCCCAAACACCCAGGAATATTATATCAAAAGGCAAAAGCATTTCTAGGCGATAAACAGTCCTTTGTAGTTCTGTCCAATAGTTCCTTGCAGTTTGTTATAAACATACATTATGCGGTTTAATTTTTTATACCTAAAGAAACGTAAGCACAAAATGCTCCAAGTTGAGTTGTGATCAAAAAGAGAAATGGAGGTAAACTCTTACTCTTTATTAACAAGTGTTAATTCATGCACCATATTCAAAAGAATCTGTTGAAAATAAAATATTTGGCCGGCTTGCATGGCTCAGTGGTTAAGCATCGACCTATGAACCAGGAGGTCACAGTTCGATTTCCAGTCAGGCCATATGCCCTGGTTATGGGCTGGATCCCCAGTGTGGGGCATGCAGGAAGCACCGATCAATGATTTTCTCTATCTCTCTCTTCTGTTTCTATCTCTCTCTTCCATTCCCTTCCTCTCTGAAATCAATAAAAAAATATATTAAAAAATATTTCTTCAACTCTCCAGATCACATAAAAATATACTGATATTTAGCATCCTATTAGGAAAAACAAAAAATGGACTCTGCTGTATATTGTAATTGTTTCCTGATAAATAGAAAAACAATTCTCAAAGCATAGATTTGGACTTTAACTAGAAAATCTTGGGATCATTTCAACCTTTTTATTTTCAAAATCCCGGTCCAGATTGACAAGGACAGAGGGAGATGACTGTAAATTGCGCCGCGCCCCCCCCCCCCCCCCCCCCCCCCCACACACACACACACACACACACGACAGAAAAAAAGGCTGGTGATAAAAAGGCAGCGGATCCCCAGGGGATTGTCCAGCAGGGGTCAGCCTTGGGTTCAGTCCTGTTTAGTATTTTTATTAACCAATCTGAAGGGGGAGGGGCAACCGCATAAACATGAAACCTGCAGATGGCTACTCATTACGGAGGAGGATTTGCAGGCCCGGGAGGAGCAGGAATGAAATTCAGAAGTGCATTTGGAAAGGTGGCCAGAAAAGGACAAAGGAGGCTGGGAGCAGGGAACCGGGGGGTCCAGGCGCTGACTCGGTGCTGTGGGAGGAAGGTATCCGGGGGCAGGAGTTCTGGGAGCATCCTGGCAGTGGTTGTTAATACAAGCAAGTGTCACCCCTGCTTGCTGGGGAACACCTACATCGCTGCAGGGGTGGGGAGCGCAAGGTAAAGGCCTATGTGCCTGTCTTCAGGTTGCTGGGTTTAGTTATGAGAAGACGAGGGAGTGTAAGTTGGGATCTCTGCCTTTATAACGGCAGGTGCTCGCCCTGAGGGCGACTTAGGGCACATGAAGGGCAAAAAGAGCAGTGAGCAGCCAGGTCCGCGCCATTCTTTCTGTCACAGGCAGCCCGTCCTCAGCCTGTCCCTCTGCGCAGCCGGCTCCTCAGCACCGTTAGCACAAAGCCCACTGGCCTGGCCTCCCTTCCCAGAGGCCCACTCACTGTTAAGTGCAGCCCTACAAGTATGTGCTCAGCCTTCCTTATCTGCTCCACAAGAGCCGTCACCACTGGTCAGACCTCCCCTCTGCTCCGAACCCCCTGCCTCCCCATTGCCGCTAGAACTTGACATTCCTGAGCCTAGGAGCTGTCTCCCAAAGAGAGGATAGGCTACTGCTCAATCCCAGGGATCAGCCTGCCTTCAAATTGCCTGACTCACCAAATGCCCATCTTTTTAGGCACTTCCAACGGCCAAATGGGGCCTCATCGTGGAAGCTACATGAGGTAAGAACATACAAAGTGCTTTCAGCGCGCCTGGCGTTCTATAAGGGCTTTTCATTCGTCAAAATTATTCCCAGTCTGGCCCTAATGCCACTTTATCAAAGGGTCTTTTCAAAGCAATCTTCCTTGTTTTATTCGTGTTATGTGTTTTATCTTCCAGAAATGGATATTTCCAGGAAAATATTTAACCTCTGTGAATATTTCATGTAAAAGTGATGTTTTCACGTAGAGGCTTGACCTGCTCCGTGCTCACACGGTGCTGGTGTGTGTCACCACCTGCCTCACAGCGGACTGGCTTGTCACGGGACATCCTTCAGTCTCTGATCTTAGCCAACTTCCAGCCTCATCTTTCACACCCGCCCCCCCCCCCAAGTCTCCTCCCCAGATGCTGCTCCGAACACCTGGCCTCCTCCTTCCACACACACCTGATCACTCGCCTGTGTCCACTCCACCGTGGACGTGGTGGCCCAGGCTGTCCCTGCACCTCAGACACCTGGGTTTCCAGGCCTGTGTGTTACACTCTTCCCTCTTCTATCACTTCCTCGTCTGGGAAAAACACACACATACACAAAATCAGTTATTCTCTTCAAGGCCCACACGCGATGGCACCTCCTCTGGGAAGTCCTCCCAGAACTTCCCTGCTCCACCCCTTCTCTGAGAAAGTGGGTCTCTTTTCCTGGGGTCCCACTGTTGTCACTGAACTTGCTAATTTCATGAACGGAAGTTGTTCTTTCCAGAGAAGGGAAAGAAGACACAGGGAATCCAAGGATGGCCGGGGAAGGGGCAGACCTGGGTCTGGAGGGAGGAGAGCTGGTCTGTGCACTAGGACCCCCCCTGCTGGAGAGAGAAAGTGGACACCAGCAGCTCTGAAACTGACTGTGGAACCAGGGCCCTTTGCCCAGGGGAACTGGGTTTGGGTCAGCCACACAGAAGTGCAGGGAGTGAGACTCCAAAATGCAATTTCCCAGCCGGCGCCGCTGCCGCCTCCAGCCCGGGCCAGGCGCAGACTGTGTAATCAGGCTCAGCTGGCAATCTGGGCGCTGCCACACCGACGCACGACTGCATTACCTCCCTGTCCCAGGCAGCGTGGCCTTCTCCACGAGGGTTAACACCAGCGACGGTGGAACAAACAAAGGAAAGTGGCAGCTGCTCCGAACACCTGGCCAGGGCACGGCTCCCAATCCGTCCGCAGTCACCTCGGACCCTCCAAAGCCTCGCTGCCTAATGAGGATCCCGCGTCTCAGACCGGAGGTATTTGCTGCCAAAGTCCTCATTAGAGGAGGAAAACTATGTCTGAGACGGTGACAAAGGACAGGCAGAACCAATTTCCTGTCAACAGCTCTAGCACTTGCCAACGGCAGGCCGAGTAAACGGATGGGACAAGGTGCCTCAGTTTCCCTCTTTATTGATTGACAGGGATGCACCCTCATATTTAAGCTGCAGACGATCAGACCTTTTTGTGAGAGGAGATTCCACTTCTATTCCTGGTGTGACCTTGGGGACCGAAAGGGTCCTTGCCGTATGGTCAGAGCCACATAAGCTCATGAGCTGCGGGATAAAACATGCCTCAGAAAGGAAACGAATCCCAGGAAATGAAATAGTTACCCAGGAAAGGGGCACCTCTGAGGGTTGGACAGAGACAGAGCCTGCTCTGTTTCATCCATGTTTGCTGAGGGCTCTGTGTGCCAGGCACACGCTGGGCACTAGGATGCAGGGGTGAGCAGGTACACCGGAAGCTGGCCCTTGCTCTGGGAAGCCTACAGTCCAGGGGGCAAATAGACATTCAACCAATCTCCCCACGAGTCACTGTAAAATTGTACCTCTATAAGTGCTGAGAAGGAGCAAAGCATTGTGGGGGACAAGTCACTGGGCAAGTGAGCCCTGAGCTGAGAGCTGCAGGATATGTGGGGTGACCCGCAGGAGGAGGGGAAGGATGAGCACTCCAAGCTGCTGAACAGCATGGGCAAAGGCTTCTGCAGCTGCAGGAAGTGGCAGGGCTCATTATTCACTGGTCCAGACCCTTCAGGCTACAGGTCTTCATCTAGTGGGAAACGGTGGCAAGCAAGGTTGCATTCTTCTATGGAGGCAGGTGACGAGGCAGGGGCTCTTCCTGAGTAGGATGGTGGATCTCCTCCTGCGGGGGCTGGAGGTAGGCCCTGTGTTTCACTCGTCTGTCTGGCTAATAGGAACAAGGTCAAGATTCCTGATACAGCTCTTGGGTAGCAAATGGTAAGACAGGCAGGATTGCTCCAAGGAAGGGATTTTAGACAGGGCCTGTGCATCGCATCCTCTGTATCAGTCAGCTATCGTCACAATGATGCTGCAAAACAAGTTGGCCCAGCACTCGGTGGTTTCTCTCTCCAGCCTTTGCGCTCATGCTCACGGTCTGCGGTTTTTCTGCAGTTCAGCTGATGTGGAACGGGTTGCTTGGGAGGCTCTGTTTCAGGCTGTGGGTCCACTGGGCAGGGCTCCTGGCTTCAGGTTGGGTTCAGGATGGCTCCAGGCATCATGCTGGGGTCCAGGCTGAAGACAGAGTGCTACCCAAGGCATGTTCTCAGGAGAGATCACTGGATGCAAAAGGCAGGCCTTGCGAGCCCATTTATGGCCTGTGTCCGTGTCATGTTCATTAACATTCAAATGGTCAAAGAAAGTCCCAGGCCAAAGCCAACATCAATAAGGCAGGGATGTCTTCCACCCACAGTGGGGAAGGGCAGGGAGTGAATGTATGCGGAACAATAATCCAACTCTTACGCATCCTTAAGACCAGCATGTGGTTACCTTAGGGCCAGAGACCGGTGTTCTGGAAGGCCACTATTTATATTGCCTGCTATTATTTCCTTTCTGTTCTCCCTTAGCAGTTAAATTCTTTTTGAAAATGTCAGATGGCCTCAGCTGTGCTGTGCAGAACCAAGGGAAGCAGGCTTGTCCCCCCTGGAGCCTGAGTTTTAAATGAAAACTGATGTTCCCTGGGGTGAGAATCCCAAGTGGGAGACGAGACTCAGGGGCACGGTTTCTAAGAGTCCGTGTTCAGTGGCCCCTCCCCCGGCACAGGTTCTCCTTTCAGAACTCCTCTGCTCACTCCTCGGAGGATGCTGGGCTTGAGCGCATAAGAAAACAGTTTCCCTGCGGCTGCATGACATGTCCGACTGCAGCCTAGCAGACACTGTGCCATCCATCCGCAGCCAAGATGCCTCTAGTGGACTTGCCATCAGCAAGACGAGACACCACAAGCACTGGCAGGAGCTCTGGCTGGCGAGGCCGGGCTCTCACGCCAGGCTTCAGGCATGTCTTCGTGTCTGACCGAGGCGAGCGAACATCACCAGTGCTCCGATTTTAGAGAGCAAAACTTTGGAAAGTTACACACACTCCCAAGCGAGAATGCTGAAGGGGATCAGGCTCTGCCACTAAAAATCAAAACCCTGTCAATCTCCATGTCACAGAGGTTACCCAGACCCTCTCCCTGCTCTCACTCATGGCCAATAGTTCCCATGAGCAAGGGTCCTCCTCCGACTTGAATGGGCTGAAATCGTTTGGGGGTCTTGATAAGATGCAAATGCGGACTCAGTGGTCCTGAGAGTCTGCATTTCTGATGTGTTCCCAGGGGGTGCTGATGCTGCAGAGGGAGGATCAGCAGTGCCTTCGTTCTCGAAAGGAGGAGCAACGAAATGTTTCTGGGTGTTGCAAAGCCAGGCCACGCTTTGCACGACACAGTGGCTATTCCTGGGCATTGCTGAGATGATGACCCCGCGGGTCTCAGGTGCCTCTGCCCTGACCTGGAAGCATCTGCCCCAGGCTCCAGGGTCAGGGCAGTGGCACCTGAGACCCGTGGGCAGTGGGTCATGCTCTTGCCCTCCGTAGGGCTTGAAATTAGGCCACAGGACACAATCTCACAGAAGACCAAGCCCCCGGGCACCAGGCTGGTCACGTGCTGAAGACAGATTATCAGGGAGGTTCAAAGAACGGGGAGCTACCACCACAGGACCCACACACAGGAGAGCAGGGAGAGTAATCAAAGGACCATGTGGAAGCATAGCCCCAGGGAAGCCGAAGAACAGGCCAGCTGCCAATACTTGTCCTGGAGCAGTGACAGATGGGTGTCCTCCCCCGTCTAACTCACCCTGCAGCCCTCCTGGACAAGGAATTGTCACCTAACCTTCAGGCTCTGTGAGCAAGGTAAGAGGACTGCTACTCAGTCACAAAGATCAAGCCCTGGGCAATGTCCACAGAGCGAGTCTCAACCAGCACACGGTGAGCTGTTTCACTCTCACCCAGGACTTTTCAACCTCAGCACTAGTGACACTTTGGGATCTGGCAGTTCTTTGTTGTGGGAGTTGTTAGGAGCCTTCTAGAAAGTTTAGTGCATCACCAGCTTCTATCCACTAGGTGCCACTAACACCCCAAAGCCCGCCCAAGAGCTGTGATGATCAAAAATGTTCTCAGGCACGGCCAGGTGTCTCCTGGGCTCCCAAATCACCTGGGCTGAGAACCACTGATCTAGCCTCTGGTCTTAAGCTTCTGAAGAACTGAGTGCTTACAATCCTATTTCCTGAGACCAGAGCTTGCTGTGCAATCTGGGGACCTCTGCTAAAAACCAACGCTTGTGTTGATTTATTTTGGCTGGGAAGCTAAAAGCCATTATGTATATCAAACATTGCCCCAAGCACTGAACAGGGGCATACATCTCGGTGGTGAATTACACATTCCCCAGGGCAAGAACCCAGCTGCTCGGATGCAGCTCCCCATGCATTGTTATTATTGCAACACTGGGCAAGGGGATTTCATCTCTTTGCCTCTCAGTCTCTTTATCTGTAAACTGTGGCTAATCACCGGGACCGCCTCACAGACATCTGAAGATGTACAGTGCAGTCACTTTGCATGTCAAGTGCTCAGCCCAGTGCTGGGCAACTGGTGAGCCCAGAGATGATCTGCTGCAACGCTACTCAGCCGGGGCAGCGGGGACCAAGGTCCACGTGTTCATGGCACAGTGACACTAAGCCTTCTTTTTCAAATTTTTAAAAAAGATTTTTAGAGAAAGATGAAGAAAGAGGGAGAAGGAGGAGAAGGAGAGGGAGAGAGAGAGAGAGAGAGAGAGAGAGAGAGAGAGAAACATCTATCGGTTGCCTCCCATATGCACCCTGCCCAGGATTGAACCTGCAACCTGGGTCTGTGCCCTGACCAGGAATTAAAACTGAGACTCTTCGGTGCATAGGATGATGCTCAATCAACTAAGCCTCACCGGCCAGGGCTTCTTTTTCAGTTCTGTTTTTGTAAGTACCTAAAACACTAACTCGAATATCTTGCCACTTAAAAGGAAACTTTGAGATCTTCCAACTAAACATTCGTACACATGGACCTCAATGGAGTCGGGACAGACCAGCTCCTGACTCAGACACTCAGGTCATCACTCAGCTGCCACCGTGGTCTGGGCTTTGGGGAACTCTGGATTATCTTAATTCTCGATCATCATGTTTTCTCGTTTGGGCCTATAGCACGCTATTGTACAAAGACAAGAAATCCAAGGCACATCGGTGCTGAAACGCCAAGTTAGAAGGTAGCATATAAGGGTTAATTAGTTCTGCCAATGCAATACCTTCCTAAGGTTAATTTATCAACCCAAATCTTAATTTACAGATCCAGAAATATCTTGTCAGGATCCAAAAAATACCATTATAATAGTGAATTGGGCTTTTTATTTATAAGAATAAAGAGACTGCTCACAGCCAGCTTGGGTTATTTGTCACAAAGTGCTTACAAATAGCCTGCTGCCCACCAAGGTGGACACTGTGCCTGCTTCCCCACGTTCCTCTGACCTTGACAATGACCTGAGTGTCATTTGGGTATCCTACCCCTTCCTGGTGGCCCAGGGCTTTGGGGGAAGCTGACCCCTCCAGACTTCAGAGGTGGGCACCTAATGACCTCCTTTTACCTTAAGGATGGGAGAAGATAGTTGCTGGTGTTCTATGGGGGAAAACATACACATTTTCCTCCTGGAGGTAGAAGAGAGAGTATGGAGTCCAGGAGTTGTTTGCCATCATCTACCAACAGCCAGGCACGACCAACAACATGATGAGGGCTTAAGACAAGAGAAGGCAGAGCAGAGAGATGAAAACAGAGAAGACCCTGGCTGTTGAGCAGACGAATCATCCCCACCCTGCAGCCCTCCCACCTAGAGCAGCACATGCTGAGCTGGCTGGCGTTGGATTATGTTATTGGTGTACTACCATAATCTTACGGCTGTACCTTCAGCTTCCCAATTATTTAGAAACTAGAGGCCCAATGCACGAAATTCGTGCAAGAGTAGGCCTTCCTTCCCCCGTCTGACAGCACAGGCTTCCCTCTGGCACCTGGGACCCGGGCTTCCCTCGCAGCCCTGGCTTCGTCCGGTCTAATTAGCATATTATGCTTTTATTATTATAGATAAACTAAAAAATTATATAAACTTAATTTGTTGAGATAAGTGCAATCTATAGGAATGACCAACATCATATCATCAAAGTAGAATTTGTTCATTTTTGCTTGTATAATCCATACCTAAATTTCAATTTTCCAAGACTTCTGCTTGGAGGCAAAATCGAGCATGGACTGATTTTACTCTCTCATCCAAAACACCCAAAACATCCAAAGAAACATTTGAAACAGCAGTTTTTAAGACACTGCACACCAGGCAACGAAAGAGCGTGACCCGTGAGAGATAGGAAACAAATGGCTGGGTTTCCACAGCTGCCCCACAGCTGCCTGCAGAGCGGCTGGGCGTGGCACAGGGAGGGGTGAGCGCGGAGCAGCCTCTGTGTTGAGGAGGAGCTGAGGGTCCAGGGAGACCAAGGCGACTACGGTTCACAGGGCACAGCATCAGACAGAGAGCCACTCAGAGACGCCCTGGGAGACCCCAGAGGGTGCCCCACATCGAGCAGAATACCGGTGAGCACATACGTGTAAGGAACTACAGGAGACCGGGCAAAAGAACATCCAAAAAGATCAGACTAGAGGGAACCGAACGCAGGCTTACACACATACGGTAACTAATTTTTGACAAAGGTGCAAAGGCATTCAGAGGAGGACGGTCTTTTCCAGAAATGGTGCAAAACCAATTGGATATCCATATGCAACACAACACAAAACAAAATTTCATCCATACTTCAAACCATATTAAAAGATTAACTCACATGAATCGCAGACCTCAAAGTAACGTTCATGGCAGCTTATGTGTGAAAACAACCCAACTGTCCACCAGTGAAAATGGATAAACAAATTGTGTGTATTGATACAATGTAATTCCACGTAGCAGTCAAAAGGAATGAACTCGGTATTAATATATGCAACAACATGATTGAATCTCAAAAAATTATTATAGTGAGTGAAAGAAGCCAGAGCGCGCCCCCCTCCCCCGCAAAAAGAAGATAATACAATTCCATTTACCAGGAATTCTAGAAAATGAAAATTAACCCACAGTGACAGAAAAGAGATCAGTGGTTGCCCAGCGATGGGTATGACTGGGGAGGGATGTCAGGGATGGGGAGGAGGAAGGGATTACAAAGGATACAGGGAACTCTGGGCAGGGCAGTGTTCACTTTGATTGTTTCATGGGTGTATGAACATGTCAAAATAAAAGTTTGCACTTTAAATATGTGCAATTTATTATGTCAATTGCACCTCCATTTAAAAAAGTAAGTATTTCATTTTTATTTTCTTATATACAGGGTGGGGCAAAAGTAGGTTTACAGTTTGAGTACACAAAACAGAGTTTATTCTTGTGCTATTATTTATTAGTTAATGTATTATTTTCCATATGAACTGTAACCCTACTTTTGCCCCATCCTGTATATTTGTTTCCCAAACCAGTATGCCAGTGAAACATTTGTTAGCAAATGAATCTTTCTCTTGAATAATTATTTCCATTAAACTAAACAGGATGAATCATTTACAAATTGACAAATTACAATTTACTTGTTTCTGTGTGTAAGGATTATTAGAAATAATATTAAAACAAACTTTAGAATAGAGTCTACAATAATGTATAGATCTAGAAATGTTTGAAAATCATTCTTTTTAAAATCATTATGCAAGAATAACAAGTTTTAAAAAATTCCTAAAGAGAGATATTGAGAGATTGTGTATTACTGTGTAAAGATAAGTAAAAATAAAAATGGAGGAATGCCGATTCAGTGTATTTCTCTTATTTTAGAGGTCTACACAGGTGAAGTGACTGCCCACAGAGACCCATGTCCCAGCTCCTCCTTGGGGTGGGTTCAAAGGAACCATCGACGGGAAAGAGGGACCACCGGTACTGTGCTCACCTGTTCGGCATCTATTCACTGCAGGCGACGGGGCTCGGAGGAGATGCAGGTATCCATACAGGGAAAACAGCTGGCGCCAGGGACAGGCAGCTTTTCTCCATTTTAGGAGGCGGCTTTCACTGGTTTCCCTCAGTATTAGTTCACTGTTGCTGCTGTAACAAATCATCACAGACTCAGTGGTCAAAACAATACAAATGTACCCTCTTGCAGTTATGGAGGTTAAAGTCTCCAGTGGTTTGGCAGGGCTGCTTTCTTCTGGAAGTTCGGGGGGTGGGGGGGGGTGTCTCCTCGCCCTGTCCACCTGTCAGAGGCTGCCCCTTTTTGGCTGGTGGCCCTGGCCCATTCAAACCTCGCTCCCACCGTCACATCTCCGCTCTCTCGGACCCTCCTGCCTCTCTTTTTAAGGACGCTCTGATTACATTGAGCCCATCAGGATCATTGAGGCTAACCTCCCCAACTTAAGGTCCTTAGTCCTTAATTGAATCATCTCTGCGAAGTCCCTTTAGCTGCGTGAGGTAACACATTTGCAGGCTTGGGGATTGAACTGGACATCTTTGGGGAGTGGGAGCACCATTCTACCTACCACACCCTCTGTTTGGACATTTGATAGAACTTCTAGATCCAGGTTTTACTGTTCTTTTACTGTTTTCCCTAAGAAGTCTATATTTTTCTCTAATTCCAGGACAAATGAAGTCTAAACTTTCCATTTACCCGTCCCTCTGTACATTTCCTCCTGAACTAAATGCCTCACTTTCTTGTTTTCCTTCCAACTGGTCCTCCTGCACGTTCCCATAGAAACACCTGGTTCTAATCCTGTCAATTCTGGGAATCTAAGTGTTCACGTTTCTGTTTTTCCCTGAAGGAAACAGAGGCCTCCCCTCCTTGCCCAGAGCAGCCTGGGGTCATGACAAGCCGGACTGACCCTGGTCCAAACCCCTCTCCGTGACTTACCAGCGAGCGACATGCAGATGGCTAGACTCTGCTAAACCTCAGTTTCCTCATCGTGAACTGAAAGAAATAATACCCAAACAGGATGACGCGTAGAGATGACGTATAGAACGGATGAGCTCAGTGATTGGCTCACAGTGAGACTGAAATCACCTGCACACTACACGGCAGGGAGGTGATTCTAAAGGGCCAAGACCCAGGGCCTATCCCGAGATGAGCAGTCTCACAATGTGGGCGGCCACTATTCCTGGCTTGCCTCAGTGACTTCATCAGCCCCCTGCGAGAGGCATCTAGCGGGTGGTTACAAGTGGTAGAAAACAGACACAAGCGGGTTCAAATCCCAGCTCTGAGGTTACTAGCCACGTGACCCCAGGCAAGTTGTTAGCCTTTCTCTGCCTCGGTTTACCCATCTGTTAAACGGGGTTGCTAAAATTGCCAGCCTTGTAAGGTTGCTAAGAATAAATGAGTTAAATTTGTATAGTGCGTAAAATAAGACCTGGGGAGCGCAAAGTAAGCGCTTCAGGTTTTTTTTAATAAATAGTTGATGGGAACTAGTGCAGGCAGAACTTGTCTCCGCTCCGATCAGCCTCGGCCTACTGGGGAAAGGGCTGCCCAGTGGGAGAGCGTTTCCGAGGAAGAGTATGGTGTGCAAAGGCGTGAACGCCAGCCCCTGGGCCATGCCGAGGGCCTCCCTGAGGAAGTGACGTTTGTGGAAAGCTGGAATTGTTCTTGGTAGAGCCGTGGGGCTCTTTTTCCATTGGGCATTGACTTTTTCTTTTGCCTAGTTCTGTAGAGCTGGCTCCTGGTGTAGGGGAGCTGGGGTTGCCAGATATTCAGAATAAAAAGGAGAGGAGGTCTTGGGGTTGCGAACAGGCCTGTTCTGAGCTGAGCAGAGGAAGCCTGAGGCCATGGAATGCAGGGCTGTAGACACAGCATTTCTGGGACTCTCTCTACCAGGGGAACCGGCTGTATCTCCCTGGCAGAGGCCTAGCCTGACCCAGGGGGAAACAGGATCAAACAAAGAAAGGTGTCATACCCCACGTTGTCCACTTGGGGGAGCATTTTAGCCAAAGAAGGGACCTTTACATATTGATGTCCTAGGATGTCTGCTTTGGAGAAGATAGATGCGAGGTTGGACTTGTGAAGAATCACGCCCATCAAAATCCCCCTCCACAAGTAACATACATCAAAGTCCTCACACCTATGGGCTGTGCCAAGGCCTATCCTGGTAAAGGAAATCCTCTATGGGCGGAACAGATTTTAAAATTTCAGAGCCAGAAAGTGGCCATGGAGGACCCCTTTTCCCACAAACTGGAAATGTGAGGGCCAAGAGGGGGGAGCCTTGACCAAGGCTGCACAGCCAGGCTCGGCTGGGGCAGACCAGCCAGAACCCAGGCCTCCTGAGTTCCTGGTCGTGGCTCTGTCACTCCGAACTGTGTCTGAGTCGCTCAGATGGGTTTCCTTGCCCTGTAGACCATCCACTGTAGGTATGAACCTATATATTTTATGAACAGATGAAAAAGTCTGAGAAAGCTGATGCTGAGAGGAGGAAGAGGTGGGTACAGCTCCCTCTAGTGGTGGACTCCGCTCGGGTCTCCAGCATGGAGGCCTCCCCCTCCTCCCTGGGACTGCCCTTCTCAGCAACCTGCTTTCTGTCTCGGCCCCTCTCCTCCCTTCTGTTCCCCCCTCCTCATAGATGCTTCTTGGACCTCCCGTCCTAAAAGGCCACCCTCTACCCACTGTCACAAGCTCTCCCGGGACCTTCTCCATTGTATTTCAGAGCCTGACGTCCTACTGTGCGCGCACGTGCGCAGTTACAGTATATCTACCCCCAGTACCCAGAAGAGTGGTACACAGAAGACGCTCAACACAAATTTATGTAATTAACACCTTAATGAAAGACCATGGCTTCAAACCCTCATGTATCTCATGCATCTATAAAATGGATTATGGTGAAGATCAAATTAAATAGTATATAAAATGACCTGGCTGCCTGTTGAGAATAAATGAACACAAGGGGTGCCCACACACAGAGGGATGGACTGAAAATTGTTAGCAAAAGCAAGGGGCCTGTCTCATATCCTGTGACAGTAACTGACATGTATTTGCATGAATTTGTTTATTTTGTTATATTCCTTCTTGTTCCAAAACAAAACAAAAAATACCTGCTATCGGTACAGCAAGATACACACAGCTCAGTCCGGCGCAGCCACAGAGCTAGGAGAGTGTGAGGTGTTGCCTTGGGCTGCGGCTGGTTTGCTGCATGCAGAGTTGACTCAGAAATGTCAGAAGCACTTGCTGTTTACAAAATAAATGCAAGTGGGTGAGCAACAAGGCAAAGGAAAACAAAATTAGGAAGCTAAACGGCAGCTGGAGAAAAGGCTGGTACATAAAAGGCAGACCATGCAGAAGCATCATTAGAAAGGGTGGGGCGCAAATTTAGGTCCTCATGTCCACGTGGACGGACAGTGGGAAACCTGATCGTCACAGCACATGTCAGGGGCGGTGCCACCGTCAGGGCTGGGCTGCGAGGCCCAAATAGAGTTTGGGATCTGGGGGCAGGGCTTTCTATACTGGGGCGTCTGTTAATACTCTGATGGGCATAAGCCAGACTTGAGAGCCAAACTGACATTTTAATATTATCCCTTTGCGCCTGGCCAGTGTGGCTCAGTGGACTGAGCGTTGACCCAAGAGGTCACTGGTTCCATTCCCGGTGGGGGCAGGTGCCCGGGTTTCGGGCCTGATACCCGATGGGAGGCGTGGAGGAGGCAGCCGATCAAAGTTCCTCTCACACACACCAATGTTTCTCTCTCTCTCCCCCTCCCTTTGTCTCTCTAAAATCAATTTTTTAAAAAAAATTATCCCGTTGCCCTGGTACTTTTCATCTCTTGCAAGTCAGCAGGAAATTCAAAGTCTCTGACTTTAAATAGCTCCCAGTGTTGTTGTTTTTTTCAGTAACATATAAAAAAACATATAAGAAA
This sequence comes from Cnephaeus nilssonii, assembly GCF_951640355.1. Taxonomy (NCBI): domain Eukaryota; kingdom Metazoa; phylum Chordata; class Mammalia; order Chiroptera; family Vespertilionidae; genus Cnephaeus; species Cnephaeus nilssonii. The sequence continues at coordinate 9,383,641 of NC_137092.1, read as the reverse complement.
AGTAGAGCAAATTCTAAATAAAGATAAGCCAATGAGATTGAGACAACTGGGAACACTTTGGGAAGCTGACCTCAAAAAAGACAAGACATAAGGTTGTTTCAGTCGGAAATCTTTCCCCCCATAAATTCTAAAGAAAGCAGAGGTCGCTGATGCTTGGCAGTGGCCTGGGAGCCAACCACGCCTTGGAGTGGCTGTCCTTGGCCCCATCTTTAACAGCACAGACTATTCACCGTGGGAAGGAGCTGGATGCTGTGAGGGCTTTAATGGTGAGATCGCCAAGGTCCTGGCTTCCTGGACATGAAAAATGACGCCTCCTTGTCAGCCGGACTCTCAGCAGGAGGCCCTCTGGCCACACAGAGGCTCCGTCTCAGGCCCCTGAACTTCCCTTTTCCTCCCATCCGCTGCAAACCCTGTGAGCCACAAGGTCCTCGCCGTGTCCAAAGCTGGTCTCTTACTGAAGGAAGACAAAAACTGGGCTGGAGTCCTAAGAGCCAGAGACCCCTCTAAAGTGGAAAGACATGCCCGGCTGGTGTGACTCAGTGGTTGAGTGTCGACCTATGAACCAGGAGGTCACGGTTCAATTCCCGGTCAGGGCACATGCCTGGATCACAGCTTGATCCCCAGTGTGGGGTGTGTAGGAGGCAGCTGATCAATGATTCTCTCTCCTCATTGATGTTTCTCTCTCCCTCTCCCTTCCTCTCTAAAATAAATAAATATATATTTTAAATAAATAAAATGGAAAGACGTGGCCAGACTATTGTGTGACCAGAAGACATGGTCAAGGGCCACTGAGAAGATGGGTGTCTGCAGGGGAGTTGTCCTGCGTCAGGTTCGAGCCACCAGGAGCACCGGGCTCCCCGGCGAAGCTGAGTCCTCTGGGTGGCAGCTAGAAACAATCACAGACGAGTTGCTAATTTCTCTGACTCTCAGCTCCCCTGAGAAATGAGCCCTGATCATGTCTGCCCTGATCGCCTGCTGGAATCAAGGAGAAAATGGAATGGAAAGCCATTACTACTAGAAACGAACGACATTATTATAATAACCTGTGACCCAGCATCTCCAGAGAGAATGAAGTAGTTGTCCCCAGGGAGGGACAGGCTGGTTACCTCCCTGGATAATAGGAGGATTCGGTGATGGCTGAGGCACTGCGCACGTCCTAACGTCTCCACTTGCTCCCTGGTGCCACAGTCCCCTCTCTCTCGCCTCTCATCTTCTCTCCCGCCCTCCAAGTTCACCTCTGGCCTCTCATCTTCTCTCCCTCCCTCCAAGTTCACCTCTTGCCTCTCATCTTCTCTCCCTCCCTCCAAGTTCACCTCTGGCCTCTCATCTTCCCTCCCTCCCTCCAAGTTCACATCTCGTCTTTGACCTTCCTGGCCTCAATTCCTCGGCTTTCTCTCCTGCCTCCTCCCTCTCCACCTTCTGACAGATCATATCAGCGAATCCCTCAACAGTGGCACGGAGAACTTTTTATTTGTCGCATGATTTATTTTTAGCCTGAGACAAGTGCATCCTAAAAATGGAGTTCCTGATGGGTCGGGGCTGGGCAGAGCTATGCGCGGTATCTGGGCTTGGCCGCCCAGCCTGGCTCAGTCCACACGTGTGTGTGCATGTGTGTGTGTGTGTGTGTGTGTGTATGCGTGTATGTGTGAGAGAGAGAGAGCCTCAGCTCCCTCCTTTCTGAGCTCACAAGTGCAGCAGCCGGACCCAAGGAGGAGAAGACTCAGTTCCAGGGCCCAGCAAGGGCAGGAGGGACAGGCCAGCCTCTCGGCCCCCCCGCCTCTCTCAACAAGCCCCTAAGAATTTTACCTCTTTTGTCCTGCGCTCAGCATTTCTGGGCAGAACACCCCACTTCTCCCAGATGAAGCGGACTCACCTGTTTGTGGTGGGGGTCTGCCTGCTGTCCTCCTGCCGGGCGGAGGAGGGGCTGAACTTCCCCACGTACGACGGCAAGGACCGTGTGGTGAGTCTCACGGAGAAGAACCTCAAGCAGGTCCTGAAGAGGTACGACCTGCTGTGCCTCTACTACCACGAGCCCGTGTCTTCGGACAAGGTCGCTCAGAAGCAGTTCCAGCTGAAAGAGATCGTGCTGGAGGTGAGCAGGGGCATGCTGATGCTGTCCCGGGAGCTGGGGCTGCCCGGCAGGGCTGGGAGGCAGGCGGGGGCAGGGTCCCTGTCCTGAAATCTCCCTGCATCCCAGTCTCAGGTGAATGGGAGATACTCTTGTTGCAAAATTGGGATGAGTGAACAAGCGTGTGCCCAGACGCCAAAAATGGGGACCATGGGATGTGTCTGTCCCATGGTGGTCCTCTCAATTTTTCAAGGGCATTAGCCCCAGCCACTGTTTTTCAAAATGTCAAAACTATTGTTAAAAGGCCTGGCTGACATGGGATTCCGGGATTGGTGGTGGTTTTACTTGGTGTGCTGATGACCCACTCGGGGTGCTGATGGCCCACTGGGTGTGCTGATGGCCCACTGGGTGTGCTGATGGCCTACTGGGTGTGCTGATGGACCACTGGGTGTGCTGATGACCCACTGGGCGTGCTGATGGCCCACTGGGTGTGCTGATGACCCACTGGGTGTGCTGATGGCCCACTGGGTGTGCTGATGGCCCACTGGGTGTGCTGATGGCCCACTCGGAGTGCTGATGGTTCACTGGGTATGCTGATAGCTCACTGGGTATGCTGATGGCCCACTCAGGGTGCTGATGGCCCACTCAAGGTGCTGATGGCCCATTGGGTGTGCTGATGGCCTACTCAGGGTGCTGATGGCCCACTGGGTGTGCTGATGGCCCACTGGGTGTGCTCATGGCCCACTCTTTGCACCCTCCCTGAGATCCCAGAGACACGGCAGGCCTTGACCTTGCATCTCTTGGTGGGTCAGTGGGGAAAGCCATGATGCTCCTTCCCTGTGGTTGGGTTTGGTCAACATCACACCGTGTGTGTGTATGAAGACTCAGTAACAGGATCTTTTTTTCCTCAGAAAGTTCTTGGTGTGAGTTCAGGGCCAACCGAAGTCAGTTCTTATTTTATCTGTATTACGTGGCCCGTTAGTAAACCTGGCACTGGGGGCCATTCTTGAATGCAGGGAGAGCGCCCTAGAACTCTCCTGGGCAGTCTAAGGTCACTCACACCCAGGAGCACCCTGAGTGCCCAGAATCCCAGGAGTCACCCAGGTCCCTTGTCAGTTCCCATGCCCAGCCCTGCCCAGCCCAGGCACAAACCTGTGAAAAGGATTATTTGAGAATTACAGCCATTTTTTTAACCATCAGAAAGCTCCTCTTCATCAAATACTTTATATAGAATTACCATATAAACCCTTGTGGATTTGAATTCTCAAAAAATGACTAATAAAATCCAAGACCACCACCCAAGCACATCTAAATATCTTTGCTGATTTAAGAAGCACTTCAGAATCCTAAGTGTCTCCTGGTGGCCACACAAGCACCTATTTCAGAGGCTTCATGCACGGCGTGTGGTCAGCAGGAGAGCTCGAGCTGACAGACAGCTAAGTGTTTTTAAAATACCATCACTGCCGTTAGATTTTCCTCGGGCTCCCTCTGTGGGCTGAAGGCGGACATTGGGTGTCCTCTGTGGGTGGCAAGTGAAGAGAAACAGGGACAGTTCTTAGGCCTTGGTAGTGTGTACAAGAGAACATCGCAGGTGGGTAAAACCAGGGCTGGTTAGCCCGCAAAATCCTCACTCACAGCATCATCTCCATCTTAAACTGCCCTACTCAATTACTGAGAGGTATTTTTATGAAAAGTTTAAGCAAAGGCATAATGAATCTATTTATATGCTCCTCATTGTTCCGTTAGCCTAGAATTCGAAAAATTTTTTAAAAGCCAGTGCAGTGACCCCCGTTTCTGAGTGCATGTCAAACTAAAACACACACACACACACTCCCCCAAGAGTACATCTCCCTAGAAGACCCATACAAAATCCCGAGAAGGGACTTGCCTCTGGCCTCATATCCCTGCAGACACCTCTGACCCAAGAGTACCCGGCAGAGACGGACAAGGGGGCGGCTCCCACAGCAAGTTGGAGCCCCAGAGGCACCCCAAGCTGGAGTGGATGTCATTAGAGGGCGGAGAATACAGACTGTGGGGCCAGGAGATCTGGATTTATATTACATCACATTTATAGGATAGTGATTATACATGCTTATGAGATCATTAGAGGAAAATGAACATTTGTTGAATGCTTACTGTGTACAAGGGCTGCTGTAAGCACTTTGTACATGTGAGCTGCTTTGGTCCTTACAATATTTCTATGACGTAGGTGCCATTACTATCCCCATTTCACATATGGGGAAACTGAGGCACGGAGAGGCCAAGTTGCCCAAAGTCACTCAACTAGTGCAGGTGAAGGCAGCCTTGTCCCTGCACGGTACTGCTGCTGGAGTCATGAGACAGGTGTGAGGCTCAGCCCGGAGCCCGGGTCTGATGATGCCAGCTGCTCACCAGCAGGGCTGAGCAGCACACAACCTGGAGGTACTCTTGATGCCAATGCCCAAACCTCAGAGGAGGCTGGGCATCCCTCCAGAAGGCAGGGCAGGGGCGGCCTTTGTTGAGATACCTGTCAGGTGTAGGCTGTTTCTCAGAACTCGGGACCAAAAAACGCCTCCAGAAAATCCGTGGGTTGGAACAGAGGGTAGATGTGAGCCTCTAACTATTCTTCGTGGTCAAAACAACTATTTTGTTATCTTTTAAAAATATACCTATTGATTTCAGAGAGGAAGGGAGAGGGAGAGAGAGGTAGAAACATAAATGATGAGAGAGAATCATTCATCAGCAGCCTCCTGCCTGCCCCCTACTGGGGATTGAGCCCTAACCCTGGGCATGTGCCCTGAAGGAAACTGAACGGTGACCTTCTGGTTCATAGGTCAATGGTCAACCACTGAGCCACACTTGCCAGGCTATTTTGTCCTCTTAATCCCCCGGCCCCCAAGCATGCACGAAGGAAAATCTGACTGGGAAGCCGTGGTGGCGCACGCCACCTCTCCAGCACTTCGTCCAGAGAGGGGCTGTGATGCTGGAGGACTCTGGCAGTGTCTGCGGACAGGAGTGCTGTCTGCCAGCTCCAGGCTGTGCTGTCAGTGCAAGGAGGAGCAGTTCCCAGCGTGGTCCACAGGCAGGGGCTCAGCCAGCAGACAGCACCCGGGAGCCTGCTCCTCTCCTCCAAGGAGTTTCAGAAGGTGGTGTTTGATGCTGTTGTTTTTTAATCGTGACTCACACTGACACATACATACACAAATGAAACAAAAAGTTCAAAGGACATTCTTTATCATTACTGTTAGGGGACTACTTGGAGTTTTAAAAATAATCTTGTCTTCCATTATAATATACTAGAGGCCCAGTGCACGGATTCGTGCACTGGTGGGAGTGTGGCCTGCAGGGATCGGCCTGCTGTGGGAGCGCCGCTCATCCTGGTCAGCCAAGCAATCTCCCACTGTGGGAGCACACTGATCACCGGGGGTACCTCCTGCATTGAGCGTCTTCCCCCTGGTGGTCAGTGTGCATCATAGGGACTGGTCGACCGGTCGTTCTAGTCATTCCACCATTCGGTCACTGGGCTTTTATATATATAGATTCTGTTCTATTTCACTTATAAATGATCCCAACCAATGAAATTGATTTCCTTCTCCCATGATGAACTGCCCCCACCCCCCCCCCCCCCCCGGTTTAAAAAGCTGAGGATTTGCCTGGCCGGTGTGGCTCAGTGGTTGAGCATCGACCTATAAACAGTTTGATTCCCCATCAGGGCACGTGCCTAGGGTTGCGGGCTCAATCCCCAGTAGGGGCGTGCAGGAGGCAGCCGATCAATGATTTCCTCTCATCATTGCCTCTCTTCTACACCACTCCACTTCTAGGAAACCAGCCTGACACAGAAGAAAGGAAAGGACAAAAGCTTTTTCCTAGTGAGCGTCATGCTTACATAGAAACAAGTTCATGGCCACTCACACACCTGTAGAAGGAAGGAGGAAGGAGACGTGGGTGGTTTCAGGGCCTCTGGGCACTCACTGATGCTGTTACCTGTGTGTGTGCGCTTTGTGGAAGTAACTATAGGCCAACCTGTGACAAATGCAGTGGTCCCTCCTACCCATTTCCCAAGGTTTCAGTTACCCAAGCTCATCCGGGTCCAAAAATATTAAATGGAAAATTCCAGAAATAAACAATGTGTGAATTCTAAATTACTCACCATTCTGAGTAGCGGGATGAAATCTCGCACCATCCCGCTCCATCCCTTCCAGGGTGTGAATCATCCCTGTGTCCAGCATCTCCACACTGTACATGCAGCCTGCTCATTAGTCACTTAGTAGCGAGCTCCGTGATCAGATGGTATTACAGGGCTTGTGTTCACGCCACCCTTATTTTACTCAGTAATGGTCCCCGAGGCCATTCACATACCGTATCATAGTATGCTGTTATGATTGTTCTATTTTAGCATTACTTACTGTTATTAATATCTAATTGTGCCTACTTAATAAGGAAAAAACATAGTATGTATAGGGTTTGCTACTATCCTCGGTTTTAGGCACCCATTGGGCATCTTGGAACGTATCCCCCGCGGATAAGGGGGGACTACTGTATACTTTTATTGGATTAGGAAAAAATTATGGAGGGTATTCTCAGGCGGGTTAGTGAGTGTTTTAGAACATGAAACAAAGTATTGTGAATCCCTGACTAGAAATATTAATTCATCAAGTATGCATTGATCTGGGCACTCTTAGTCACCTTTGCATTAATAAATGAACTAAAGAACCAATGAACGAATGACGAAAGAGCAATGCTTTCCACAAAGACTGGTTCATTTGTTTGGGGTGAACTAGGTCCCTTGCACTGGCAGGCAAGCTGGGGTCATGGCACAGAAATAGCCACGCCATCCAGGTACCTGCACGCCAGGGTGACCCACAGCTCCTGTTGATTTCGACAGGACTCAGCTAGGGTGGGAGGTCCCCGAGCACCCCTTTTCTCCTCTCTACCTCTCTCTGTTTGTGCCATGGTGCTTGGCTGTCCCACTGCATATTGGAGAGAGAGAATCATTGATTGGCTGCCTCCTGCACGCCCACAACTTGGGCATGTGCCCTGACTAGGAATCGAACCATGACCTCCTGGTCCATAGGTCGATGCTCAACCACTGAGCCATGCCAGCTGGGCTCCTTTATTTCTTTTTAAATTAGGTTAATTTTTTAAAAAGAATTGAACATAGTAAAAAAAGTTAGATTAAATCTGTCATATTCAAGGACCTGTTGGTCCTCCTTGCTTAATCCCACTGACATATGGTTAAAACTGCATTTTTAACCATGGGACTCTCAGTCCAATATAGGCACAGCCTGGGCAGAGACCTCGGGCACAGCAAGGCTGGCCCTGCCCTCAAACTCATTTAGCTCTGGCAAGTGTCCCAGAGGTTTTATTTCTAACCCCCAAGAGAGGGAGGCAATGAAGTGGCCGGAGTCAAGTGAATCTGCAGATGGGACGACGTGGGAACACTGGGCAGAGAACAGCAGCGCACGCAGGGTTCGGCATTTCTTCCAGCTGTTCGTGCCCAAAGACGGCCCTCTCCACACGCGCACCTGCCGCGCCCGGAAAGATCCGTGAGGTCAGGCTGGGCTTTGCGGCGAGTCCTCACACGGAGCCGGCGCTCTCATGTGTGCGCATGCTCAGTCTCACACTGCCCTCTTAGAGCCCGAGTGCCTCGACCATGTGACGCGAGTCTGCTGTGCAGTCGCAGTGATAAAGCCGCTGCCTGGGTGCGATGGCAAAGAGACCACGAGTGCCATTGCCAGAGCACGGATTGTACTGATCACAGGTAAATTCCTCCTTCTGCATGCAGGATTAACAGGGAGACGGATTTTACAACATGGCAACACACTGTTGATGCAGGGGCTTTTAGACCAGGGATACAGAACCTTTTTTTTTTTTTTTTTGCCAAGGGCCAGCTGGATATTTATAACATCATTTGTGGGCCATACAAAATGATCAACTTAAAAATTAGTCTGCTATATTTGGTCAAACATTTAATTAGCTCACCCCTAATGCCCTGGCACAGCCAGGCCAAATGATTTCACAGGCCTTATACGGCCTGTGGACTGGACATTCCCCACCCCCATTTTAGACCCAAAAAGCCCTCAATACTCAAGCCCAAATTTAGGAAGCCTGGTCATTGTATCCCTGCGGGAGACCTCCTCTTAAAGTTACACATTTTTAAGTTTATTTTTCAATTACAGTTTACATTCAACATTATTTGTATTAGTTTCAGGTGTGTGGCATAATGGTTAGATAATCACATACTTTACAAAGTGTTCCCCCGATCTGCCCAGTGCCCGCCTGGCACCATCCATAGTTATTACAACGTTATTGACTAGCTTCCCTGTGCTGTGTTTCACATCCCGGGACTACTCTGTGCCCAGCGATCTGCACTTCTCTATCCCTCACCTTTCCCACCCAGTCCCCAACGCCCCTCCCCTCTGGCCACCATCACCAAGTCATAAATCTTCCATGAGATGCCATGGAAGTCACCACTCTGAAACTATTGTAAGCACCATTACAGTGTCAAGCAGTAAAACGAAAAGAACGGACTCTGTGTGAGTCACCAGACCCGTCGCCAGCAGCAGCCCTGCCCTCCCAGTGAGAGCCACGGGTCGGTGTGGAGGGCGTCTGTATAGTACACAGCTCGGCCTTCGCACCTAAACGACTTGTTCCACCAAGAAAGCCGGCCTCTGCCCGCCAGTACCGACCCCTAGGACAGAGCCGCGGAGGCTCCCTGTCTATACACTGGATGTGGTTTTACCCCGAGCGGTTTCTGTTTGGACAGCCACCAGGAGAGCGGCCTGTCCCAGCAGCACCCACCGCCTGCTGCCCGGTGCCCACACCAGGCAGGCCTCTCCTCACCATCCGCCTGTGTGGGCAGGGAGGTGGGCCAACAGGTACCCCCCCACACACTACACACACACACACACACACACACACACACACACACACACACATGCTCACCTGCCTCCATCTTAGAGGGACACACAGCCAGCCTGGCTCAGGACACCCAGCGAATGTGACTGCTCAGAGCCCCACAGGTGATGAGTAGCAGAGCCAGGACTGGGGCGCAGGTCCCCGCGAGGCCCAGGTGTAGGGAGCTGGATGTAAGGGAAGAGAGCGTGGGCTCTGGAGCCAGAGTGTCCCCCGAGTCATTTATGAGGAAATGCAGCATCCCCGGGACTCAAAGGAAAAGGGACTATGGCAGCCGCAGCCTCCCCTGGCAGGTCCAAACCACCGGCTTTCATGCGAGGGCACCTGGGTCTGAGTCCTTGCACGGTCAAGGCCTCGAACTGGACATCTGACCACAGGCCGTGACCACTACCCCCGTCCCAGGTTCTGAGGAGAGAAGGGAGGGGACGAGTCAGATGACCAGCACGCGTTGGTGCTCAGCAAAGGGCTCTATTGAATCGCCGTGTCCGTGCCCACCAGCCCTCTGCTTGGAGTCTAGTGTTTGCCGTCACTGGCAGATGTGGTCAGAACAAACGCTGGCAGACATCTCATAAAGTCGCCAAGCAGCAATGCTCTTCCGTGTGCACTACGGGGAGACCACCGGAGCCCTCGGCTTCCGGCACTGGTTTTGTTTCTGTCCTCACCTGAGGAGTGAGGCTATTTTCCCACTGATTTTTAGATAGAGTGGAAGCGGAGAGAGAGAAACATCGGTGTGAGAGAGACACATCGATTGGTTGCCTCCCGCTCTCCCCCCCGAGTGTGGCTGGGGATTGAACCTGTAACCAAGGTGCATGTCCGTGACCAGGAACCGAACACGACACCCTTCGGTCTGTGGGCCAATGCTCTCACCACTGAGCAACCCGCCAGGGCCAGCCACTGTTTCACATTTAGGAAGTCTCTCCAGCAGCACAGCCCTGTCTCCGCCATGTTTAAAATTTATTTCTTATTTATTTTTTTATGAGGAGTATCAACCCAGGGAAGGTTTAGTTAAGAAAGGGGCGATCTGGCCCTGGCGGCAGTGACTACCTGTGGGACTCCTCTGAGGGAGGTTGGGGTTTGGGCAGCCAGACTGCATTTTCACGGGCTCTCGGGCACAGAACTCTGCTGAGCAAACTGGGAAAGGGCATGGTCTAGCCCGACGTCAGTCAAATCCATTTTTTTTAAATCCATTGGGACACAATGTGTAGGAAAGAGCTTGAAAACACATAATTCACATTGAAAAAGATGGGAAATATGTAGGAAAGTGTTTGGGGGGGAAATCCATTGGGATGGCATTTTTAGTATGAAAAGAAAAAAGCCTGGCCTCCAGAAATAGCCCGCTCATTCACTCAGTGTGGACGTCGCTAAATGCTACACAGTGAGACTGTGACTGTGTGTTGGAGACAGTTGTAGAGCAGGGTTCTCAGTGTGTGGGCCCGGGACCGACATCGGCGCCACCTGGGACCGTGTCAGAAATGCAGCTTCGTGGGTCCCACCTGGACCTGTGAGCCAGAAACTCTGGGGTGGGCTTCCCTCTAGGTTCTAGAACCGAAGCTTGGGGTCTTGGGGTTACTTGTGCTGAGTTTCTAGGGAACACACGAAGCACTTGCACCCATGCTTCTCCTGCAAGAATTCCATCTCATTTTTTAGATTAGAAAATGGAAATCAGGGAGTTGGGAGCTGCTTAGTCTCACAGCTGATGAGTAGCAGACGTGGGCCCAGGTCCCCGTGAGGCCCAGGTGCAGGGAGCTGATATAATAGATGAGAGCGTGGGCTTTGGAACCAGAATGTTGGGGCTGGAATCCCAGCTATGTCACTTCAATGCTGTGTGGTCCTGGGCAAGTTGGTTAGCCTCTCTGTGCCTCCATTTCCTCATCTGCAAACTTCTACTTCATGTGGGTTTGGGGAAGGTTCAATAAGGTAGTTTATATTAGGTGTGGGAGCAGGATCCAGCAGGTAGTAAACACCCAATATCCTTGTTGTTGTTATGGTGTTTCTCAACGTGGGGCAGTGGAAAGCACACACAGCATTGGCCCTTGGGTCTTCACTTTGGCATTGGCCCTGGGCCCTGGGCCTCAGAGGACAGCACCTGCAACATGCCAAATAGAACAATGGACAGCTTCCCTCGCCCCCAAGGCTTTTGCAGAGGCCACCGATCCAGCCCCAGAGGCCCCAGTGTTCACCTGAATCTCAGGATGTAGCTGCACCATCCCCTCCCCTGCCTCCTGTGGGCACATCACGTGCCAGCCCCCAGCTATACATAGATCAGGCCTCATTTGAGGGCGGTGGAAAGTGACAGGAGATTACCGGGAGGTAAGCATCAGCTCTCCGGTTTCAGGGCAGGACACACAGTTGTTGAATCTCTTGACTTGTCGCCAGATGCTATCAGGGACAGTGGGTGAGAACAGCCACTGGGCTCTTAGCTTCCAGGGACCACGCAGGATGGCAGCCAGGGTATTTGTAATGAGTGGCTTTAGGGACATTCACTTTGAGCAAAGATCTGAGGTATTTCCCCCAGGCTCCTCCATCCTCAGATTGTTTTCCAGACTCTTGAGCCTGGAGCCTGGCATGTTGCAGGTGCTGTCCTCAGAGGCCCAGGGCCCAGTCACACAGCCCAGGGAGCGTGTCCCCTGGTGCTTCTGTATTAACTTCCCCCTCCTTTCATGGGCAAACTTCTTGAACAAGTGATCCACACCTGCTCTAGCATGTCCTTGCCACCCACTCAACTCCTCTGGCTTCTGTCCCCACTCCTCTCTAAAAAGTCATCGGTGGCTTACCCGTTCTGAAAGGAGAGACTTCACGGGGGTCCCACCCGCCCACCCCGGGACTCCATGCAGCATTCGATCTGACCACCCACTCCTCAAGGCTCTCTCTTCCCGTGACTTTGGAGTCATGACACAGTGTTCCTTGTCCTCCTCCTGCTTCTCCTAGAGTCCACTCTGCCTCCTCCTGCTCTTGCCTCCTACGAGGTGGCCAGGCCCTAAAGATGCCCCCCACCTCTCACCTCTGGAGCTCCACTCGGAGCCTCTCCCTGAGCTCCAGGTTGGCACCTCCTGCTCTTGGCTGGACTTCCATCGCCATGAACTCATTGCATCTGAATCCAGGCAGAGCTCCTTGCCCCTGGCTCTGGCAGGCCCTCCTGACGTCACTGCTTTGTCCTCCACTCTGTTCCCTGGCTGGAGACCCTGGAATCGTCTTGCCTCCTCCTCTCCTTTGGTTTCCCTCCTTCTCTCTCCAAAACCACGCGAGAGTTGCCAGGTCCGCCTGACTCTTCATTTGTAACCTCACCTCACAAGTTACACCTTCTCCGTCCACTGCCACTGCCTCTGTCTGAGACCAGTCACCTCCCACTTAACTATGGCATCAGCCTCCCAATTGGTCGCCTTTCCTTTCCACTCTCCTTTCTATCTGTCGGGTCTATAACCTCAGATCACCCTCCTCAAACCCAAACTAGCCGCACTGCTCTTCTATGCAAACATCTCCCAAGTCAGAATGGCTAGTCCTAATATTCAGAGTCCCTCACACTCTTTATCATGTGCCTGGAACACACAGCTCCCTTCAGTGTCCCCAAAGAAGCCCTCTCCTCAAGGAAGTCAGCCTGATGCCTCTGTAATGATTGACATCAAACTAGACTTCATCTTCAAGTGAATAAGGGACCAAGAACAGTAAATCCCAGTGGTTAAGAACATAGGGCTTGGAATCAGAGACCTGGATTTCTGACTTGGTCGCAAGGACTGGGATGGCCATAAAATATGGACAATAACAATATCTATCGTGTGGCTGTTGTGAAGATGCAATGAGATAAAGCATGTAACATGCTGACACAGTTCTTGGCAAGCAGTAAGTGCTTAATCAGTGTTAGATTGTCTTCTTAATACCATAACAGCTGGATAGGGTTCTGGACCTTGGACCGATTCAAAAATACCAAAGCATGATGTAGTGAAATGAAAAGAGAACAGTAACTGCTCCTGAGGACCTACTATGATCAAATTCCATGCTAAACAAAAGTGGGTGAGATATTTCAGCCTCAAGGACCTTGTGATTTCATTAGAGAGGAAGCTAATGAAAAATTAGGTAGGTGCTAAAAGACTAGAAAATAAAGGCCTTGGAGAGAGAGAGAGAACGAATGACTACTTTATTATTGACTTATTCCATAAAATTATTTTTGTACTCGAAAGAATCAGCAATGGCTGCCCAGTTGGTTGTAGCATCATCATGTACACCAAAAAGTTACGGGTTCAATTCCCAGTCAGGGCACATACCTAGGTTGAGGGTTCAACGCCCAATCAGGGTGTGTACAGGAAGCAAATGATGACTGTTTCTCTCTCACATTGATGTTTCTCTCCCTTCCTCTCTCTAAAAGTCAATAAAAACATATCATCAGGTGAAGATTAAAAAAATAATAAACAAAAAGAATCAGCAATGGCCAAAGTAAATCCTAATGCTTCTGGAAAGAGCGAGTGTGTGCCAAGGTCCAGGAGCTACATGTACCAACCAGTAAGAGACAACCCTGTTCTGTAGGGTGGACAATAGGTATCTAGGGTGGACAATAGGGGAGACCATCTGAGAAGTAACCAATCAAACAAACAAAACCAGCAGAGGAAAGACTGTAAGTCAGCAGCATTCCAGTTTTCTGGAATTTAGGAGACAGTGACTCCTAAATTGAAGTATTTGAGCTAGTCCATCTTTTCACACAGTCTGATGTCTCTAAGGACTACATGAGACACAAGAGGCACAAAATGGGTCCTTCTCTTAGGGAGGAAGATGCACAGTACAGAAGAGACGTACACAACTCTCACGACTGTGAAATGTCGGCGCTGTGTCTCTGCGATGAGCTACTGGAATTCACAGAAAGGAGGCTGGGGTGAAATATGACCCAGGAGCTGGGCTTTGCAGCCGAGGGCGGCCAAGGCTGGCAGCAACATAAGTGAGCACTGGACTGGGCTGTAGCCGAGTGCAGAAAGGAACATCTGAGCTGGAGATCAGGGCCAGAGCAAAGGCGGAGGTGCCATCCAGCCAAGTGGGAGACGCAGACAATGTCTGGCCTGCTCCCCCAGTCAGCAGGGGTTCCTGGTCCTGGGGGGGAGGGATGGGGCCAGAAGTCAGCCCAGAAAGGCTTTCAGCACAGCCATTCTCCCACCCCGCCCCCCACCACCCTCAGTCTCACTGCTCTCTCTTGGGTTGCAGCCAGTCAGCCCTGGGTCACCCTTGGCTTAGGCTCATGAGAGGTGCTCGCTAGGGCTGACGGAAGTGATGACAGAGCTCAAGTGGGCAGGCTTCGGGCCTAATCACAGTGTGAGGCGAGAGTGACGGGAGCACTGCGGGGATTGTGCTAAGTGTGCCAAGGAGGAGGTGAGCAGGTCTCGGCTACTATGGTCTTGGCCCATCTGTGAGTGCCGCTTGTCTGTGCATCCACGCCTAGGACGGTGAGGGGCTATGTTTAGTTAAGCAGGAAGCCAAGGGAGCAGAACTGAGTTTGTCTGAGATAGCACCTTCCCCTTCCACTCATATGTCTTCCAAAGTCACATATAATCAATAAGGGAATTAGGAGACCATGACTGACATGACTAGGAGAGGCACACATTTGCATGCACCTCAAAACCAACAAAACGTGGTGGTGTATGCCTAGGAGACATCAGAGTTAAATTCTGTGTTGAATTTTCAGAGTTAATTTCTTATATTCTCAGTAATATTTGTATTTCTCCTCTATGCCTAAGGTAGGGGGCCCACAGGGCCAAGTGTGGAAAACTTTATGCCATACCACTTTTGGATGGGTACCCATCTTTCTGTGGGGATAAGCATAGAATCTTTTCATGGATGCCCCAGTTGGTCACAGTAATAACGGGAGTATAAAAGGAAAGCCCCCTGAACATCTCAAAATATTATCCTGTGACATAGTCTACATCTTTCTGCCTTGGGCTCACGTATTCTCCTTGTCTTTCCCTCCAGCTTGTGGCCCAAGTCCTGGAACATAAAGATATAGGCTTTGTGATGGTTGATGCCAAGAAAGAAGCCAAGCTTGCCAAGAAACTGGGTAAGTGTGATTTTTGTTAGATATATCAGGAAGGAACAAAGTGTCTTGCAAAAAAAGTATAGTTTCATTTATTCTTGCATGATAACTGGGCTTTATATTTATGTTCATTGTTATGATCTTGCATACCCTAGTCTTAGTTGTAGAGGAGTTTCAGAAAAGTAAATACCAGCTTAACTTGAATGGTTTTACATTAACCATCTAATGAAGAAGGATTCTTCCTGGAGAAATTGACGCTAAATATTTAAGCCTTTATTTTTAGATCCTAGAGTTAAAAGGCCAGCTTCTCTATCTCACTACCATGGTGGTCTCTCCTTCCATCATCCATTATTTCCTTACCTCTTGGCTAAAGCAGCCAACACATACAAACTTAGTGGTAGTGACTCTGATGTCCCAGTGGTTTCTAAATTAAAGGCTAAACCCCAGCTGGGCATTATCACCAAGGATGAGAGGGAGGATTTAGATGAGGTATGCGTGACTACCGAGTGCGGGCTGTAATCTCTGGGTCAATATGTCCTGCATAAGTGCAAGCGAACTTTAAGATCCTTACAGTGCTAGTCCTAAGGAGAAAGAACACAAACAGCTTCCCTGGTTTTCAAACATCCCACACATGAACTGCCCATTTCACTTTTTTTTGCATGACTAGTGAACAGTGGCCATAGCAGGAGGTTATAAAACAGGACCTTTGAAGAAAGTTTAACTGGATGTGGAATAGTAAGTGTGGGGGCGGGGGGAGGGATTAGTGGTGGTTCTATCAATACCTCTAGGTAGCCCTGGCCAGTTTTTCCCAGTGGTTAGAGCATCAGCCTGCAGACCGAAGGGTCGAGGATTCGATTTCCGGTCAGGGGCATCTAACTTAGTTGCTCGATCCCATTGTTTTAAAGAGAAGTTGGATTTCCAGTAAATTTAGTTCAAGGAAAGCACTAGTGTTCCAGTGATCTAGAAATTTAGGGAAGATAAGCTGGGAAAGCATTCATATGGCCCAGTGAACACCCTTCCAGTCAGGATGTGATGGGGCTTGAAAAGTCTCAATGGGCCTTTCCCCAAGCTCAGCCTGGAGAATTAGAGCGGAGCAGGTTCCTTTTCGACTGCCTGATCCTCGGAGTTTCCAGGACAGTGGTGTTTGTGAACCTTCTCCTTCATCTCCATTCTCACTTCCACTGGCCCGAGTTGGGTCTCCATGGGGCTGTGCCTGAACCAGTGCAACAGCCTCCTAACTGATTTCACTCGGAGCAAAATCCAACAGCAGGACACTGGCTGCTATTCCTGCGGTACCCTTGTGATCAGCCATTGCCAGGTTCAAGGATGCGTGACGCATTGCTCCTTTAGGTTTGGAAATGGCGCTCCATGCTGTGCCCAAGGATCTTCAGACATGTCCTGGGCCACAGTAGGAGGGGGCCAGCCTCCCTTTCCCTAGAGGTTTGCAGAAGAGTTCATTTGGAGAAATCGTTCCCCAGCAACAGAGAGTTTGAAAACAATGAATCTAAGTAATTAAGGATGCCTGCAGCTGGACTAAACGCCAGCCTCAGCTCGTTAGCCTTCCTGGGGGGAAATGCAGTCTTGCAGCAAGTGTTTGTTCAGGTCACGGCATTGTGCCAAGAGCGATGGAGGGTGGGAAGACTCCGCAGACCCTGCCTGGCAGCATTCTCAGCTAACTGGGAAGAGAGAATGTGCAGAACTCAGCTCCTCTAGAAAAGCAAGCTGTTCGTTCTGGCCACAAACATTTATGGGGTGCCCAGTGTGTCCAGGCTCTGAGTGACACCCTGAGATACAAAGATAACAATGGCCCTACCCTTAGAGAGCTTACTGCTGCCGTGAGTACATGTACATGGAGCCCAGAGAAGACCAGTCATGGCAGGAGACCCCAGAGTGGCCTTCCTGGGGAAAATGGGTCCTAAGCTGAGACCTGAAGTAACTGACCAAGATGGCGGAGGGTGGGGGGTCATCCCAGACTTGAAGAATAGGACATACATGTAGAGAATCATGCTCTGTGACCTTTCCTATATAAACCCTTTTATATCAGCTTGTGGCAAGAAGCAAAGGGAGTTACAGGGAGTAAGAGAGCAGTTCTCAAAGGAGTACTGGCCTACCCAAGGGAGAATGTGAAGGGTGGGGTTGGCATGATGTTGTAGAAGGACCTGAATGGCAGGCCAAGGAGTCAGGTGGGCAGAGGGCATTACAACTTTGTGATAAGAAGAATGGGGTCGCAGGAGTTTTGGAAGATTGAAGCAGTGATGGTGTGGAAAATAGATTTTTCTTTTTAAGGTAAAATCCAGGTGGTAGTTGGTTCTTGACTATTTTATTTAAATTTGATTTAAATTTCCAAGAGCAATGCAGGGTAGAGAGAAGACGCAGACCTGGCCCTGGAAGCATTCTCAATGAACATGGAAGAGAATGTGCAGAATTCAGCTCCTCTAGAAAAGCAAGCTGTTTGTGGGGTGCCCAGAAATCTGATCTAAATTTCCACTAGGGAGCAGCACAGAGGTGTGGTTTCAAGGGAACCATCCTAGGAATAAAGTGGGCTCCACTCATCCTGACCCGGCCAACAGGATGGCTTTTCCTGCATCAGGATGATCTTGTCCTAGGAACTCTTTTTTTTCTTCCAGGTTTTCATGAAGAAGGAAGCCTGTACATCCTTAAGGGCGATCGCACAATTGAGTTTGATGGCGAGTTTGCAGCTGATGTCCTGGTGGAGTTTCTCTTGGACGTGAGCATTTATGCACAGTGCCCTGCATGGAGTTGTTTGGGTTCCATATAGGGGGAAGTAAAACGTTAAAATAAGAACACAGAAGCTGGGTAACTGGACTTGATCTAAGACAGATTTCCCAGGCTTCACAAAAAGTCAAGGACAGCGTACATCCCAGTGCTATTTACGTATTCCAGGAAGCAGGCCCTTGGGTCACCTGAGAAACTGTTTCCTGTGATCACAGGGTCACAGAGCGGAACTGTGTAGTAGTAACATGTTATTTCTCTTAGCAGTCGTATACTAACACCCCTGGCATCCCCTTGGCTTGTTCCAGTGCTTCTGAACAGGAGTTGGGAATTGTGAGGAAGTGGTGGCTAGTCACCTGAAGACCAGTAGGGAGAGGAGGAACGATCAGCCGAGTTACCCTCAGAGCAGAACAAAAAGGGGCAGGACTAATGAGCCCCAATATCATCCTTCTTCTCAGCCAGGGAGGTCCACTACCCTCAGATCCATATGCACAGGCAACCCGATATGCTCAAACACTATACAAATATTTTATCCATGGACAAACTTACACTCTCAATAGCAACTGTGAAGTCCAGTTCAAGCTGCTTTTGAACACAGATTCCTGTACAGAAAAAGCACATCCATACTGATGATTCTTATCTACCAGCTCGTCCACAGTGGTCTCTCACCTTTCTCCACAGCCTCAAAAACCCAGAGACAGAATCAAAGTGAGTTGAAGGTAACCTCCTATGAAAAAGTGCCCATAGGTTCTCGTTGGCCCTGTCATTGACCCATAACTGCAAGCCCTAAAAAAGTTGAGGGCAGCAACTGAACAGCTCGGCCAACATGGCACTGCCCCGCCCTACCAGCAAAGCCAAGGCTTTTAGAAGCTCGCAACAGACGCTAGACTCTAGCTACCGTAAACAACAGGCTACGTGGCCACCCACATGAACAGCAATCCAGAGTGAGGGCAGATTTTAGACTTGATCAAAACTCGCTCCATTTTTCTCTGTAAATCATAGATAATGCTGTTTTCTCTGTGTTGGCTTTGTCCCTAAGCTGACTGTTCCCAAGTTGATTCTAAGATTAGCCACCAGAAGGAGCGGATACATCACATTTCCTCATTAATATTCAAGAAGAGGGAGGGGAAAATCTGGCTTCCCATAGTTGCCTTTGAGAGAAAGCAGAACTTTCCTAAAGCTTTCAGCAAATCTTCCCTGGAGAGTCATTGACCAGATCTGGGTCTCATGCCATTTCTGAACCAATAAATGACAAGAGAGATAGAACTGCCCACACCAAGCAGCCTACCCCACTGAGTTAAGGTCAAGTCCTCAAAAGGCACTGTTGCTGTACTCATTGAGGGAGGGTGGGATGGATGCTGAGGCATCAACCGAAGTCCACAACTTCCCTCCAAAGCCCTCTGCATATGTGCCCAATTCCTGGGGAAGGAACCGATTTTGTGTATGTGTGTGTGTGGCATTTCAGCTAATTGAAGATCCAGTGGAGGTCATCGGCAGCAAACTGGAAGTCCAAGCCTTTGAACGCATTGAGGACCACATCAAACTCATTGGTTTTTTCAAGAGCGAAGACTCAGAATGTAAGTTGTCTGTCAACTCCAGCCTGTTGGTCTAAAGGCTACATTCCCAGCAAGGTATGTCAAGTGATCCATAAAGACGATAGGCATGTCCCATGCTGGGTAGGAGGGAGAATCTTCCTTGCACCCTGTGCAAAGGGACACCTGTATTGATTATACAAAACAGGCAGGAGAGCTGAAAGAAGGCTGAGGCTGGGCCATGTTCTCTGGCCTTGAAGGGGGTGAATGTTTTACAGATGAGAAAGCCCTTCCTCCACTTTTCCACCGGCTCACCCACCAGTTGGATTCTCCCTTAAAAGGGGGCAAATGGTGGGCTGTCTTCCTAACACTGGCAGCTCCCAGGGTCACCGGTTGGAGAGCTTCTCAGTCGCTTGGACAGCATTAGAGGAAAACGGGGGCAGGGCTGGGCCAGCAGCTGCAGCACAATGTGGAAAATTGCTGGCCAACCCAGCTGACCACCAAGGCAGCCTGCAGTGCACACCACACCCTGGGTGTATTCCCTTTGAAAGTTTTGCGGCTGGGGTTTGGGTGGGCACAGGAACATATCACAGCATCAGCACAACCCTACAGGGGTTGAAGTCAGGAGGAATCGGGAAGGGGAGGAACCAGCAAGACTAACAACCTGAGTACCTTTTCTTAAAGTGCTTTGGCAGCATGAGCCCAGAGTGAAGCCTTTTTCTGGTGTCTCAGCCTTGGAGAGAGGGAGTGGGCTTAGCTATGAGAGGGGACCTGGTAGCATTAGTACAGGAGGGAAGTGCAAATAACAGATGCTTCTGGCTATTTCTGGAAACTCCAAAATATTTTGAAATTATTTGTGAAGCTGTGTGTCTACCCCATCTGCCAACTGGCATCCTTAGTCATCTCAACCACCCACCAATTTTCTCTCCCCCATGGCCTAGCTGAACTGTCTCCTCATTTGCTACGTAAATGTCTCTATTCACCCTCCTTAAGAGTGTGTTGGGGGAAGGTGGCTAAGTGGGGAGTTTTGTCCTGGTTCTTTGGGTGAATTCATTTCAATGTTCACATTTCTATATAGATACTTACTACTCAGGGGAGATCAGAGTAGAAGACTAGACCGGGTTTCCTGAAGACAACTACTGTTTGCAAGAGGCTACAGGTTCAACCCTAACTGGAAGCACCAACCTGAGATTTGCCTGGCCCCACCCTTTTCCATCTTAGGGATATAGACTGGCTCCCCAAGAGAAGAAGGGAGTTCTCTTGACAAAGGTCTAGGCCATGCTTTCCATCAGGGAAGGAGTTCAGGAATGGGGAGAGAGGTTCATCAGCGACAAGGAGGACAGGGAAGCGGGGAACAGAGAATTCTTAAGGAGCCCACTGCTGCTGTAAATAGACATAAGTGACGTTAGCTATGGCTTTAACCATTTCCTTTTCTATACTCTCCCACTTCCCTCTATTCATTCTCCAAATCTCCCACCCATCTTTTTCCCCTCCACTCAATCCTCCACCCCAACTATCGGCCTATATGACATATTTTGTGACAACCAATCACTTTTATGAGGATGAGTTTGTGTGAATGTGGATCAGTATGTAGAGGTTTGTTGTACACTTTCATCCCCTCTCTCATCTGTGCTTATTGTGCGTACCTCTATTCTAGCAACTATCACACCACATTGTGATTCTTGAGTCCATGACCCGCCCTGGGCTGTGAGCCTTTGATCGTTGTCCATATCTTCCTCATTTTGGTGTCCCCTGAGCCAGCATTATTCTTGAAATGTTTTTGATTGAATGTTAGAAAATTCTGCATGCTCTTAGAATTCTAGCAAAAGCTTGTGCCTCTGATGATAAAGGGGTATGAATTCCAGGAAATGGAAAAAGTTTATCTTGTTGGATCATTGGCTCTCAGGATTATGGAATTTTTGTAGAAACACCACCAGCACCACCACTATTACCATTATCATCACCCTCACGTCTAAGGCTTGAACCAGAATGCCTTTACCTAGTAACTGTCTGGGTGTGGGAAGACACAACATGACCACACCCATGTGGCCTCATGCCTCTCTCCCCTCAGTTTGTACTCAAGTTTGGGACCAGAGTCAAGCATGGTCTTGATTAATTTTAAGTGATCCTTTCAAGGGATCAGAATAAAAAAAATAAAAAAGAAAACTTAAAAAGAATGAAAGAAATACTAGGATTTAGCAAAAAGAGTGCTCCCGCTAAGAGTTTAAAATACTTCTGTGCTGTCATTTTAATTGAGGTGCATGAAGCACACTGTGCTCCTTCACACACAGGCTGCAACTCTCTAGAGGGCACATGAATAAGTAGCAGTGACTTTGAGCGAAAGAACTTTTCCTCTGGGTTAGGGGTTTGACAACCCTTTTCTTTCCCTTGTTCTCTCTGGGTTTTCTCCTTTCCATCTACCAGTTTTGTAAAACATACAACAGTGTGGCAAAGAGTTCTTTTGGGTGATTGAATGCCAATCAGTTCCAACTCCTTGGGGAAACTGTGGGTTTAAATGGTACTACATAATTATCTATCTAAATAATATCTACTCAATAATTATCCAATTAGGACTAATTGGCTTCCCACTCTCTCCATTATTTAAACAAAGAAATGTCTGCAGTGTTCGTCTTGCAAATGTCTCTCCCGCCTACTTTTTCCTCTTAGATTACAAGGCTTTTGAAGAGGCAGCTGAGCACTTCCAGCCTTACATCAAGTTTTTCGCGACCTTCGACAAAGGGGTAAGGACCTATGGCACCTCAATTTGAATGCTTTCGTAGGCACAAAGTCTTAACAGTTGAACTTTCCACCCCTTTTTCTCTTCTTTTGAAATGTTAAGCACCCTCCACTCATGAGCACTTTCTCCAGAATGAGAAATGTAGCAGCACATCGCTACTGCATGAGATATGAATACAAAGATGTTTCACTCAGGAGATGTCAGGGTATTTCTGAAAACATCCAATGAAAAGTGATGAACCAACCCTTCATATCACTGTCAGCACTAAGAATGGAGAGAGTGAGCCCTGATTGGGCAGGGCACTAATCATTGCTTCCTTTTTCTAGAACATCCTCTCCCTTCCTGGGGCTGCTTGCCTTCCCTCTTCTGGGTGGGGAGGGGCATTGACCTAGGAAGCCGCGGTGCTTCCGAAAGTTACCCACATCTTCAGGAGATGCCCCGGATGTACTTGCCTATAATTCAAATGCTTGTTGTTTCGTGGGTGTGGAGAGTGCCTCTATAAGACAAAGAGCAGCAGAGATAGAGGGACCTCAAACCAATGGGTACTTTATTTGGGGTCTACTCTGGTTGGAGTGCTCTACCCTGGCTCCGGGTACCACTAAAATGGCTACTAATCCAGTGCTCTCTGCATGTTGGGCTCAATTAGATATACTGCACTAGTACAATCTTTAGTCCTTTACACAACTTCCAGATGAAAAAAAAAACATTTAGAAAGGTTAAGTAATATCCAAGGTCTCCAGTGAATTAATGGTAGTGCTAAGATCCCAATTTAGGACAATCTGTGCTCAAAGTCATGCCCTTTCCTCTGTCCCACACCATTAACTGGAATACTCTGTTCCTACCCTCGAGATTCAAGGTGCACACTTGCACATCCACACCCAGATAACACACACAACTCACGCATGTATAGCACACACAACCCACACTCATAACAGACTTAAAATATACCCAACACGCATGTAACACACATACATAGACAACATATGCACTACATAACACACAAACCTAACAGACCTCCACACACACACACACACACACACACACACACACATATAACACCCCCAATGCACACACACTAAGAACATTCAAAGTATTCTGTGAAAAACAAGGAAGTCTGTAGATGCTGAAGCAGGGGAAAAGTATGATAAAAAAGAGATTGCACTCAATTCATACATGTATTGACCCACTTCTATGACTATGGCCCCAGTTTACAAGCGTATAATCCAGAAGAGAGGTCCATAGTCTAAATTACATCATCTAAGCTTGAAGAAAATTTACCCTAATTGGTTGGATTACAGTGGAGAGAGATATTGAACAAGGATACCAAAAAGAATAATAATTATCATTCATTAAGTGCTTTTTATGTGCCAGGCTTTGTGCTAAGAGCTTATATAGGTTTTCTCATTTCATCTTCTCAACACCCGGTAAGAGAGGGATTAGTTTTCTCAGTCTACAGAAGATGAAACCGAGGCACCGAGAGATTAAGAGATTTGTTCATGTCACATAATGAGTAGTGAAGCTGGATGTAACCTCAGGTCAGCCTGACTTCAGCGTCAGTGCTCAGTACTACTCTACTCCAGAGAAAGGCACGGCACATATACACACGCATCTGGTACATGTAAGCCTTCAGTGAATGTCAGCTAGCAGTGAAGACTGTTTGTTGTTGTTGTTGTTAAATATATTTTTATTGATTTCAGAGAGGAAGGAAGAGGAAGAGAGAGATAGAAACATCAATGATGAGAGAGAATCATTGATCGGCTGCCTCGTGCACGCCCCACACTGAGGTTTGAACCCACAACCTGGGCATGTGCCCAGACTGGGAATCCAACCATGACTTCCTGGTTCATAGGTTGATGTTCAATCACTGAGCCACACCAGCCGGGCAGGACTGTTGTTAATAAAGGCAGTCGTTTAGATCTAGGAGGGGCGAGGAGGGGAGAGGATATTAGTGGAGAAAGGGAGGTACAGAGAAGCTTAAACTGAGTCCATCACTGGCATCTGGTTAGGATTGGTCAGCAGTGACTATGACTCCTGGGTAAGAACCCATCCGAGGGAAGAGAGTCAAGCAGACAAGCCTGGCCAAGCAACAGAGCCTCAGTCCTTGGAAGGGTGGTTCAAGGTAGAGTTCAGGGTGGGGTTGGTTTGCAGATGTGCCTCCCAGCCCAACCACATGGCTTCATGTCTGAGGCCCATGAAGAAGGTGAGGTCAGGCTATAATTAAAAACTCAGAAGGCTCTTCACTAAAAGCTCTAGAAGACACTGAGTCATAAGTGCCTCTGCTCACGTAGCCTGGCGGGATTTCATAACATTCAGGAAGAGAAAACTAAGTGCTCCCTACCTCCATGTGGAACCAGAGGGAAGAGCTGTCACTGAGAGGACTCAATGCCATTTGGGACTTAAGAACTTGCACCCAGCAATTAGGGGTGTGGGTGACAGTGCCCACTGGTGATGGTGGGGTCCAGCAGGCATGGCTGCACCCATCATGTCACTCAGGATAGCACACAATTTAAACTTATGAATTGTTTATTGTTGGAATTTTCCTTTTAATATTTTCGGACCATGGTTGACTGCAGGTAACTGAAACTGCGGATAAGGGGGGACTGCTGTCTATGAGTTGGAGAAATGTAGAGGGTGAGATGTCAGGGCTGCTGATGTAGATTTAGGAGTTAGTAGTTTCCAAACACTGTCCATATTGTCCCTCAAGATGCTTTTAAAACTATGGGTTTCTGGGTGCCAGCCCTGGAAATCTGAATTTTTATTTTTAAGGATTTTGACAGGACCCAGGAATATGCATTTTTAAAAAGCTCCCAGTACATTTTACCTGGCACATTGTCTTGGGACCAGAAACAATCTACAGATCCTGATCCTAAATCAACCCCACAAGGGGGCAAGAGAGGGTCAGAGGGCTAAGGATGGCATCCACTCTACTGCACCTTATAGCCTAAAATGTGTAGTTCTCATTACTCCCTCTCCCCCCGCCCCCCGCCCCCCGTGACCTCCCAGCAACCTGTTCCTTTCTTGGAGTGAACAGTGAGAAGCAGAATCATTTTTTGAACCATATGGGGACCAAAAGAAGCAGTGGTTATCTAAACAAAGTTGATGGAGAAGACAGACATTGAAAAGGCCTAAATTCATTAAACTGGTTTCATTTGCAACAATGAATGGCTTGCTAACGTGTAGAAAAACATCTGTACCAAAATCCATACACTTGCCAATGTCAAAAAAATGGCCATTCTGCTTTGTAGTTTTCTTATCTTTGGCAAAATCTATTCCAACTAGTTTTTTAAAAGGCATAAGAGAACTCATTATATGGACCTCCTAAGCATTCAGGAGTAAAATCCATTCTTGTATTGTTGTTCCTGCCCATGAACCAGGTCTGGTCCCAGAACAGTGCCTCGGAGACAGACAGCCACATTAACTATTTATTGAATCAATGAATGAATCAATGCCTCAACCAGTCAAATCTCCTTCAGTCCTTACCACCCAAAATACAAATAAAAGAATAAAAAAAGGGATTCTCTGAGATACAAGGCGAAGGCCCCCTCACGGTGTGTGCTGGTGGGCATGTAGTGAACAGGCGAAAATTATGCTCAGCGATCCCCAGAATTAAACTCAAGCACATCACAATCCAACCAACCTCACATCCATAGTCTCCACACTGCAGACCTGGATACTGGCAACCAAGAACCAGAGACCCTCTCCCCAAACACACACACACACACACATATGCACACTCACACACACGCGCACACACACATGCACACTCACACACACATGCACACACACACGCACACTCACACACATGGGTGTACCAGAGCTTCCGATGAGCCCCTTCTCGCCTTTGGGAACTGCATTCCAGCCGCCCGCGATGGGGTGAATTGATGAGAGCACGTCCAAGCGCAACAGGAAACATCTCACTAAACACGTGCGGCACCAGTGGCATAACTATGGGGCCAGACAGCTTTCTTCACAGGGTCAAGGAGAAGGTGATTTTCTAGAGAGGGTCAGTGTACTGGCAAATGGGGTTTGAATTCTGGCTCTATCCCCTAGGGTAGATAATCCTGACAAACTGCATACTCAGACTGCACCTCAGGCTCATCATTTGCAAAATAAGTATAATACTAGCTTTTACCTGATACAAAGGTAAAAGGATTCATAAAGGAATCAACCTAAAACGCGTTGCAACAGTGCCTGGCACATGGCAAGCGCTCTATGTGGTTACTATTATTACCTTTTTCTTCCTGGTTCTTAAAATAAGTGGTAAGTGAACCCAGAGAACCCCAACTGAGTGCCATTTTCAAGCCCAGCTCCGCGAAGAACTGTGTGTAAATGCAGACACTGGGTGCAGAGTTGCTACTTGCCCTGCTCCCTTGCTCCTTGCCCATCATCCATCCACAGCACCCTCTGCCCCGTGGGAAAGGAAAAGAATAAGAAGAAAAAAACAACCCATATCTCCATGTCCCTTAAAACATAGTGAACATGACCGAAAAATCTCCTTTGACTGACTATGGCTCTTAACGTGGCCTGTTTCCTCTCGCTCTGAGTCAAATGCCAGTCTCTTTGTTAAGTACTGTAAGAAATGTCCTTCGGACTATCGTGACCTGGAATTAACAGCAGTCGAGGACAAAAACCATAGGGAGACCCATGTTTCCTCAGAATGGACCTCCTTGTGTAACAGCTTATGTGACACCAGTTCCCCTCCTCCCACTTGGTCCTGGCGGCCCCGGGCCACTGGACTGTGGGTTATCGCGGCCAGGCGGCAGCTCTCGGCAATTCCTCTTTAGTTTCAAGGGAACCACTGTTCATCTCTGTGCCCTCTTGGCCCACAGCTCTGACCTGGAAAAGAATGGCATTTGGTTTTCTCCAAGCGTAGCACATTCCAGGCCTCTCAAGTCATTTCACAAGAAGAGGCCTGAGTTCAGCAGGTCTGCAGGCGAACACAGCAGCCATTCTGCCCTGACAAGGCGGTGGGGCCACTTAGTCAGAGAAGAGATGCCTTCCAGGCTACGTCTGGCTCTGAGCACTCTCCCTGGGATAGGGGAGAACAGCTCCAGCTAGCTTGTTGGGTACTAGGGTACTATCCAGTTTTAGCACCGAGAGTCTAAATGCAGGCCACCCCTCTACTCTGGACACACCAGGGAGGGGTTCACCTTCTGATTGGTAACCAAGGGGGCAGTTCCCAGAGCCTGAGAAACCATCACAAAAGCCCTGTACCGAGAGAAAACTGTAGAGCCATGCTTAAATCTGAGTAACAGTAGGTTTACGAGCTGATCGAGGTTTAATGGGTGGGCCTCTGATTTTGAGTATATGCTTTAAATGGTTCCCATCAATTGCCTGTTCTATCCAAATTGATTCAATTCAATCCATACATGCAAGGACACTGAGCATCTCTGCTGACCTTTGCATCCTCCTCCAGCCTAGCAAATACAGTAGAGTGATGGTGGTTGTAGAATGAGGTTTCCCACTTTTCATTCCGTCTGCTTCCTGCCCCTGCGTGAACCTCATTGGTCAGAAAGGTTTTCTCCTCCCTATCTGTCCTTCTTAGATTGGTCCAGCCAGGCCTTAGGTGTGGGGTTCCAATCACTACAACATCTACGTTAAAAATGTACGTACCCTCTCAAGTCTTTGCCAGAGAACACGCACACCTTAGAGATGGACCATCACTGCCACTCTAGACTAGCATTCAAGGAAGCTATTGTCGTATTTCTAATTGTTACAGGTTGCAAAGAAATTGTCCTTGAAGATGAATGAGGTTGACTTCTACGAGCCATTTATGGACGAGCCCACTGCCATCCCTGACAAACCTTACACAGAAGAAGAGCTCGTGGAGTTTATAAAGGAGCACCAGAGGTACCCCAGGTGGCATGCAGGGGGTGGGGGTCCTGGGGCCTAGGAAATGGAGAGGAGCCTCTCAGTCCTGACATTTCGCACCCCTAAGAGGAACTACCTGGAGTCAGCGCCCCCAGAAGAATGAACTCAGTAGAATGGCTTTGTTGTTCACCTATCAGTGGCAGGGATGTTGCTACAGTTTCTGAATATGGATCTGTCTACACTTGCAAACAGGTTTAGACCACCTCCTCTCAGTCAGCAAATCCCCTCAAAGTCAGAGTCAGATATAAATAAAATTCTTCATAACAGCAATAGTGATTTAGGGACAACCTCCTATATGCCAAGTACCGTGGTAGGTGCTATGAGAGCTATTTTATCTAATACAGGGGTGGGCAGGGTGGGAAAAGGTAGGCTTACAGTTGTGATCATGCAAAAGTTTATTCTTGTATTATTTATTAGTTACTGTATTGTTTATTTGTATTACAACAGTAAACCTACATTTGCCAAACCCTATATTCAACATAATGGGGTAATTATTATTATCTCAATTTACAGATCAAGGAATCGGGCTCCGAGTAGTTAAATAACTTAGCCAAGATGAACATTCTGTGTGCAGAATTGCTGGGAGAGGAATATTTGACACCACTTAGAGTAGTTCAAGCGTGGACTGGCGACCCTTTCCTGTAAAAGGCCGGGGGGTAAATAGTTCAGCTCTGCAGCCAGATGGTCTCTGTTGCAACACTCAGCTCTGCTGTTTGTGTGGGAAAGCAGCCGCAGCCAATATCTAAACAACGGGGTGTGGCTGTGTCCCAAAACGTTTATTTATCAAATAGGAGGCACTGGCTGGATTTGGCCCTCCAGCTGCAGTTTGCTGAGCCCTGCTCCCGAGGGAGGGACAGTACTGAACATGGAACATGGTGGTGGGCTCACCATCACCCCTCCCCTCCCCGCCACTGGACATGTGCTCACGCATGCTCATTGGACCTGGAGCACTACGATTCCATCAACCAGCCAGTCCTGGTCCCTACAGAGAGGCAGTACTTGGAGAAGCAAATAGCCACATTCTAGCACTATTAGCCAACATTCAGAAAGAAATGAAACCATGAGCAAAACATAGCTCCCACCTGCTCTTCCAAACACCCTGAAGGGGCTTTGGATGGATGACCCTGAAGATAAAACAAAATCAAGACTTCCTCTTTTCCCTCCCAGGTGGCCTCATTCTGGGCCTTCTCTGGGCTCTCAGGGGTGGCGCCTGTCCGGGAGGAGGGAGATGACTTCTTGCCCTGGGAATGCCTATCCTGCGCCCCCTGGCATTGTTTGTAATAGACTTATAATCCCTGGGCCAAATGGGTCTGTGAAAGGCTGAGAGCGTTAGGCCCAGCTCTCTGTGTGACAGGGCAGGGTATGGGTTAGCTGTGGTGTCCTGAGAATACCTACTCAAGGAAGCTCATCTTTTTTATTTCCAGACCCACCCTACGCCGCCTGCGCCCAGAAGATATGTTTGAAACATGGGTAAGATAGTGGCAAACTCCTGCCTTGTAGAGACAGGTATATTCCCAAAGAGGAATACCCCTTTGAGTTCCAAAACTCAAACCAAGTTTTACTTGGCTGGAACAGATATCTAGATGGTAGAGTATTTGAAATGTGGACAACATCGCGCTCAGAGAACCCCGTTTTCTAGGTCCTAGTTTATGCCTCTCTGGTGCTGCCACTGGGCAACGTTACTCTATCTCTGAGTCCACTCCCCCTGGGACCACTGGCCAGAGGCCTGGGGGACACCGAGGAGGAGCTATGGAGTCAGAGACTTGGGTTCAAGTCTAGAATTGGACATCTTGTAGCTTTGCATCCTATGTCAAGTCATGTGATCTTTCTGAGCTTTAGTGCCTGCATCTGAACTTAGGGCTTTTCGTAAGGATGGACAGTGTGAAGAGCCCAGAACATGGTAGGTGCTCGATAAAGGAACGGTAGCTGTTTTTGTGACTATCAACTCAGGGCACTGGAAAGCATTGGGTCAGAGTATTCCCCTGGTGTAAGTCACAGACAATGTGTCAGGCGGGTCAAATAGCATCAGAAAGAGGGTCATGGAGACACAACCTCCCACCCACCTCAGGTTTATACAAAATTCACAAACGATAACAACCAAAGTCTGTGGAGCATTTTCCAAAGCATTTCATGTATCCTTTCACTCAGCTCTTTGAATGGTTCTAGAAAGTGCTGAAGAACAAGTATTATTTTAGCCCCAATTTACGTGGGGAAACTGATCATATGGATTAGGTTAATTACTCACGAATACATAACTAATAAGCACTAGATCTTGGGACTTAAATTTAAATCATCTAGAGCCAAATCTCACGTTCTCTCCATTATACCTCCCTAGAATGGGCCATGGCCCCACAAGGCACCATTTTGGCAGTGGGGGTGTGGGCGGGAGGGAAAAGGGACTAACGTGGGAACACGTATGCATTTATTTGTGTACTTAATCTTTAACTCAGAGTTGAAACTGATGTGTGAAGAGAGCCATGGAGTAACTTGACACTCTCTGTTTTAACAGCATGTCACTCATTTGGACATTTGGACATAGAACAAACATTTCATAAGACGCTGAAGGGAAATAACCCAGTGTAAAGGCATGGACTGCTTGACAACAACACAGCACATAGAAACATATTTCCCTAACATTCCAAACTTTCAAAAATTTAACCTTTTAAATGTTTTGTTATTAGATTTAAATACTGTAACAGTGCTTTAAAAATAATATTCCTTTAAAAATATTTTTACTTAACTTCAGCCTTATAAAAAGTAGTGCAAGGTTTAGGGTTAGGGTTAGGGTTAGGGTTAGGGTTAGGGTTAGGGTTAGGGTTAGGGTTAGGGATGGGAATCAACATTCCTTCTAGAAGAATCCTCCCTGTGTTGCAATAACTAAGTAATTCCAAGAGGGAGTCAGAAACCTCGGGATGAGCCCGAGACATTCCTTTGACCAGGGAGTCTGCTACTTTTAACTGCATTTTCCTTCTTTGCATCTCTTTATTCAACATGAGAACAAACATTCAACAGAGGCTGGGAGGAAACAGCCAAACCTGAACAGTGGTAATCTACCTGGTTGGTGGGAACTGATGTTACTTTCTTCTTGGAATCTCTAATATTTGCTAACTTTCTTCAAGCA
This sequence comes from Cnephaeus nilssonii, assembly GCF_951640355.1. Taxonomy (NCBI): domain Eukaryota; kingdom Metazoa; phylum Chordata; class Mammalia; order Chiroptera; family Vespertilionidae; genus Cnephaeus; species Cnephaeus nilssonii. The sequence continues at coordinate 9,352,678 of NC_137092.1, read as the reverse complement.
GTATGAAAGATTTTTATCACCATACTCTTTTTAAAAATCCAATAGGCATTAATAAGAACCCATTACCTTGTGCTAAGCACAGAGACTATAAATGAACATTGCTGTCCGGGCCTTAGGAGTTCAGGCCTGAGTCGATGAAACAGGTCTCAAATCACATGACCCCAGACCAGGATGCTCCCTGCTGTGACAGAGGTCATACAAAGTGCTGGGGAATCCAGAGTAAGTTATTCACCTAAGTAACTCCCAAGCTCCAGTTTTGGGGGATCTGGTGTTGGGTCACGGTATATAAAGGCCCCATCTCAGGCTTTTTTCAACTTAAGAGCCACTGACCTGAGTTTGCAGCATCTTCTGTAGAGAGGACAGCAGATACCTGAGCTCATTCTGTGCTGTTGGTGATGTCAAGGAGCAGAAACTTGTTCCTCCACCCTCTTAGGTTCCATACTGGAGGCCTGCAAATTAAAATGACAAAGGACAGATTAGTATGAGAAAAACCCCCAAACAGATTTAATTACCTATTTCTGCATGGAAGTTCACAAAAAATGCGACTCAAAGAGGGGCTTATATACCATCTAAATAGGGGATGGGGGACAGGGGGCCCTTCTGGGAGAACAAATAGGAGACAGGATTGTCTGTTTGAGATCAGAGTTGCACTCGGGAAAGGATTTTTGACAATTGCGTCCTTTTAAGAGGCTCTGCATTTAGGCAAATAAGGGATTTCAGGAATTCACATGCTTTCGGCTCCGAATAATTTGTATGCCATGTGGCTTTTCCTGGCCTACGTCAGCGAGGGAAAAAGAGCATGGGCTTCGGGACCAGGCAGAGCTGGCCTGAACCCCAGGTACGTCATGTACGGGCTCTGTGGCTTTAGGGAAGTCGGTTTAATTCCTTAAGCATTAAACAGGAATAGGACTGGCATCTAAGATTTAGAAGTAATGCACTTACAAAGCACTGACACAACGGCAGATCTTCATATCATCATTTTAATCATTCTTGATATTCCAAGGTGTAATCCCTTCCCTCAGAGAGCTTGCCATTCAAGTAAAAAGATCGTTTCCAAGACATTGTGATCTAAAGACCAAAGGGTGATCTGGGCGGCCACGGCTGTGGGGTACAGAGAAAGCCCCTGGCTGGCCGGTCCTGCAGCTCTTCCTCGCCTGTGCCTGTGGGACACGCACTGAGGAACCCTGACCTTCAGGCTTTCCCGTGGGTCTGCTCTGGGAGCTTATTGCTGAAAACACCTGGCACAGAGCACATGCCTGCTTCTTTGCAAAGACAGAGGCTCTTTCCCTGGGTTAGAGTCTCCATCCGGGGACCACCTGAGGCCTGGGAGGTGGCGGCCATGTCATGAGCAATCTCTTAGCAAACAGATATGGATTCTTAATTCTGAAACCAATTTCCAAACGTGTTCCAGAAGGGCAGGCAGAAATGGAGCCCGCTTCTCGGAGTTAACACAGCCGCCTCCCCATGGATGGCATGAGCAGGGACAGGGCAGCCTACTGAGAACCGATCAGGGCATCCTGCCTGGTGATAATAGCAAACATGAAACCTCAGACACCCCTTCCGGCTGCTGTCAGATTTGTGTAATAAACCTGCACGCACGCGTGCACACACACACACACACACACACACACCATAGACCTATCCAATTCAATTCCCCGGAGAACCTGACCAAGGCAGTGCCTGACTCTCTTGTTTCTAATAATAATATTTTCCATTTAATCTTGCTCAGAATTTTTGGAGGTTTTGTCCATTTCCAACTCAAAGGGAAAAAATTAGCATTTAGATAGGATTGCACCAGCATTACAATCTATTGACATGGAAAGGGGGGTGGGGAGGGCTGAGAAGCCTGGAGTATTGTTTCCTGAGGACAGTTCTGATAAGACACTCGGGTGCCCCATGGCGCCCTCTCCCTGTGACAGTGAAGGTCAGTGTCCACTCAGATCTGTCCCCGGGGCCTCTTGCTCGAGCATCTTCCCCTCCAAGCCTCATGAGGATCACATTTCCTATACAGGAGGCGCCTCCAAGCTCTTGCTGGTTCTTCTGCAGGAATGATCGATGCAAAGGAGACACGAGGCCTGTGGTCCTTTCTGTTCAGGACATAGAAACATGGAATGCCACCTGCTTGTCCCCCAAATTTGAAATATTCTCTTTTCACCATCACACCCTCGCCCTTGCCCAGCCCCTCCTGTGACCTCCCACACTTAGACGGAGTTAGATGCCTGGACGGCTCCTGCGAGCTCTGGTTCCAGAGCCAAAAGGAGCCTAAGGAAACGCCCTAGGAGTGGCAGGCAGCAAAGCGCCCCCTACTGACCACGCAGGGGTCTCAGAGAAGCAGGACACACGTGTGAACAGAACAGCCACATCCTAATTTGCCTCCAGATTCCTGTCTGCTGCCTGTTTGCGGACAGCTGCAGGACCCACCAGCAGCATCCAGAAGCTTCCATATGGGTCTATTACTGCTTTACTTGCTGGTGGTGACTTCTTGAAACTCAGGCTGACATTCACTGAGCTCCGTTCAGAGGGCTGATGAGCCAGACTCACATTCTCCCTCCTTCTGCCTCTTCCTGCTGCTCTCCTGGACCCACCAGACCGCGGGAGTGAGGCCCATTCGGTGCTAATGTCTTCTGTGTAGTTGGTGCTTTCCTGTCTCAAAAGCCCGTTTATTAAGTGCCACACCTTCCTCCCAGTTGCTCATCAGTATTCCCTTCCTTAAGATGCATGCTGCTCTGCCACTTTGTGCCTCTGTGTCCCCCTGTGCCTCTGTCCCCTGGGCCTCTGCGTCCACTCCCCTCAGCTCCCTCCCCCGCCTCCATTTCAATTCCCGCCTGTCTGTCCCTGACTCCCCGCATCTCTCACCTGGGAGTGTAACCTTTGATTCCTTTCTCCCACAGGAAGATGACTTGAACGGGATCCACATAGTGGCCTTTGCAGAGAGGAGTGACCCAGGTAGGACCCCTCCCCCTCTTCTGTCTGCTCTCTGACCCCGTAAGCAAGAACTGGCTTCTCACCTTGGTCAGCCCTCACCTTTCCTGTCCCCTCACTTCCCGCCTACAATGCAACCGAAAGACACGGGGCACCCCCTGGTGGTTGCCTTCCAGGTACAGACCCATTTCAATCGGGCACACAGCTCAGAAGTGTGGGATCAGAGCCTCATTCTGCTTAGCTGCCCAAACTGGGGCTGAGCCCGTGTGAACATAAACACAGCCTCACTCTACAGGCAAGTGTGTGTGTGTGAGCGTATGTGTGCACATGTGCGTGTGTGCATGTGTTTGCGTGTGTCTGTGTCAACTTATGTTCACATTAAAAGCTGATGTACCTAGCCTATAAAAATAACAATAAATATACCCTCTGGTCTTCAAATATGGCCTGTGCTTAGGAAACTTAATGGAAAATATTGCCCCAAATGAGAACTGGGCCAAAGAAGCAGCCGATTTCCAAAGTGTAAAACGAGCCTATAAATGGATGAGTAACTTTGTTTTATTTTGGACCTTGGACAGCTTTGTCCTGGCTTCGCTCTTTGTCGTGTCAGTGAGAGTGAAGTGCAGGGAAACTAATGAGCAGGTGGTATAAGGCTAGGCCCTGGGCAATGTCTGTGAGACAGAGGGTCCCGGGAGGGAGAGTGTACGTGCAGATTCTGAGGTGTTTTGAGAGACGTGGAATGATCCAGAATGCAACCGGAGAAGGCAGGGGCTTCATTTCTGAGGGCGAAGCAGCCAGGCCTTGGGCTCTGAGGCCTGGGCAGGGTTCCGAAACCTGACGGGGCAGAGAACCACAGGCGCCACGGCCACTCGGCCGACGGGAACGGAGCCTCAGGGACCTGCGGTGTCCGGAGCTCTGAGGCACGTTCTGCGGCTCCATTGGGTGTGGGGGCCATTGCTCCAGGGGATGGGAGCTCTGTGGTGCTCACCAGGGTCCGAGGCCTCTTGTACGTTCATAGGGACAGATGGGAAACAGCCTCGGAGAAGAGAAACGGCCCAGAGGGCACCGAGAGTTAGCGGGACTTCCCGAAGGAGGAATAGATTGCCTCGCACGGGCCTTGCCACACAGTAGGTGCTCAGTAAATACCGTCAGGCAGACGACTGACCAACCGCCATAGTCTCCTACAGACAAAACCCCGACTGTCTTTATCATATAATTTTAAAAGTTGCGATACAACCCATATGCCATACTGTTCACCTTTTTAAAGTGTGCAAGCCAGTGGCTTTAGTACATACACAAAGTTGTGCCACCAGCACCCCTGTCTAATTCCAGAACATTTCATCACCTCAGAAAGACATTCCATACATGTCAGCAGTCACCCCCTGGCCTCTCCCCAAGCCCCTGGCAGCCACTAATCTAATTTCTGTCGCTACAGATTCGACTGGTCTGCACATTTACATGGAATCATGTAATATGTGGCCCTTTGGGAGGGTCTGTCTGGCATCTTTCACTTATTGTAACGTTTCAAGGTTCCTCCTTTATGTGGTGTGTATCCATACTTAGTTCCTTTTCAGGGCTAAATAATATTCCATTGTATCACAACCAAATCTATGCTCCAAATTAGCTGACAGCATCCTCCCCCACCCTCCTAGCTTTATTAGAATGTTTGAATGTCCACCGTGTCCCAGTTTCCCCATCACTGACTTGCAGAGTTGGAAAAACTCTTCAAAAATATCTAGCCCTTGTAAAAAAAAAAAAAAAAAAAAGCCAGTGTGGTTCCAGCTTCTTTCCACAGATCTGGCCACCCCTCCGCCCCCGGAGGAGACACCAGCAAAGGAGGCCAAGTGCCCGAGGTGGACAAGCTTCAACGAAACAGACTCGGATCCCTGGTGCTGTGGGCAGAGATGCCATCTATGGGCCGCAGCCTGCTGGCCAGACTCCAGGGCCCTCCGCCCACCCCCACCCGCTTCCAGGCTGTGGGGAGGCCCGTCTGGCTCTCCGAACAATGGAACAAAGAGCCTCGGAGAAGCTGCAGGAACCTGTTTGACCGAGATTGCTGCCGATGAATCAAGCTCCTGAAACTCTCCACCTCCTCCCTGCACAAATATCCCTGGGCCCAAAGCCGCTTTTCCCAAGCCAGGGCTTGTTCCTGGGAAGCTGGGAGAAATGCGCTGGGTGGGGGTGGAGGAGCTCAAAGCATCTTTTTTCAAGGAGCTGAGAAAGGGAAAGGCTTTTCCATGAAAGTCTCTGCCTCTGGCTAGTCCGTCATTGCCCGTTGGTCACTGAGGCGTGACCCCGGGTGGAGAGGCCCGGCTGTGGACGAGGAACTGTATTCCTGCCCGGACAGCGGGTCCTCCTCTACCTTAGCTCTTGCTAAAAAGGGACACGTGGCCTATCGCCCCAACCAAAGCCCTGCCGCTCTCCACGGAAAGGTCACACGTTCGGGGACCTAAATAAACCCCAGCTCCTTAGAGAGCTGACAGTCTGGAGGAAGGGGCCGGGGGCTTTATGGAGAGGATCCCACTTGGGCTCTGAAGCCACTCCGTGACCTCTGCATGATGATGAAGAAGACGAGGATGGTGGTCACTTCTGTGTGCCTATGTGACAGGACAACCTCGTGCGCGGGAGGTGCTAGTTTTTTCCCCTTTTTACGCCAGAGGAACCTGAGGCCGGAGAGGCTGATGGCGGGGAAACAGCGGAGCCCGCGTTCAGCTGAGGGCTGTCTGGCTTCCCGGCCACGCCCTGAACCGCAAGGCCCTGCTGCAGCCTCGCCACCCCGCGGAGTGACCACCCTGATGTCATCCAGGTGACAGCCAGCCTCCTTGCTCTCGCGGTCCTTCACCACCCCCGCCAGCAACAGCAGAAAGACGCAGAGAAGGTCCATGGCACACTCACGATCACATGGGGAGGGAGAGGCGCAGCGGACACACAGGCCTGGATCTCTTGGTGGCTCCCTGGGGCTCACACACACGGGTCTCTGACTGACGGAGCCCTGGCTGCTGACCTGGCTGTGACCAGCCTGGAACCGGTCCCCGGGGCCCGGGGCCGGCTCTTTCCCACCAGCCCCGGCCACCTGGGAAGGAGGAGCGCGTGGTCACCGGGTTCCTTCCCACGGAGACGGGGCTCCCAGCGGCCTCGCGCCCCCGTGGGAAACCTGGCTGGGCAGGAGCCCTCAGCCGGGTCATGGGAGCGCGGGGTCCGCGCCGTGGGGCAGGGAAGCCGGCACGGTTCTCACAGCGCCGGGCCCTCTTCTTTATTTAGCTCCGTCTCGGAGGCTCCGGGCTCACGCAGGGACGTGGCTGCGGCTGGGGGAGGCCAGGGCTCGGCCACAGGTCAGAGGGGAAGGCACAGTCCCATGGCCTCGGGGAAGCAGCGCCCCCACGGCCCCACGCGCACCCCTGGCTGACCCCTTTGACCCCCACACTGCCGCTCTCACCCCGGGCACCTCCAGCACCAGCCGAGGCAGGAGCGCCAGGCCCCCCGGCGGGAACGTAGGCAGCGGAAACGGCTGCAGCTGTGCAGACCCAACACCTGCTCCGCCACGTGCTGGCCCGTGACACTGGGCAGGTCACGTCCCCTCCCTGCTGTCCCGACTCCATCCTCTTCAAGATGGAGGTAATAAAACCCTCCTGCCCTCCGTCAGACTCAGTGCAAACATTAAATGCAAAAGAGCTCGGTACCCAGAAAGCGCTCGGTGAATGGAATGAGCCCGCTCCTGACCCACCTGAGCGAGGCTCGCCCAGGCGCAACTGCCGCCCCGCCGCCCCGGGTGCCTCAGTCACCGAGGCGGGAGCAGAGGCCGGAAGGGACCGCCCACGCGTCCTGCGTCGTGACGTAACTTCCGGTGCGCGGGCCTTCTCCGCTGTACGACCTAGGCCGCCTCTAAGCCAGCCCTGTGCCCTGAATGTAAACATTGAATGAACAGGTGGGTGGCCAGGTTCCTTGCATTCAGCTGGAAGAACTCAGAGCATTTAAAAACAATGGCCAGTGCTGGCCGGTTTGGCTCAATGAATAGATTCCCGCCAAGGGCACGAACCTCGGTTGCAGGCTCGATCCCCAGCCTGTTCCGGGTGCGTGTGGGAGGCAACCAAATGATGTTTCTCTCTCTGTCTCCCCCCTCCGTCTCCCCCCTCCCTCCCACTCTTTCTAAAAATCAATGGAAAAGGTATCCTCAGGTGAGGATTAACAAACAAAAGTGGCAAAAGCTTACTGTGCGCCAGGTACTGTCTCAGGGCCTCACAGATACTAACTCATTTAAGTCACAACCATCCTGTGACATCGGTACCATTATCATCATCACCCCCATTATACAGATGAAGGACAAAGACATGAAATAACTTGCCCTAAGTCACAATCTAAATGGCAGAACCAGTATTCTCACCAAGGTCATTTGCCCCAAGCGTCCCTGTGTTTCAGCCTCAGGCTGGGCTCCCCCGTCTCTGTCCTGGAACATTTCCGGGGGTGCAGAGGGATTGTGCCCATATAGAACTCATTGTCCTGAAAGACAGAAGGCTGCCCTTGGTTCTAGATGTAACTTCTCCGCCTCTAACGTCAACTTCCTTTATTAATAAACCCTGTGCATGTGTTTTGAGCTTTCCTTGCGCCTCTGAAAACCCCCAAACCTTTGGCATTCTTAAACATAGGCAGTAAGCCCCAATTTTTACTTCTCCTGTTTATGTAACAACTCCAACCCACTTGATTTTTCTTGCAGAAACCAATTTTTTTAAAAATTATACTTTTATTGATTTCAGAGAGTAAAAGAGAAGGAGAGAGAGAAACATCAATGATGAGAGAGAATCATTGATCGGCTGCCTCCTGCATGCTTCACTCTGGGGATCGAGCCAGCAACCTGGGCATGGTCGACACTCAACCACTGGGCCATGCTGGTGGGCTTGCAGAAACCAATTTTTATCCCTTTGATCTTTTTTGAAATCTCCAAACCTGCTCTAGAAGGCAGAATAGGAAAGGTTCTTGTATGTGGCATTAAAAAGAAAAAAAGTAATCCCACCATTATGGGTTTTTCCCATCAGAAAACGACAGCGCCGTCCTGCATGTGTTCAGCCTCAGTTCTGCTCGTGACCTTATCTGCCACAACACATATGCCTACACAGCCTCTCCCTCCCCTTTGTGGGAGCTGGTCTTTTGCACCTCGGGTGTACTTGGATTTGGGTCTGTGTCGTTGAATGTCATCCTTTCTGTGCATTTCTGATTTGTCATGGTCTCTCTTAAAATTGGTTCTCCTCTCCCAGACTACTGGCAACGTGGCTTCCTATATTACCCTCCTTTCTCCACTGCTGAAAGCAGGCACTGGAGGTGTTTGGGAGGAATTCCCCCTTGTGGTCTGTGTAGTCTACTCCATGAATTCACAGGGAACCCAGGGGGCACCAAGTTCCCCGGCCTGTGACACAGTAACGTGCCCGGAAGAGAAGGATCCATGGTGCCCAGATGGCAGCAGCCAGGGGCCCTCTGGGAGCTTGACTCTCTTGGCCACACCGCGGGCTTCAGGAGGAAGAACCCCCATCCCACCTACACCCCAACCCCTGAGTGGTGGATAATGAACTCTCCAGCACATGGCCCTGTGGTCTCACCCAGGCTGCCTCCCTCTCTGCTGGGCTGGGGGGCGGCGGGGGGGGGGGGGCGCGGGGAATGGGAACCCTCCTCTCTGCTGACAGGAAGGCCTGCTTTCCAGGTGACAAGGCCCGAGAGGCCGTCTCAATCTTATGAACTAACAACATTGAAAGTGACTACACCCACGCAAGGCAGAGCTGCTGAGAAGAGAGTGCATGCTGCCTGGAATGTATGAGAAAATGAGGAAGTGTTGAGAAAAACCTTTACCCAGAGGCCCAAGTAGCCAAACAAAGGCCTGGTTGCCGGGAGAAGGGAGAGGCTTGTTAAACAGAGGCCAGAGAGAGGGGCCTGACTGGCTGGGGGCCCCCACCAAAGAAGAAACCTTTACAAAGAAAGGCGGTTGCCATTCTGAATTCCTAAGCAGCTGGTGAGTGGCTGTACAGAAGGTCCACATTTCAGGCCAGAGTCAGCCATGCGAGAAACGTAACCTCATAGTCTAGACCCGTGGTCGGCAAACTGCGGCTCGCGAGCCACATGCGGCTCTTTGGCCCCTTGAGTGTGGCTCTTCCACAAAATACCATGGCCTGGGCGAGTCTATTTTGAAGAAGTGGCATTAGAAGAAGTTTAAGTTTAAAAAATTTGGCTCTCAAAAGAAATTTCAATTGTTGTACTGTTGATATTTGGCTCTGTTGACTAATGAGTTTGCTGACCACGGGTCTAGACCTAAACCTACACTTTACCCCTGGATGGCGGAACCTGAGTCTGACAGTGAGGGGGTCCCCCCACCCCTGCCCACCAAGCCCGGGGGCCAGTGTCCCTCTGGCTCCCAGGCATGGACAGGCGAAGTCATTGTCATCATAGCCTCTCACAATGGCATCTGCCATTCGGTCTGGCCTCCAGCTTTGTCCCAAGGTCACCAGCGGCTCCTCCATCCAGCGGCTGGATCTGTCTCCCTTCTCAGCTTCGCCCATGATCCCCAGAACCACAGAGAAGAGGACAGGCCCTGACTCTCCTGCCCTGGTGCTCCTGCGGGGGTGGAGGGGTGGGGACAAGGACGGGGGAGGGGGGTAGCGGTGGGGGGGGGGCGGTCAGAGTTCTCCCAGAGATTGATTCTGGGTCTTCCCCTTTCCCTGAGATTTACTCCAGATCAGAGCATGGGTGCCCGATATTCTAAGATTCCCTGAAATTGTGGCACTTCTGTATGCGGACAGCGAGGCTCACATGGGCCTGCGTTTGTGTGTATGGACATGTACACACATGCGCACGCGCGCGCGCACACTCACACACAAACACACACACACACACACAGGCTTATTCCCAGGGACTTTCCAGAGTCTAAACTCTGTTTCCAGTTGGGAGTGGGGTGGGGTTGCCGAGGCTTTCTCTTACTAAACATTCTTCCCAAATGCTTGTTTATGGTGTAAGTTTTGTTGTGTGCAGTCCTACAAGAGTTAAGCTTTTAAAGCAAAAAGAAAGAGAGGGCGGGGGGGGGGGGGTGGAGAGGGAGAAAGAAAGAAAGAAAGAAAGAAAGAAAGAAAGAAAGAAAGAAGAAAGAAAGAAAGAAAGAAAGAAAGAAAGAAAGAAAGAAAGAAAGAAAGAAAGAAAGAAAGAAAGAAGAAAGAAAGAAATCTGTGTTCCTGAAACTCACAAGACAGGGTCTGCTTTTCTTATGAATCATCCCTCCCCCGGGAGCAATGAATGCTGCGGACTAAGGGGAAGGCACAGCTCACACGGAAATAGGGAGGGAGGGGCAACCCATTGACTTCTCAAAACTATGAAACCAGCTCTAAGTCAGGAGCTCCCTTCGTTGGAAGGTTTTAGGAATTCCAGGCCGCAGAAAACCAAGGGTCCAGGCTACGTGTCCTGGTCCCAGAGCACAGGTCCTGGGGAAACCGAGGAATGGCAAGTTGCTGGTTTCCGCAGCCGCCCAGAGGGCTGAGTGAGGACCAGGCCGGGTGGGTTAATCTTCACCTGCAGGTTAGCGATCGGATCAGAGCTCGGCTTTAGTTACAAGCCAGCCACTTCCCTGTGAACTTTTCATTTCTTTACTCAAAAACTTTATTGTTTCCTTTGAGTAAGCTGCTTTGTGGCAGAGCTCTCCTCTGACTCATTTTATAGAATAATCCTATAATTTGAGGGTACGCAGCCAATGGCTTAAGAAACCCTCATGGAAAAACCGCAGCCTCTGCCGTCCGTGCTGAGAGCCATGTAGGCACGGGGGTTACTCACCTTCTTGATCCGGCTGCAGATGGCTACGAGTTCCTGGAGACCCTGAAGCAGGTGGCCCGGGACAACACCGACAACCCGGACCTGAGCATCATCTGGATCGACCCGGATGACTTCCCTCTGGTGAGTGGCTCAGACCCGGGCCCCGGCCGTGGTCGCCATCACAGTGTCATGCTTGGGTGTGGTGTGAGGGCCTCTCACGTGAAGGAGGATGTGAAACAGGAGGGGCACTTGCATAAACTCAGTGGCCGCCCCATCCAGCAGGGGAGACCTTGGCCACTGGGGCAACATTGACCTTGGGGCCTGGTGCTGTCCCTGACGTGGTTAAATGTATTTGTTCTCACTCCCCTGGAGACCAAAAATCTCAGCTGAGCTGCTGAAATGCTTCTGCCAGCAGCGCCATAGCTGCCTGCAGCCCATCACCACCCACTGCTGTAACCTCTCTCATTTTCCTGGGTGGGGACCGTCGTTTCGAGGTGACCCGAGTTACTAAGTGATGAGAACCAGACGTGAGCTCTTTGCAAAGAGCCCAGAGCTGCACAGGGAGAAGGAGCCACCTCCGGGGCAGGGACCGGGTCTCCGTCGGGTTCTCCCAGGTCCTGGCCTAGTGCCCAGCCCGGGACTAGCATGCGTCAGAGCCTTAAAGTCCAAACTTTCGCTGGTGTCAGCGATCAATGAGCAGCAAGCCTTGGTTGTGCTTGGTTTAAAGAGAATAAGCAGAATTTGGACAATACACAAGCCCAGTGGTGATGATGATGAATGCAGCTGCTGTGTACTGTATGCCTGGAATGAGGGTAAGTTATTCACATGTATTGTCTCGTCTAACCATCTCAACACCCTGTGAAGTGGGGACTGTTATCATCCCCGGGTCACAGAGGGAAGGAACGGCAGCTGGAGAGGTCAAAACAGTGACTGGTCGGTGTGATGTTCCAACCCAGGTCTACGTGATGCCAAAGCTTTGTTGGTCAGTCAACAGACCTCAGGTTGAGCTAACTGCTGGCCATCAGGACATGTTTCATAGGTTATAAATGACAAGTCTAGCCTTCCAGGAGTTACCATTCGATGCATAGGCCAGGACCAGTCGTGCTATGGCTAAACAGACAAAACCGAGGGGTTTTAGTGATTGCAACCCAAGCCCACATGCAGGACGAGTGCATCCAAGGCAGAGACTTCCATGACACCTGAGGTCAATGCCATCGTTGCGGCAGTCCTAACAAAACCACGGCCGTGGGAGGCGCTGTGTGCTATAACTTTGGCCACAGCGCGGATGTGTTTCTAATTTATCGGGACTCTGGTTATGCAAGCTTGCAGATGGTCTGCAGCTCTGACCTGCTCTGTTTGCCTTGCTTTTTGCAAAGGAAAAATCTCAGACTATTCTGATTTCCAGGGCCCATCCGGCTATGTATTCACCTGGGAGACTTTCCCACCACGGAATGCCTCCGTTTTTATTGGTAGCCCATGGCCCCCAGCCTTTAGTCCCGCCCCCGTCGGAGATTAGCCCACAGGGACCCAAGCCTGTCTGCAGGAAGAGGCACTCTTCTTACTTGTATGCCAACCGACGACGCGTCACTGTTTTCTCAGCGACCTCACGGGCAGAGTGGCGCAGCGTAAGGGCTTTTTAAATGGGGCGTTGGGAGAGGCGGAGGGAAATCTCTCCCACCACATAAGCTATAAAGGGCCCCAAGCAATTTGGGGATCGACTTTGGACCACCTCTGCAACGCTCTCCCCTACAGCTGCACACGCGTCCACGTTCCACGTTTCATGGTTTATGACATCCTTTCTTCCCGTGCTGATTTAAAGGGCTGAGGGCTGGGCAAGTCTTCAATTTCCTAAGTGCCCGCAGCTGCTGGGAGCCCTTCACCCAGCGGTGACCTAGTTACTGTGATGGGATGGCAGGTGGGGGCACCACAAAAAGCGATTTCAGCAGGGAATGCCCTGTCCCCGCCGTCTAATTTTACCTTCTGTTGCCACAGCTCATTGCCTATTGGGAAAAGACTTTCAAGATCGACCTATTCAAGCCGCAGATTGGGGTGGTGAACGTGACAGATGTGAGTACGCCCCGTGGAAGCTTGCCCAGGCCCCCGTGTCCTGCCGAGCAGCCTTGACCGTGAGGGAGTCCAGTCCCTCATAAAAGGAGCAGGACCCCGGGCCCCGCCCAAGCTCAGTGTGGCCCGCGCCTCGTCTCAGAGCCAGCCCCAACCTATGGTTCCTGGTTCCCTCCCACGGCGCATGTCCTTGCTTATGGGGCCAGCCTGACCTGGGTCACGGCCTATTTGGGAATAAGCCCCCCTGTACTTTCTTCCAATGCCCCCAAACAAGGTCTCTTCGCACAACGTACCCCACACTTGGAGCTGCCATTGCATGGTGGATGGAGGCCCGCCCCCTGGCACCGGCTCGCAGACAGGAGACTGGGTCACAGGAAGTGGGAGGAAGCCAGGGGGATGGCGGGGCTTCTCCTCACCATCCAGGCCCCACTGGCCCGAGGGCGGCAGAGGCTAGTGAGGAGGCCTGGCCAAGCCTGAGGAATGGCAGACCTCAGTCCAGACATCTGATGCAGCTCCACACAACAACACACAGGGGACAGACACACCAGGCAGACAGATGATGGACGGAAAGGGATGGCCACAGAAGGGTCCGTCAGAGCCACCGCTAACTGGTGCCGACGGGTGTGAAGGGGGCCCGTTAGCCATTCCCCTCGCCCTGTCCGCAGGGTTCAGTCAGCTGGGGAATTCTACATTTACGTATTTTCTAAACTAGTTTTTATATTAATAATAACGTCAACAATTTGCTCAAGTTGGAACACTTCAAAACAACAGTAGCATATAAGGTGAAAAGCAAAAACACGCTGCACTGCCGACCCCATCCTAGTCCGATCCCTGTGGGAAACGTTGGTGGTAGCTTCGTGGCTATCCTACCAGAAATGTCATCGTATATAATAAGGAGCTAATATGCTAATTAGACCAAACAGCAGAACTACTGTCCGGAATGCGAGGGCCAAGCCCCTTGCACGAATTTCGTGCATCGGGCCTCTAGTTCTATATAAAATAGAATATGTAATTAAGAAGTACAAACTGGTAGTTACAAAATAGACACAGAATGTAAAGTGCAGCATAGGGAATATAATCACTAATATTGTGATAACCATGTATGGTGCCAGGTGGGGATTGGAAATACTGGGGGAGGGGACCACTTTGTCAAGTACACGATCATCTCACCACTACACTGCACACCTGGCCCCAACACGGAAGAAAGTTAAAACAGTAACAAAGACGAGGAGCCACATGTTACTAGTAGTATCAACTCATGAGCAGCACCGGATTTCATTAATAAATTAAAATCGTTAAGAATGGACTATAGATGTTGTTGGATAGGGATCTATATACCAGCCGCGTGGGGCCCTCGGGTCCCACTTGGCCCGCGGCCTCACTCACGGCCCCATCCTGCCCCTCCCCGCAGGCTGACAGCGTCTGGATGGAGATTCCGGATGACGACGACCTGCCCACGGCCGGGGAGCTGGAGGACTGGATTGAGGATGTGCTTTCTGGAAAGATAAACACTGAGGAAGATGACAAGGAAGATGACGATGACGACGATGACGATGGCGACAGCGATAATTCTGATGAGGAGGAGAATGATGACAGTGATGATGATGATGACGACTAGCTCTGGCTCCACCTGGTTTTGATGAAAACGGAATCCCGGCTCCCCACTTCCACACGGACAGCACCAGGGGGCAGCCAGCAGCCCCGGCCACGCCCAGTCGCTCTCTCCCTTTCCCACCATCTCTTCCCACCCCTTCCCATCAGGAGCTGTACAATTCAGCACATGCACATGCCTTTCTCAACCCCATCGCCCCACTCAGCAAGGACCGTGGGGAACTGTTCCCCTGTGGATGGTCCTGACCGTCACGGGAAAGCCCTGCTGTCTGGCCACCCGTGGCCATGGCAGCGCAGGACTCCGGCGTTCCGGGGAGAGCCCTCCCCTAACACCGCTACTCAAGTTTACTTGTCTCCTTTGGCTCCTTCGGGGCCAGAATGGACAGCCTGCTAACTCGCAAACACGCAGTGGCCATATTATCATCAGAGCCCAGGGAAGACACGCAATTAATCCTGTAGCCCCATGCCTGGCACATCAGTGAGCCCTCGTAGGGGAGGCTCAGCCTTGGGGACAGGCTTATGAGTCAGCTTCTCTCGGCTCTATTAAGCGTATTCTTTAAGTGGAGGTCAGACCATCATGAGCGCCGATCCGAGCCTTCGGATGGCTATCGAGAGGCCTTGTACAAGCGCCTGTGGATGGAGGTCACCATCACTTCCAGGATGTGGGGCACTGGGATGGAGGTTAACGTGCTCTCTGAACTTCCCTGAGGGACAAGTCTCACATATGGGAGGGGGAGACACTGAAAGAATGAAAGGTTTTTCTGGACCCCCCCCCCCCTTCCCATTTGGAGAAAGAGTTGTTTTATCCAGAGGTCAGGTAACTCTCCTTTCACCAGCACTCCCACCGTTGACCAGGACAGTAAACAGAGTTCATAGTGATGCCCCAAGGCACTAACATAAACATGCCCAAGTGCCTTCAGGACTCTAAGTTACATCGTGCTCGGTAGTTTTAGCGTTAAGTGTGAATAAGAATGTTCTAAGTTATTTTCTCAATCTTTTAACGTGCAAGACACTGCAAATTCTTCCAAAATAGGGCAATCCTTTTATGGAATACTAGCTAACTGTCATTAAAGTCATATTTTGAAAATATTAAAACTATCTCGTGTGTGTTTTTCTTTTGGAGAATTTTTATGAGTTCATTTGAGCCAAACTGATGGCCAATGCCGGGGAGCAAGACCCAAAAGCTCCCCAATATTAAGACTGTCCTGGAAATCCTCTCTGATTTTCTGATCCTGCTCCCATTCTCTCTCTGTCTCTGTTTCTTCAGTTTTCCTTCCTGACCTTCCTTTCTCTGCCCGCCCTTTAAATATTAGTGTTTCCCAGTATCTCAACTCTTTCTAAACATGTTTCTAGGGTAGGATCATCCATGCCCATCAGCCACCACCTATGTGCTAATGACTTCCATGTCTAGGTCGCTAACCTTGACTTAGACCCATTTATTCAACTGCTCTTGGACATCATGGTTTGGATGCTGCACAAACGCTTCAAACAATGTAACAAACCCCAAGGCCATTACCTTCTCCCCCTGGGCTCCCCTCCTCTTAGTGGAGCCCCAGTTTGGATGAGTGATGTCACCATCTATCCAAATGCCTAGGTGACCTGGCCCCTTCTCTTCTATGTCCATGGCATTTTGTGTGTACCCCGATTTGTGGCACTTATTTATTTATTAATATGTATTTTTTAATTGATTTAAGAGAGGAAGGGAGCGAGAGATAGAAACATCAATGATGAGAGAGAATCATTGATAGGCTGCCTCCTGCACACCCCCTACTGGGGATCGAGCCCGCAACCCAGGAATCTAACTGTGACCTCCTGGCTCAGAGGTTGATGCTCAACCACTGAAGTCATGCCAGCCATGCTCAGTGCACTTATTTAAATTGCAACACGTATTTCCATATTTGTCCTTTCTGTAAATTGTGGGCAAGGAATTTATCTTTGCATCCCCAGCACCAAGCAGATAGTCCGTTATTGAACTGATGAGTGAATAACTGATTCATCAGAATACCTGTAACACCCTAGGACTGCTGGGTAGCAACACGTAATCTCCAGGACTGCTGGGTAAAGCAATGTGTGCAGGGCTTTCGAACTCTTATTTCTCCCCCCACAACCCAAGGCAGGTGCATCCCATGCTGGGCTACGCCGCCAACCAGCCAGGCCCAGGCTTACCTCAAGTAACCTCTTGGGGAGGTAAGTTTTCAAAGCCACCTTTGAAGCTAATCTTTCAAACGGCCAAGGAATGTGGTCCGTCATAAAAGTGGTCTGTTCCCCAGCCCAGGGAGATCCCCTTGTTCGCAGCGGGAGACCGTGAGCAACGCACATGGGGTTTAAATCCTGCCCTGAGCTCCTGTGTCAGAGGCTCTGGGGGTCACGTGGGCACTGTCTGGAAGCAGCTGCTTGGTCACGGGACTGAAACGTTCAAAGCTGATATGTGTGGGATGTTTGGCCTGGAGCGCGATGCTATTGCTTTAACGTGAATTATCTCACTTAATCTTCTCGGCTCTCAGGAGACGGGTCTGGTTATTCTCCCCATTTTACAGACAAGGAATCTGAGGAGGACACGGGGGACTCGTGTAATTTTCCTAGGGTCACACAAACACTTTAAAAGAGTATCAATATAATCCCATTTTTACACTTAAATCAAGGATTTAAACGAAATTCCTAAAATTAAGGAATCAAAGGATCCCATTTCTTTTTCTCAGAAAGTGTCCGAAGACGGACTCCAGTGCATGTCCCATAGTCCTTTTCACTGATGACGCCAAGAGACCCCTTCTCCGTTCATTTCAGAGGCGATGATGCATTTAAACAGTACGGGGAATGTCAGATCATAAGAATGGCAAGGTCACCCTATTAAGAAAAAAATAGTTCACTGTGTTATCAAGAATGCACAATCACCCTAGCCGGTTTGGCTCAGTGGATAAAGCGTCGGCCTGCGGACTGAAGGGTCCCTGGTTCGATTCCGGTCAGGGCACATGCCCGGGTTGTAGGCTCGATCCCAGTGGGGGCATGCAGGAGGCAGCCAATCGGTGATTCTCTCTCATCATTGATGTTTCTATCTCTCTATCCCTTTCCCTTCCTCTCTGAAATCAATAAATATATTTAAAAAAAAAGAATGCACCATCACTTTCATGAGCAAGAAGCTGGCACAGGAAAAATGTTCAAAGCACCTGGTGTCATTGCCACAAATGCATCGCCATTTTGTCGGAAATATGAATTCTCAGGACCACAGTAATAAGATCAGATGTAAATACAGACAACATACCCAAAAGTCAAATACAGCTTGGCTTGTCCAATGTCAACATCAGCCCGTGTAACTAGAAGATGCCTGCATGACACTTTGACACCATTGGGGAATCACTGCGTTTCCCTCCAAGCAGAGATACTGCTGTTCCCACGCCCCTGCTGACGGCCTTGCCACTGGCACTGGCTTTGCCTGATGCCATCCTGATACCCCTCACTCCACGCCCATCACCGGGCAGTTTCTCACTGGAGACTCTCAAAACTCCGCAACGTTCTGCGGCTGCACCATGGGTAATGGATGGGAAAGAAAGGAATCTTTGGTTTATGTCTGCACACAGCTTTCATCTTTTCTCCAGTAGAGTTTGTTCGTGAGGACGTAAATTGTGCACCTCTTGGCCGACGGCCCAGAGAAACAGCTTATCAATGATCTATACAATGAATATGTTCACACCAATTGCTTTCTCTCCCTCCTGTCCATGCAACAGATAAAGAATGTGTGAGCTGTCAGCGCTCCGCACAGGTAAAGAGATAGCTGAGTGAAAATCCATTTGTCCAATAAGCAAGCTCCCTTTAAATAGGCCTATCTAAAATAAATCACCAATTTAAACTGAAATACCAAGCCACTCACAAAAACAATCCAATATTCACCACCACCACCACAAATAAAGCATATGACATTTTTCTCACGCTTGACTCAAAGATTTTTTTTCCATTTATGGATTTATTCAGAAAGGCCTGTTTCATCTCCAGGTTTTAGAGCCTAAGATTTTAATTTCCAGTAGTCTATTCATTTAGAATATTCTCTGGCCATAAAATGATTGCAACCAGGTGTGTGTGTGTGTGTGTGTGTGTGTGTGTGTTTTAATGCAATGGCGATTCTATTTTCCCATTCAATCTACCCTAATTGACTTAGTGTTCACAGAAACTTGACAGGCTATCTCTAATAGGATATCGAAATCATGCAAGCGTGAAAATGTCCCCTAAAACTCTTTAGATGAGGAAGGGAAACAAAATTCAACTTGGGATGTCTGCTTATTTTCCAAAATAAAAAATGTAACATGAGTTCACTGGGACGGGGGATTCAAAATGACCGGGATGCCAGGTACACCCTGCCCCTCAGAGACACTGGCACCGTTACTGATGCCACAGGAGAGGAGGTCGCACAGCGTAACCTGTGAATGCAGGCACGCGTGCTCCCGCCGACGGCTGCTGGCCGTCCATTCATTCCTTCACATGTTCGGAATGCCTCAGAGAGCCCACCGCCCTGAGTGTGCAGGGAGTCACCAGACTCGCCATACACACACGATGCTCAGGTGTTCAGGCTGGTCAGCGAAACTGGCCCTCCTGGCTACAAAGTGCAGCGTCAGCTAATCCGGGAGAACACGAAAGAGCCCGGCCACATCCTTGCACAAACGGTTAAGGCTCCGTCAGATAGAGCGAGGCAGTTCTGTCACTCAACTTTTTGGGTTGATGCTGGATTCTGAATCTAGAAATGCACAGTTCTTTCAACACAAAAGTGATAGTCAAAGAAACTTCTCTGAATGAGACCTGGCCCTGGCCCCGGCCCCGGCCCCGGCCCCGGCCCTGGCCCCTCTGGCCTGGCATCCGTGTTGAGAAATGGCCATCCGCCAGGCTGGCTACGTGCACCCCGCAGTGAGCCGCACCCACCCGGCTGGACACGCCACACATTTGTACTCATAAGCGATGGCTTGGAAATCCAATTTGGTCATAATTTAGGGGTCCAGAGGCAATTGCTAGTTAACGAAAGCCTACAGTGAGTCCATTATAAAGACCAGGAATTATTAACAAAGTTTGGATTTTCTTGTTTATTTCTTTTATCCAAGTAGTACTTCCGTGCCACAAGAAATACCGAAGACATTCAGGTGAAAAGCCCAGGGGGTTTGTCACATTTGTCCCGAGGCTTAAGATAAGCGTGTTGTTATCCCACCGAGACAAGAAGAAAACACCGATGTTTTCCAGCCGAGATGTATACATGGCAGACTCAGCGCCAGTGGGAAGTGACCCTTCGGGTGTTGGGAATCTGTTGTGTTGGGGACACTCCTGATAGAGGTTTATTTCACAGGTGAGACAAAACAAGTGGGGTTATCTAAGGAGAGGGGGACAAGGCCCGGGAAAGGGACTCACAGCCCTGAATCGAGTTGTACTCAGTAGTTTTAGATTTCTTATCTGCCCTTTGAAACCTGTCCCCGTTCCTGACGAGCACAATGCCGAGGGTGTGAGCACTGTCCCCACTTCCCTGTCCTTTACTGAACGCAAACAGCAGGAGAGAAGAGGGTAGTTAGGCACAACGGAGCCCAGACGTAAAGCCACGGGAACGGGAAAACAGGGCTGCACAGCTCCTGGCTAGGCCTGCGGGCGGTCCCTCTCCCCGCAGCCGACGACAGGATATGGACACAGAACGGGGAAGAGGCTGCTTCAGCTCAGGAGGCCAGGCCAGGCTCTGCACACCTCCCTGCGGCCAAAGCCCAAGGTGGCTGCAGGGACCAGCACCGGGTCTTGCCCCAGGGGCGACCCTGGCAGGCCTGGTGTTTCTGGGGGCAGGAGGATTCTCAAGTTCTGTTCATTGAAAATCCAATGGCACCTGCTTCCGGCGGGGCCACGTCTCTGGGCAAACCCAAAACGAAGGAGCAAAAGCAGTTCCACCTCTGACAAACCCAGGTTCTGGTTCAAGGTGACGTGTCCGCAGGTCCCTCCTCTGCATCCGAACCGCCAGCTCGGTTAGATCAGACCTCAAGGTACGGCGACCGAGGGATGGAACCACACACTGGATGCGAACTCCCACTCACTACACGAGACCGTGGCAGGTCTCTCCCTCTCCGCCATCCCTTTTCTCACCTGTACAGCTGAGGGGACCCCACCTTCAGAGGCTGTGAGGATAACCAGTCCCTGACATACGTGCCTGGTAAACATGTCAGGACCTTCTCTTCCTTCTTTGACCGTACTGTCCTGCCCAAGACCTGGTCTGAAGTCTAAAGGTTCCGAGCATCCTCTTGGTTCAAGCTCAGTGGGTACAGTTCTCGCTGTGGGTCTAATAGCTTCACTCACTAGCACTGAATCCCGGGCAAGGGCTGTGCTCTGGGCTCAAGAACAACTCGCATTTACATGGGATGGAACATGACCGTAGGTTACAGGGTGGCACGTTCACAGTAGTGATTTATTTTTTGTAACAAGACGCAGGAAGCATAAATGCTTACCCAGAAATACCCATCACATTACGATCGCAGGGTCTCTGCGGCAGGGCTATTTAAACACTGTGCCAACATTCTGTGCTGCCTGCCCTCAGGGTTCCAGCTCAGGTTTTGGACGACGCTCAGTTTTCCGGCTGTATTGAGAAACATACAGTGAGGCGTCCAGGGTCGTGGAGGTGGAAGGTAATTACCACAGAACTTGACCTTCCTTTCTGCCGTCAGGTCAGACGGGCCTGAACAAGGTCCCAGGGACTGGCCTGCAGGTGGGCGGGCCCTGCAGGAGACAGCTCGGTGCCAACACCGTTCACCTGGGAGGAGCCGGTGTGACTGAGGGAAAGGGGCACAGGAGGGAGGGAGGGGTCCCTGGCTGTGGAGCACCCTCCCAATGACGGGTGCAATTAGGAAACCTCTCAAACACACGGCCTGTGTAGAAACACATGCACCTCACACGCTCATCCATGTCAACACACAAACAAGTTACCAACAAAGAGACACACCCATCTGCCACAGACAACACAGATATGCAGGTGCCTAATATGCAAACATGCCATCTACCTGCTCACACACACGCTGAGAAAGGCTCATGTGCATGGAAACACCCAGCCGCACAGGACACGCGTCGCTGCTAAGGGAGCCTGACACAGCAGGGCCCGGCGGGGGGAAGAGTGAACCGAAGGCCTGATTGGCTGGTCTCCCTGAGCGGCTGGGACACTCTCCCCCAGGGGCAGGCATGGGGAGGGGCAGGGTGATCACGTTCTGCCAAGCCGACAGGCACATGACTCCCTGCTGAGCTATCTCCACACCTAAACACGGGCACTCAAAGGGGAAGCTGAGATGCAAGACAGAGTACTCGATGAGCACCTCATCCCTCTCCTACACTCGGCAGCACAGCCACGTCCTCCCGATGGAAAAGGAGGCCCATGCTCGGGCAACAAGCCACACACGACACACACATACACACAGGCATGCACACACACAGGCACACACATACAACACACACATGCATGCACACACAGGCACACACACAGGCACGCACACAACACACGTGTGCGCACACCCACAGGGGCCATCTGCCTCTTACCACCTGCTGTATGGAACCTGTCCTGTCCGTAGATTGGAAGCGGACAGTGGGAGAAAGGGAGATGGTAATCGCCGGGCAGAAAGCTGGCCAAGCACTTTCTCTAGGGCTTGATGAACCTGAGTGGAAGCATTCCGTGTTTCAACTTAACCGCTAATGCCAAGGATGGATGAACGACCGCACCTTAACATCCCTTCCACCTCCGAGCATGCAGACTTCAACATTCAGGTCACGGGCGATTAAAAACGGCCATTACCTTCGGAAGGACACACTGAAGGACAAAAGTTGTCTACCGGTTGAAACCCCGCCAGGGAGACGGCCATCTCGGGCATGCGCTCATTACCTCCTGCTCTTTAGCATTTAACGTCCACATTTTAATAACCTCGGTTGAAAGTTATAGAAAAATCTATAAACAGTTAAGGCAAATGAAATCTGTCTCCTCTAAGGTGGCTGTATCGATAGGCGACCAGCCCCAGGGCACAGGACACCCCCCTTTTAAGAACAGCGACTGGTTCCAGGAACTGACAAAGACGCACTGTGCTCCAGGGGGGATGTGGCTCCCTGAAACCTTCAGCGAGTTAATGCCACGGCCACTGTCCCCGCTATTAAGGGTTTGAATGTGCAAAGTCTGTGTCCAGAGACCCTGCATTTTATTTTGGTATTCTTTCAAAAAAGGATTCGTACAAAGTCAGTGTAAAAAAAAATCAGTATTCAACTTAAAACAGAAACAGTAATTTCAGAAGGTCTGACAAGGCTGAGGGAGAGAGAGAAACGGGGAGAGAGGAAATATATTAACCTTTCTTCACCTGCTGGGGGTGCAGGCGCCGAAGCAGCCAATCCGACGTGACCCTTTCCAGGCTGGCTCCCGTCGACAGGGCTGGGAGCCTGGGCCCTGGGGGTGCTGGCGAGCAGCGTCGCTGAGAACCGCGTGCAGGACATCCAGGGCGTGTCCTCCGCTGTGCTCCCGACCCAGCAGCCTCGGACGCATGGAGTCTGGGACGTTATCACCTTCACGCAAAGTCATAGACATTCACCATCTCCCGAAACATATTCCTGAGAAAGACATCATCCTAAGGAATGTCCGGCGTGGAGGGACCTACAGGCAAACACTAAGAGGCACGGAAGCACCATGGTTGCGGGGGGCGGGGGGGGGGGCGGTGTTCCATCAGCAGAACCGTGTGGTGACACAGCGCACCTGGCCCCACGCCAGGCCCGCTGGCTTCCCTTCCTGCTTTCCCACCACGTCTTCCTTTTGACCTGAAGGCTGTTCATTCACGAACACCGTTTCCGTTTTCAGGTACAGATATCCGAAGCCGATTCTGATTTAAAGAACGACACACGAATCCTGTGCCACCCGTGGACGCATAAACCGGGAGGGGGGGGAAGGGAGGGTGGGAACACACGGAAGTGAGGGGACGGGACCCTAGTACCCGGGAAAAGCAAGAGGGAGCTGTTGGTAAAGGTGTGCTGTGGATACAGAAGGCTGAGGGAGGCACGGAGAACCCGGTGTGGCTCCCCCGAACCCTCTGCAGTGGCCTCTGCCGGGAAGGCTCCCCACCCCCAGCCCAGGCCCTGGCAAAGCCCCTGGAACCAGCTGCATTTAAGAAGCTGATCACGGACCCTAAGACTGGCCCCTCACTCCCCTTTCCCTACACTCTGCGGCCCTTTCTCTCTCTCTCTCTTTTTCCTCTCTCTCTCTCTCTTTTGGTGCCCTGATCAGGAATGAAACCAGAGACCTCTTGGTGCGTGGGACGATGCTCAACCAACTGAGCCACACTGGCCAGGGCACCATTCCTTCTCTCTTGACCAAACTCTACAAGCCTCGTCAACACCAGGGGCCGAGCGGCCCTTCCCGGGAGTGAGCGGCAGAGGCAGGAGTGGGGTGCACAGTGACAGTGGTCAGAAATCGGGGGCTGGGTGGCGGCAGCAGCTGTCACCGTGGGGGCACAGCCTGGTCTCCCGGCAGGCACTCCCCGGGAAGTCAGAGGCTCCACGCTGAAGCTGCCAGTCCGTCACAGTGTCAGCCCTCCCCGTGGGTGGGGAGCAGGGGGGGGAGTGGCAGCAGGTGAGGGGTTCCCGCTGCAGCCCTAAGGGACATTCCAGCTGGCTTGCCCTCCCTGCGGGCAATCCACGCTTCCCTACGCAAACAACCCGTGGGAGCACCTGAGGCACACGGGCAGGGCCGGGTCCCTGGCAGCTCTGAAGGACGGGCTTCCCGGGCGGAGCCTGCCAGCCAGGCGGGGGTGGTGTGGGTGGTGTGGGGAGTGTGTGTGTGTGTGTGTGTGTGTGTGTGTGTGTGTGCACGCCTGCCAAGCAGGAGGGGGGATGGG
Source organism: Cnephaeus nilssonii (assembly GCF_951640355.1). Taxonomy (NCBI): domain Eukaryota; kingdom Metazoa; phylum Chordata; class Mammalia; order Chiroptera; family Vespertilionidae; genus Cnephaeus; species Cnephaeus nilssonii. The sequence goes on along the minus strand of NC_137092.1, from coordinate 9,328,454 downwards.
TGAAGACAGGTGCCCATCACAGAGTGAGCAAAGGCTACCTGCTGTGGCCGGTAGGGAAACAGGATCAGAAACAGAGCGGCCAGGTTTTCTCTTTGGGAAAAGAAAGATCCAATCACATCATTAGTGCACATTTCCTGTTGGGATCTCTCTCTGTGGAACCTAAGGCAACAAGGAACAGCCCCTGGCTCTGGGGGGAGTGGAACTGGACCTTTACACACACACACACACACACACACGTCTGGCTTCCGGAACCAGGGTAAAGATGCGTCCCCTGGGAGCTGTGGGAGCGTGTGGCGCCGGAGAAGGCGGGGACGAAGCTGTAAGGCGAGGCTCCCAGAGCCGCCCGCTCCGCTTTGGTTACAGCTGCCACAGGAACGCCAGGGGACGGCCTTTGGGAAGTCCCATCCGCCAGTCAGGTGTCCCCCGCACTGATGTCCAGGGCGACACCTCGTCTTCCTTCCAGATAAAGTGCAGGTCAGGCTGCTGGTCCAGCGCCGGCCGGTCTCGGCAATGAACGTCACACACACAGGGTGGCCCCCTCCGCGCACACAGATCGCCCTCCACATTCTCTTCTTTGAATAAAGCCACACACGTAGAACGTCTACACCGACGTCTCCGACTGCAAGCGGAGGACAAATTTGTGCGATTTGGGGTCCACGAACTCCTCCGAGAGCACGAGGAAGGGGATCTTCTTCACGGTGACCACAAGGCCGAAGTCCAAGCACTTCAGGACGAAGACGAGTCCATCCCGCAGCCCGTTCGTCACGGCCTCGTCACTGACCAGTCTCCACTGCGTGGACAGCCAGCGCTCCTTGTCGTACTGCAGCGTGGGGCCCGCGCTGAGGTACCGCTCTAGAAAGGCCTGGAACAGAGGAGGAAGGCCGTTAGGGAGAGCCACCCTGGTCCGAGGGTAGCCCTGGCCGGGGCACCGCCGTCCGGGCACAGAGAACACTCCAGAACACGAGCTGCACACCTGCAGGGATAGACCCGCGCGCAGACGCGTGCTCTCCCACCGGCTGGCTGTGGCCTGGGGCAGCCACCTAACCTCAAGGTGGGGATGACAGCATCTAACTCACAGGCCTGCCGTGAGGATAAAGTGGGCAACTAACCCCTCATGGCAGGAGGTGACCACCATCAATCGCCAATCAATGCTGATCCACGCCAGCGACGGTTACTTTATGTTGGATCGGGGGGGGGGGGGGGGGGAGAGGGGGAAGGGGGAGACTGTGCATGGCAAGTCTGAGGGCTGGCCAGGCCTCACCTCCCCTCACACCTCTTGGTGCCAGCTCCTTGGATTCTCTGGGGTCCCCCCACCTTCACGGTATCACTCCATCTGCTGAATGTCGTCTTTAAATCCCACCTGGCCCTTGAAGTCTTCTCCAAGCACACCTGGACCTCAAGGACAGATGCGCACGCCCTGAAGGCCGGGGATCACTGCTGGATGCCCGTGTGGCTTCCCTTTAGGACAATTAATTGCTGACCTGGGGTCTGGGCCCCACATGGGACTTCCCTCTCCTGGGGGGCAGGCACTGGCTTCTAAATGTGGCTTTCCATTGCACCCAGCACACACCCGAAGGTCAACAGCACGCGTATCACATCCATCAACACCCTGGCTCGGCTGCGAGGAAGGATGAGCCGGCGAGACAGATGGAGAATGCTGGGCTCTGGTATCGCTCTGGTCTGCACACCGGCAAGGACGCGGTAAGGGGTCCCCAGCACCACCCCTCGCTGCTGCCTCAGGTCCCCATCTCCGCTCTGTGAGCACATGTTCTAAGCAGAGCTGAGCCTCTGGTACAAACACACTTCTAATATGACAAGAACTCTTATGAACCACACGGAAAAGAAGCAATTCAACAATCAGAGAAATGAAGTTGGTAAGATAACTTAGAGGAGAAAAAACAGAACATCCACCTATGAAAGATGTCCTGTCACATTAAGAATTTTTAAAAATATGAATTCAAATAGTAGGAAATATTTTCCCCTCTCTTAGGTGGGCAGTGAGTAACAAGAGCGGTGACCCCGACGCCGCCGAGTGTGCGGGGGAAGCAGCAGTGCCCTCCGATCCGAGGGTCCCAGAGGCGAGTGTAACACTGCCTCACCCCCGGGACCCAGCGGCTCCTCTGCGAGAAACGCGTCCTTCAGGAACACCAGCACGCATGCACAGGAACACACGCAAAGCAGACAGCCACGTCACCACTGTACGATCAGGGGCTGGCGAACTTCTCGGAATGTAAATATGCTCGGCTTTGCAAGCCCCACTCTGTCACGGCCACTCAGCTCAGCCTCGTGGAGAGAAAGCAGCCACGGGAGATATGTACTAAGGGGGCGTGGCCGCGTTCTGATCATACCGAGGAACAGAAAGGGCCGAGCCCCGGCTTAGACTCACAAAGAGCTCCATCCGAGAGTGTCCCAACAGGCAATCAGTTAAGCCGGTGGTCGGCAAACTCATTAGTCAACAGAGCCAGATATCAACAGTACAACGATTGAAATTTCTTTTGAGAGCCCAATTTTTCAAACTTAAACTATCTATATAGGTAGGTAAATTGTTATTAACTTAATTAGGGTACTCCTAAGCTGGCCTTTGCTAAAACCTCAAGGGGCCAAAGAGCCGCATGTGGCTCGCGAGCTGCAGTTTGCAGACCACTGCACTAGGGGAATGAAACCTCACTCTGCACATTATTCTATTCTTTAATGTTTGGACTTTTATACAAAGACTATTATTATTAATTCAGAAAAGTGGACATTTTTGAAATGAAAAAGAAGGCCAGCGGGAAACTACAAAATCCTGCAGGAAGGGAAAGGCCTGCTTCCCTGGGCCCAGCCTCACGGTGCACGCGCAGACACGCCGTCCACACTGCTTTGCATCCCCCGTCTGGAACCTAATATTCTAACAAAGAGTCTCCCACGTCCAACAGGGGTCGGAGGTGCCACAATCCGTAAGTGCTGTTCTACGTTTAAGTTATTTTGTTTGGAGTTAGTACAGATTACTTGGCCAAAATCACCTGCAGGATATGTGTGATTGTGCTGACTACTTTTTCTAGGCGAATCAAAGAATCTGCAAACCTTATGGTCCTTTCCCTGAACGTTTCTGCTCTCCCGAGGGCTGTCCCTGGTTAGTGAGAACGTAAGCAGCAGTCGTTCATGTATGTACAGGACAATGTGGGAACACAGGTCCTCACGCCGACACCAACAGCTCCCAGGCGTCCCACGTGTGCCCTATGCCAGGATCACGTACTCCGTGTCATGCTGCCATATTTACTATAATTCTCACACAACAACCCTATCAGGTGGATACTGTTACCACCCCCAGTTTATAACAGAGGAAACAAGTGTAGAGTAACATAGGCGAAGTCACCAACCAGTGAGTGGTGGGACCGGGACTTGAGCCATTTCTGTCGGGAGAGAGAGGTCGTTTGCCAAACCCTTACTCCATGTTCTCTCCCTGGCCACCTCCCTCTGTGAGCTACACGACGGTTTCCTCAAAGTGTGCTCACATCATGATCTCAAAGACCATTCAGTAAAACAAACTCCACAACATCCCATCCAAAACGCCGAACGAAGGGCTGGCATCGTTTCTGCCTCTAACAGTAACAGCCATTCACTGAGTTCTCACCATACAACAGGCACTGTTCTGAGCTCGCCACACGAATGAACTCCTTTCTTTCTCACAACCACCCAACGAAGGGGATATCGGTATTATCTCCAGTTTGCAGAATAGGAAACTGAGGCACAGAGCCATGAAGCGGTTGGCTACAGGTGTTGCAGCCGTTGGTGGGGGAGCCGGTGAGAATGGGTTCTTGGCTCCAGAACCCACTGAGGACCCCTCACTACTACCTGTGCTGTCTCTGCGGGTAAGTCTTTCCTCTGCCCGACCCTAGAGGCCTTCAGAGGCACATCCAGAAACCAGCGGCACCCACAGACCAGAGAGCAGGTGGCACCCCGCATCCTCATCAGCTGGCGCTTCGAAGGAGCCTTTGATTTGGTCCCTCCTGGTCACACCCGCGGGCGGGGCCCGGGGGCTGGGCGAGGCGCACCTTTGGGGTCATGCTGTGGGTGATGCAGAAGGCCAGGTGCTGCAGGATGCTCTCCATGCTGTGGTAGTGCTGCTGCCGCGTGGTGCGCAGGTACTTCTGCAGGGCCCGGGCCATGGACGGGAAGATGGCCTGGGCGGCCTCCCTGGGGTCCATCACCTCCCCCGGGGCCTTCTGCTGCTCCTCGGCCTGGAGCCGCTGGATGTGGATGAAGGCCTCCTCCACCGCCACCACCAGCCTGGGGACAACGGAACCCGGCATCAGGGGGCGCTGGAGGGCAGTCCTCGGGACCTGGGAGGATTCCTGCCCACCTGCCGCGCCCAGCTCCCCCCGGCTCCCCCCAGGCCCTTAGCTGTCACTCTACAGTAGGTAGGGAGGGAGGAAGGGAGGAATGTAAGGTGGAAGGGAGGGAGAGAGGGAGGGAGGGAGAGAGAGAGGAACTGGGGCTGTGGTGGGTGAGGAGGAAGGAGCCTGGGACCTGGAGGTGACCTCTGTTCTCAATCCCACCACTGCCTCGCTCGGGAGACTCGCTCTATCCGGACCGCGGAGGGAAACGCATGCTAAGGCCCCTCCGCCTCTGAGCGGGGCTGGTGGAGCGAAGCCGCTTACAGAGAGCCGGGCTGATCCCCGTTGATCCCACTGCCACGTAGCAGTCCCAGGGAAGGAAGGAAGAGGCCCAGCACACACGGTGGGACCACCTCTGTCCCTCTCAGTTCATAGGATCAGGTCTAGAGAACCAGGGCCTGAGGTACAGGATGGGGCCACTCGGAGTGTGGGCCGTGGGCCAGCAGCTCAGCATCGGCTGGGAACTGGTAAGAAATGCCCTCCCCCAGAGCTGCTGAATAGTAATGACCTACGTGGGTGGGGCCCGGAGGTCTGTGCTAGGAGCCTCCCCCCGCCCCCGGTGATGCTTATGCACGAGAAGTTTGAGAAACACCACGGCGTGATCACTCCCGAGGCTCACGCCGGTCATGTTCATGGAGTGAAATCTCGTTCAGGGGGACACCATACCTCGCTCTCCGCTTCTTCACCCGCCGCTCGTGTTCCGCCTCCTCGTAATACAGCTCGTTGTGGCTCGAGTCCCTGCGCCGGGCGGCGGCGGCGATCATGGCCCGGGACTGGCCAGTGGCGTTGTTACTGGGGCCTTTGGGGAAAAGATGGAGGAGGAAACGCAGTTTTAATGCCACGGGACTGCGAAACGGAGCAGAGCACTGGTACCACCGTTTGTCGGGACCACCCACCCATCCCCTGTGAAGCACGGACACAGATTCCCCAAAGTGACTCCCCACGAGGGGGAACGGTCCCCCCGCTCCTCTTCACCATGCTCACGAGGGGAAGGAAACCTCCCCGAGGCCCAATCTGCTCGGTGCAAAGGGAAAAGGAAGGAGATGAAGAATGCGCGGCGATTAAGACGATGGCCAACAATAACACCGAGTGTGAAGATGTTACTTACCATCTGGTACAGAACGGCCCGGCTTGGCCGCGAGGGCGGCCGTGACGTCACAGTTCAGCAACAGGACAACGAGGGATGAGAGGGATGGGAGGACAGGACAGAGAGAAAGTGAAGTCCAGGGACAAGGGCCACCGACCACACACAGGAACACGCCCCGCCGGACTCTCACGGCAGCACAGCTTTCACGGAGAAGCCGTGATGCTTGAGGACTTTCGAAACGGCCCGCGCGTCCCTCCGGACTCAGAAGTCCTGGCCTCGCTCCTCTGATCACCGGCCACCTCGACTTGCCAGAAAGACGAGGCAGACCTCACGCTCTCTCGTGTTTCACCTGCGTGGTCAATGACTCGGTTTTGCTAGTGGGAATTCTCGCTGGTTTCAGGTCACAGGCGACAGGGACCAATCCCTCGCGATTCATGAGAGCGGGCACCTCTCATCAGCCAAACACAATAACGAAGCACAACTTAAGAAGGCGGAGGATGTTACATCACCACCGAAGCTGACACCATCTGTCAATCACTGGACTTGCTAACAACATGATCCTCTTGGAGGGTTTGCAAAGCTCTCGCCCTGACCCGGGCGGCCCAGCAAGACGTGACCCCGGGTCCTGTTTCCTGCACTGAAGCAGCTGATAGCCCGAAGGAGCTCTGGCGTCCCGGCCTGGCCTCTGGCCTCCCGCCACCCACTCAGCTCCAGCTTCTGGCCAGGGCTGAGGAACGCCCCTGTGTGTCTCGCCAGACGCCTGAACTACTGACCGTGAGTTATACCGTCTTCACGGGTTTGGGTGGCCGAGTCTGCTTTGGGTACTTTATCCACATTTTGAAAAGCAGCCCTTTCCCAATAGCTTTATTTAATGGAAGATGTTCCCAGCAGGAGACAGGAAACACACACATCACCATTGTTTTCAATCATAAAAATCCCCAAATGAATGAACTTCCCACAGATGTAGACCATAAACCAGGGGTCCTCAAACTTTTTAAACAGGGGCCAGTTCACTGTCCCTCAGACCGTTGGAGGGCCGGACTATAGTTAAAAAAAAACTATGAACAAATTCCTATGCACACTGCACATACCTTATTTTGAAGTAAAAAAACAAAACGGCAAAAACACCTGCATGTGGCCCGCGGGCCGCAGTTTGAGGACGCCTGCCATAAACCAACAGTCCTCTGAAAATATGTTTGGGAGAGAGAGAGAGAGAGGAGAGAGAGAGGAGAGAGAAAGCTGTTCTGAAATGAGAATGGACCACAAAGGCAAACACAGAGAGGAGGTAGGACCGGATGGGCCATGAACTTGCCCCTACTGCCCCCCCGACACCCCCAGAGCCACCGTTCCAGGCACGCACCATCCACGTTGTAGACTTTCAGCCCCGCCATGTGCTTGGCTGCTCGGAATTTGGAGGCTGTTAGGAGGTTGGGGTTATAGATGGTGAAATCTTTATAGTAATTTTCCAGGACCACCAGTGCTGCTCGCTGGATACTGCAAAAAAAAAGGGGAGGGGGGCAAGATTAATGCAAAGCATCTTCGTGGAATGAGCAGGTCCTCTTCTGAAGCAGGCAAACCACAGCGCCCGGGGGAACCACACAGAAGCTCCGGTTCCACACCTCTGTCTCCGGGACTCGAGAGGAAGCCAAGTCCTATGGTCGTGCGCCCCGCCCGGGCTGTGACATTAGCCGTAACCCAGCCAGCCGATAGCCGAGAAAGGAGTAATTGTAACTGAGATTTGTTTCGGCCACACGGAGCTTTCCCATTTTCCCCAGTTTATGAAAGAGGAAACTGAGGACCTCAACATGGTCTAGACACTTACCGCTGGCCGCAGAGCTAAGGGAGGAAGCGCAGGGCATGGCTTCAGGTTCCCGGGTCCGAGGGCAGTGTCCCCGGGCCTCATGCCCTGTGTGAGGATCGCTGGGCTCTCCTAGTCCACAGATCAGAGCGACACCCACACGGGGCAGAGCGCACGCGGGAGAAGCTGCTGCAGACTTGAGTTAACACGGATTCCTCCTCTCCCTTCCACCCCCCCATCTACCCCGGGCCGGCTAGATCGCCCCCGTGTCCCGAGACCTGTAACCGATCACCTGCTTGGCCCTGGGCGGACAGCGCAGGAGCAGAGGAGAGGAACTGCCAAGAGGTAACTACGTGGCAGAGAGGGAGGGCGCCCACACTCAGTACTGGCAGCAAAGAACACCGCGCGGTCCCAGATGCAGGGCGGGTTTTTCTTAGATGCAGGGTGGGTGGACATACCTCACCCCCTTTGACCCCTGCAGTCACTCAAGGGAAGAAAACTGAAATTCAAAAACCTGTGACCTGCTCAACAGCATGCGTTTCCCGAACGGAAGGGCTGGGGCTCCCGCCTGCGTCCGCAAACCTCCAACTCCTGCTCCTTCCCGGGACGTGTGGCCTCTGAGGGGCAGTGCACGTCCCGGCACCGACCACCGCTTGGCTAAATCCAGTTATTGTACCTCGCCGTTTAGATTTTCCTTCCCAGGTCCCCTCTGAGTAGATGAGCTCCCGGGGACTGTTTACGACAGCCGGGGTGCCAGGACGGCTGCCTTTGGCTCCTGGGTGCCATGCTGCATTCCATGGCTCTCTGAGAGGCTCAGGGATCCCCACTTGTCGCCAAGGCAGTGCTGTCCCTAACCTGCAAACACCCCGAATGCCCCCGAAGCCGCTGTGGACTTGGCCCGAAGCAAACGGCTCAGCAATGGTAATGGTAGCAGCGTGAGCTTCCACGTCCAAGAATGTGGGGAGGCCAAGCCGTCCCTTGTGTGCGGCTGCCCCGCCCTCCCCGCCAAGGACCCCCCACGAAGGAACCATCACAGGAGGTGGGCCAGGACAGGCCTCCGCACAGTTTTCCTTAGGGACTGAGACCATAAAGCTATGCTACTCTGTTTTCCATGCAGTATTTCCTGCCAACGCTCAGCCTCCTGAAACCCAAGCCTGGCTCCATAAAGGGAGGCATCCGTGGGCCAAAGGAGAAGCAGCACCAAGGGCGCCTTCCCGGTCAGATCCCGCAGCTCTGACCCTGCTTCAGCCACTTCCCCTCTCCGGGCCCGGGATGCGGAGACAATACCCACTATTCCGTGTGGCCGTGTGAAGAGCACATGGGAAGATGCCAGTGAAAGCGTCTGTCCTCTAGAAAGGACTGTACAAATCTACATCACGTAACTGAGGATGCAGGCTTTGCACAAGGGATGGATGGGGCTGGCTGGTGGCTAGAATGGTCATGCCGCCTCAGGGCATAAGAGCATGACCCACACTCCACTCCCACGGAATCACAACATTGTATTCCACACACAGTGGAATCTCCCTGTTCACCCAAGCAGAGACACAGAATCGAAGAAATCCCAGGCCACCTGGTCCAAACGCCCAACCCACGCACCAATTCCCTTTACACCCCCCCCACATCCCCCCCCCCCCCCCAGCACCGGCCTCTCTCTGCCTGAAGGGAAAATGACTCTCCCTGGGCACTGAAGTGACCTTTCTCTAAGGCCTGCCCACCGCTTCCTTCTGGAGCAAGCCCCTCTTCCCGGCGACAGCCCATCCGGTCCCTGAAGGAAGCTGGCATCCTCCATTGTAACTCTCATGCTGCAGGTGAGGCCGAGGCCTGGAAAAGCATGTGCACACGCACACACACACACACACACACACACACACCCTTATCTATTTCCTATTTATTCCCTCTTCCCTGGATTTGATTGTGGCTTCTGCCATTAAATGAATACATGCTATTAAAATCAGAAATATGAAGCTTCAGAGCGCATCTGCACCCAGGCCCGTAAACGTTATCGTCTTTAACTTCTTCCAGAGCGGGGAGAAGGCCGTCCCGGCCGGGTGTGGGGCCACCCCTGTTCTGACCGCCAAGGAAAGCACTGAAGAGTGTCCTGTCACAGAGCCAACTCTGCGAAGGCTTCCCCGCGGGCTAAGTCCTCATCCCGCAAGCCTCTACGGACGCCGACATCATGAAAACCCTGGTAACCAGCCTCCTACCTCCGTTCACAGGCAAGTATGGATTATGAGCGCCCACCAAGTGCCAATGACTGGCACATGGATGTGAACATGATCTCAGAGGCGGAAGGCAGGTAAAGGGCAAAGCCGGGCTAAGGTGAGGGGTGAGGAGGATGGGGTGGGACGAGAGGGAGCATGTGGGTAGGAGAGAGAGAGCCCGCTGTGAACACCCAAAGGACCCCAACAATAAGGCCACTCAGGTCTCCGGGCCGCCCTGTCTCCTATTCTGTGAGGTGTGTCTGCTCCGTGGCTGCATTTTATCATCATTATTATTGTTATTATTATTATTTTAATCCTCACCCAAGGATATTTTTTCCATTGAATCTGAGACAGAGTGGAAGGGAAGGAGGAAGGGGGTAGGGAGAGAGAGAGAGAAGTATCTGTGTGAGAGAGACACATGGACTGGTTGCCTCCCACATGCACCCTGACCGGGATTGAACCTGGGGCTGGGGATCAAACCTGCAACCGAGGCATGTGCCCTTGACCGGGAATGGAACCCGAGGCCCTTCGGTCTGCGGGCTGACGCTCTACCCACTGAGCGACCAGCCAAGGCCCCAGGCTGCTTGTTAGGCCTGAACCCAGGGTCTTTGGGAAAACTCTACCCTGCAGGACCCCAGGGGAAGGCTGACTCAGCTCTCTGTGAAAACTCCCACCCGAGGGAGCTGGACGGGGCCCTGGGTTTTATCTGATGGGCTTCCCGCCAGAAGAGTCACCGAGACTCCACCTGGGGGTGAGGCCCGCCTCCGCCATGGAACCAGGACGCTGTGCAGCAAGGCTCCTGTGAACCCCAAGACGCTAACATCATCAGCCCCTGAATGCCGCGCCCCCGCTGGGAACCGGGCACCGGTATCTCCTGGTCCTCCTGCCTTTTAATTAAGACGTTTGCCTCCAGCTGCAGGTGGGGAGGTGGGAACGCAATCCCACACAGATAACCGGTAATGACCACCTTGGAACCGGAGAGCGGGGAGGAGAAAAGCTGGAATCGGCCTGTGTTTATCGGCAGATCTGATTAGACTGCAGGACGAGCTGGAGGAAGGGCCGGGTTTTTCCGGGACTTTTGTCTCGAGAAAGCAGGAGGTGCACACACATCTGCTTGAGACCTTGAGGCGTGAGGCCGATCGTCCTGAGGGTCCCAGATCGGTGGTCCTGTCCTGCTGTCCGGGCCCTCGGCCTCCTGCTGGCCGCACGGGTTCCTGGCGACCCCGGGCCTGCGGGCTCCTCAGCTACAGGGACCAAGTTCTTTGCATCAACACTCACAAGCTGGACAGTGTCCTAGGCCTGGGCTTTGAATGTGGGCTCTGTGGGCAAGCCCCGCCGGTGTCCCCACTGAAGCCAGGAGCATCTACACTGACAGCGCGGAGGAGGCGGAAGCAACAGGGCCTGCTCATCAGTGCAGTCTGGGAAGCACCCGGGCACCCTCCGTGCCCAGTACTGGCCCCTGTCTAAGTGTCTGGTGATAAAGTGTAACCCTGGAAAATGCCCTCTAAGCATACAAGCAAACCCACACTGGGCGCGCCCAGAGATCTCTGCGTCCACAGCCACGTGCAACCACCTGGCTCTGCATCCATGTCCTCTTGCCGTGGGCGGTTCGGAGTGTGGTGACAGCACTGATGACACAGCCTCCTTGGGAGTCGATCCGTCATGCCTGGCTGGCCGTCTGACTGCCTTTCCCACGGCAGAGAGATGCGGGCAGACCTCTCAAAACTGGGGGACACCCTGAGCCGGTCTGGCGATTGCAGCCCCACTTCCAGGCCGGGGCACAGACTGCACCACACGGCCCCCTCCTTGCACAGCCGGACCAGGCCTGCACCTGCCCTGAGATGGAAATCCAGCCTTCGCAACACTTTGCATTCCGGTGCCGAACCAACCAGATAAACATCAAAGGCCACCACCTGCTCAGGGCTCTCTGGGGAGGGGACTGAGATGGGAACTAGGCCCCGCCAGCCCCTCCCAGGATGCTCCAGGGGCCTGCTCACACCCGAACCTCCGGGCCTGGGAAGAACGAGAGGGGCGCACAGCGAGAAGTTTGGAGGGAGGGAGAGCAGGCCCCTGTGCCTGTGCCCTCTGGAGTGTCAGCATCTCGCACGCACCACGTCACACCCATCAAGCCGGGGGCGGGTGTGCAGAACGCCAGGCCCTGCCCGCAGCATGCGTCCTCCAGAAAATGAACAGCACGCCACTTGGGGCGTGGGATCCACTGCCCCGCCCTGCCTGTGGCCCTGCAGGAAGGCCTCCCACCCCAGCCGCCCCTTCCCCTCCGTGGCCTCGCTCTGCGGGGTGACTCCCCTGGGCCGCACGGTGAAGCTTGGGGGCAGACGCGGTGCGAGGGAAGCCGCCCCGGCTGCGGCCGCTGCCAGCAGGCAGCTGTGCAAACAGGCCGCAGTGCCCAGCGCCTTCCATTAGCCAGTGCACACGCGGCGGCTCTGCCCGCCCGCCTTCGAAATCCTCCCACGGCAAAGCAATCTGAGCAAAGGCCTTCGGGCTCCCTCCATGCGCTGAGTCATGTTTATCCTCTGCGTTTTTAGGGACTGGGGGTGTGGACTGGCATGCACATTTCTGAAAAGGAAACTGTCTATGAATCCATGGTTGTAAATAACATGGCTGTGTAAAAACGCTCCCCAACTTCACCTCCCATGGTGCTGGGTCCTCCTAGGCCATGGATACTGGTTTTGAACATGGGTGGGGGTGAGGGGGCACAGCTCAGTGATCCCCGTCCCGGATGTTATTTGACCCAGAATCACAGTTCATAGGAGCCGAAATTCCTCTCCAACTGCGAACCTGGGAAACCAGGCAAGTTGTATGTTTCCAGAATACCCAGGCGGATCAGGCACAGGACGGACACTCCCATCCCAAAGGGAGGAGGTGGACAGGAGAAGGGGGCGGTGGGTCCTGAGCAAGTTCAAAGCCTAGCAGCTATTAGATATTAACTCTTATATAGATATTATATCGATATTAAGTCTTGAGAATAATCCTTTTTGGTTCAATGCTCTGCCCTCAGGCCCACAGGGGGAAGTTCCATTTTCCCCTGATAATGCCTGTTAGAATCCCCTTCCTGCATCCTTGGTCCCAGCTGACCGAGCTTCTACTGGGATAAGCTCATCTTTATTGCTGGCTTCTGCTGAAGGGTGATTCAATCCCTGGTTCACACCCATATAATCTCCTTATCAACGGTCGGCCAGCCACACCCTCGGTGCTCCCGTCAGGACACCCTTCTTCATCATCATCATCATCGTCATCGTTATTATTATTTTCAATCTGGATAGGCTGAGACAAATACCGTATGATTTCACTTGTATGTGGAATCTAAAGAATAGTATAAACGAACCAACAAAACAGAACACACTCACAGATACAGACAACAGAATGACAGTTGCCAGAGGGGAGCGGGGGAGGGGGACTGGGTGAAAAAGGTGAGGGGATCGAGAAGTACAGATTGGTAGTCACAGAATAGTCATGGGATGTAAAGTACAGCACAGGGAAGATGGTCACTAATATTATAATAATAAGAGAGGAATATGCTAATTATCCAACATAACCACCAACCACATAACGACCAGATCACGGATCTGCAGGAGGGTGGGGCAGCGAAATACAAGCGGGTGGTAGAGACCTACAGGAGGGGGCAGGGCAGCAAGCTATGAGGGGGGAAGAGGGAGGGAGGGGGGAAGAGGGAGGGAGGCGGGCGGGGGGTGGGTGGCTACAGGAGGGAGGCAGTGACCTACTGGTGCACGGATTCGTGCGCAGGGCTACTAGTATTATAATAATTATGGACGGTGCCAGGTGGATATGGGAATATCAGGGGGCACACTTTGTAAAGTACTATATGATTGTCCAAGCGCCGTGCTATACACCACGCTTCACACTCACCTCTGCTGTGTAAACTGCGGTTTTTAAAATCTCCTCTAGTTTTACTAGAAGGAGTAAGAAGAACCCGAGCTGCATGGCCAATCTTTTGCTTGGAAACCTCCTCAGCTAAGTACCCAATTTATCCCTCAGTTCTACCTGCCACAGAACACTGGGCAGGAGCACAGAGCAGCCACGTTCTCTGCCACTTCCCAACAAGCACGGCCCGTTCATGATCCAGTAACGGCTTCCTCCTCTGGATTTCCACCTGTGGACTTTGGGGGGTGGGGGAGACACCTTCAGTCCATACCAGTTTCTTTCCAACACAACCGAGCTATGGTCACGCACGATCATGCACGCCTACGGCTTGAAAAGCAAGCCAAGAATCCCTTCGCCTACAGCACAGGTAGGTCTGTGATCAGGAATCAGACCCTTGAGAAAAAGGTCCAGGGTCAATGCCAATGGGTAAGACACTCTTGTCTCAAGGAACGGAGCGTGCTCAGAAAGCCAGTGAACACGCGCTGGCAGACATCCAATGCAACGAGCTTCAGCCACATGCGTGTCCGACAGAACGGGCCCCTGTGAACGGACAGGCTGCCCAGAGGGTGGGGACGAGGGCTCCCCCTGCTTCTGTGGTTCCAGTCTCTCGTTGCTGAGGCCGGTCAGCCGTCACTTTTCATTGATGTTCATGTACCTCCTGACAGAGCTCTTCCCCCCACTTGGAAGATGCTACTTCTGGACTTTTTGAGGCATAGAAGTCAATAAGTAAATCTGATGGCACTATACGCAAAGTAAGAACACACAGACACGCCCGGACAGTGTGGCTCAGTGGTTAAGCGTCAACCCATGAACCAGGAGGTCACGGTTCAATTCTCGGTCAGCACACACGCCAGGGTCTCGGGCTCGATCCCCAGTGTGGGGCATGCAGGAGGCAGCCGACTGATGATTCTCTCTCATCATTGATGTTTCTCTCTCTCTCCCCCTCTCCCTTCCTCTCACTGAAATAAATAAAAACATATTTAAAAAAAGAGCACACAAACTCTGAGAATGAGGGCCTGAGGTGGCTCTGGGGGTCTGCTACATCGTGGACCCCAAGGAACCAGCCCTCCCAGGACTCCCCACCTTGCACAGTCCTCTCCTTAAATCGAGGCTGGGGCTCGGACTTGCTTTGACAAGAGAATTCAGGGCAAGTCGAGCTGGGCCAGTTCCAGGGCTGAGCCCTAAAAGGCCAGGAAGCGCCTGCTTTGTGTCCTTGGGAGCCCTGAGCAGTCCAGCGGCCCTCACAGGAACTGCTCCCCACAGGGGGGCCCTCTGGGAAGGGAGAGAAGCCCAGCCCCGGCCGCCACCCCAGGCCGGCACGCACACAGGGACCTCTGGTCAGGCCAACTGAACGGGGAGAAATCACAATAAAATCATGGAGTGCTGCTCTCCACGACTAGGTTCTGGGTGGGTGGTTTTCCACAGCAATAGGTAAAAAGAAGTCTTCTTTGGGACAAGGGACATATAGAAAGCTAAGAAGCTTGGACCAGACAAATGCTCAACCTTACTGCAGTGGTTGTCGGGCCCGGGCCTGTTCGCTCACCGACTGGATAACAGAACCTGTGGGCTAATAACGACGCAGAGCGCGAGGCAGCCGGCTGACAATGCCCGTTCTCTCCGCCCCAGCCCCACAGCGACGAGTTAAATGAAAGAGAATAACGTGTAAAAAGCGGCATCCAGCCTGGCGGTTGGGAAGCTCTCAAAAAAATGCTTATGAGTTCCTCCATGCACTTTTTAAAAACTGATTTGAGAGAGAGGGGGGTGGGTGGAGAGAGAAACATCGATCTGGTGTCCCACTTACGTATGCATTCATTGGTTGATTCTTGAATGTGCCTGACCGGGGATCAAACGCCAAATCTTGGCCTATTAGGACCACACTCTAACCAACGGAGCCCCCGGCCAGGGCCCTCCGTGCACTCTGAAAGCAGTGACGGGAACACGTACATATCCATTCAGGGGCACTGTGGTGAAACAGTTAGGATTATTCTGGAACCAAGCAGCCTGGGTTCCAATCCTGGCTTCGACAATCACGAGTTGTATGGCCACAGACAACCTACTCAGCTCTCCGGGGCCTCAGTGTCCTCAGATGAGAATGAGGCTAACCGTGGGGGCCTCACAGGACTCTTAGGATTCAGTGAGTTCACGTTAAGAGTTTAGAAGGTGCCCGGCAGGTGGTAAGGACTGGGTAATGGTTAGGGTTGTCCTACATCTCGGGTTCAGTCTGTTACACTAGCTTCTACGCTCTGATAGTCACAGCATTAACCTTTAAAGATTTCAAAACGGAGAAATTATCCATCATGATAATGAAATGCCATTTTTAGTCTCTTTTCTTCTAGATTTCTCCCCAAAAGAGTCAGATCGTCTTTGGTGAAGTCTTAGAAAAGTTAGCAGCTCACTGTGAAAAGGGAACCAAGAAAAGTGACAAGTGGCGTGCGTGCACACTTACAAGTCAAACACGCTGAGACGCCGGGGTGCTGTGGGGAGCAAGGGGCAGGGCGTGTCGCACAGGCCCCTTAGCCTTCGGCTCGGGGACCCTCCCCTGCACAGGGTTCCCATCCCCCGGCCCAGGCCTGCCGCACCCCCACCGGCCCCACCCCTGGCGGGCAGGAGGAGTCAATGAGCTGGAACATCCCTGAGGCGCGGGGCAGAGGTCAGGAAGTCCCTCTCCTTACAGTATCTCCCTCTGTGCAATACCCTTTTCCATTTCTGAACACTTCAAATAAGCCAGGACTCCGTTCCTGCCGACCAGCAGGGCCCCGGCAAGGACCTTTTATGAGAGCTAACAAGAAGCAGATTTTCTCTAAGAAACTGAAGAATCGGCGCTCCTCAGACAGCTCTCCAAAATAGCGCAGGCCATTCAATAAAATCCTCTTTGGAAACAAAACAAAAAAAGACCCGACCCGCGCCTGCACCCCGGCCCACGGGTCGCTGCTGCTGTGGGAGACGGGCACAAAGGCGCGTGCAGGCCTGTGATGCCCGCGGGGGCGGAGGACCGGCTGCTCGGACCCCAGGACTCCCTCCTGTCTGTTCTGACCCCCTCCCCGGTTTCTATGCTTCACAAAGGGCTTAGAAGTTTTATTTCTGGCACAGTGACTCTTCCAGCCACCGCTGGGTTGGGCCAGATTTAGCCTGAGGATCGGCAGGCGACCCGCACCATGCCCACAGGGCTGCCTGGCCACAGGGCTTCAGGCTCCGCCCGAGCGCTCTACTTGTGATAAAGGGTCTCCCCTCCTCCAGCCCTCTTCCCGCCCCATAACCAGGGTCTCCACGGGAGGGAGCGAGAGGGAAAACGAAGGGTCCTGGGGAGGAGCCGCAAGGAGATCCTGGGACCACCTGGCCCTGGCCTGCCAGAGCTGCTGGGAACCTGAGCTCCCGCATCTGCCTGGGTTAATGCTTCAGGGTCAGCAGTGCAGAGGGAAGGTTGCTGGTCATGGCGAGGACACCGGGAGAGGTTGGCGGCCAGCCTGCAGGCCCCAAGGCACAATCAGTCCAGCCCCTCCCACCCGGGTCTACCCCGGCCCATAGAGCTCTGGGCGCGGTACCAGTACTGCCGATTTCCCGAACGCTCACAGGCACACTGCCCGGGCTGTTCTGCTGGTCCCCTCCCCGTCTTAGGAGGAGTGATGGAGGGCCTTGGAGAGGAGGTACCCCACCACCCAACTTCCTAAGAGGAGAAGCCTTCCTTCCCTTTCTCCCTCCCCAGGTGGGATTCACACCACAGAGGCAGGGCTGAGGCCAAAACACAAAACCCCAGGGGGCCTCCCTACCAGCGTCTCAGCCACTTGTATTTACAAAGTCCCCAAGTCACTCATCTCTACTGGGACCAGCCCAGGACCCTCCCACCCCTCAGCGGCCTCCAAGCCTATCCCATCCTGAGGCAGCCGGCTCCCCGCGGCTTCACTGCTGCCCCCGCCTGGAATGCCCTCGCCCGCCCTGTGCTCCCATCCCCCGGCCCAGGCCTGAGCCAGCAACTGTCCACCGCTCCTTGGGGACCAGAGCCCCGGCAGCTCCCCAACAGCGCTCTGAGGGCAGCGTCCTGGGCCTCGGGCCCCAGTCCTGGGCTCTGCCCAGCACAGGGGTGTCAACAAGCCTGCTCACTCCCAACGTGAAACATGGGTGCAGCGAGGTGTCTGAGATGAACAAGCTGCAGGGTCTTACTTTCCTTCAGAGCCCCCAGGCGCCTGCGAGGACTCGAAATGCAGGTCTGTGCACAGACACGTGGATCGGGTACTGATCCCCTGCGATGGGTCAGGGTGGCCGCGGCCTGGAACGCTAAGCCACCGGGTCCAAGATGTGTAGGCTGAGCCCGAGTGAGAGAGGGTACGTACCAGCACTGAGAGGGTGGGCCTGGGGGTGTGGACTGGCAAGGTGACCCGACTCCAGGGTGACATACCTGGGCCCCAGCCAGAAACACGACAAAGTCCGTTGTTCAGATACCCACTGAGGTGCCTTTTAGCAGCGACGACACCACAGCAGTGACGGCTACAATTAACGTGACGAACAGGTGCCAAGCAGGTTACACGCATCGGCCAAGTCAGACAGCCCGGGGGATTCATTCAGCGTGTAACCATGTGACTGCGTGCCATACTCCAGGCCAGGCCGAGGATGCAGTGAGACCCAGCCCCCATCCCGGGGAGTCATGGTTTGTGGAAGGAAACAGCCGGAAAAATAGGCCAATAAACACAGAGTGGGAGACGCCATCCTGCGGACATCAACCCGGGCCCTGCGTCAGGACGTGTGGGCGAATCCGCAACCACAGCCATGTTATTTTGTACAAATTACTTAAATTCCCTAAATGCTCATTTCCTCATCGGTAACAGAGATTAATAATACTTAAATTGAAGACTAACCATGGCAATTTGCACAAAATGCTTACCTTGGGATGAATAAAAATAAAATTAAGTAAATGAATGATGGTTATTGCTCTTTTCGTTAACCACACAATCATTGGGTACAATGCCCAGATTTAAAGCATGCCATCTCAATGTATTTCTAACTCGTTCTCACGAATGCACCTTCGAAACACCCAACCCTGAGGTCTCTCGCTGCACTGGAGGGTCACCAGGGTGACCTTGTAATTTATTGCCCAAACCAGGGCACCTCTGAGAGGGGACAAAACAGGAACAATGAGTAATCCCACTGGGATGACCGGGTACACCAGGTGTACCATTCTGAGCAAATGGAATTGCTGATCCCGTAGTCCAGTGGTCGGCAAACTCATTAGTCAACAGAGCCAAATATCAACAGTACAACGATTGAAATTTCTTTTGAGAGCCAAATTTCTTAAACTTAAACTTCTTCTAACGCCACTTCTTCAAAATAGACTCGCCCAAGCCGTGGTATTTTGTGGAAGAGCCACCCTCAAGGGGCCAAAGAGCCGCATGTGGCTCGCGAGCCGCGGTTTGCCGACCACTGCCGTAGTTCATCATTCACAGAGCAAGTTCAGTGGCAAAGTCAGCAGCCATCACTGGGCCTCCTTTCTCCCTTTCGCCATCGTTTCCGGGAGGTGCCACCAACATTGAGACCGGGCCCAACTAAACTCCGACCTGGATAACAGCCAGCAACTGCACCCCTAAATCCGTAAGTTAGGACAGTCCATGACCATGAACACCAACCCCCCCCCCCACACACACACACACACACACACAGCTCTTCTCAAAACCTGAGTCAGAGTCAGCCCTGGCCCTGGCACCAGTCATCGCGCCTCACTAGCTGAAGACCTCCCGAACGCCCCCCCTTACCTGAGGTGCCCCGCGCTGTAGAAGCGGGACTCGCCGTCGGTGGAGCGGACCACCTGCAGCGAGAACACGGGCTGCAGCTGCCTGAGCTCCAGCAGCACGATGGCCAGGTAGTGGATGAAGAGCAGCGCATCCACCAGCGAGACCGCGTATTGCACGATGCCCTGGTAATTCCGGTCCCGCGAGTCCAAGATGCGGACCCCGTAGAAAAGCCAATAGGAAACCACAAAGAGAAAGATGAGGACCAGCAGGAGGGCCCGGAACACAAACACCCGGGGCAGGTCGGCTCTCTGCTTGCGGAAGAAGAGGGCCCAGGTCCCGATGAGCAGGATGAGGAGCTTGAAGGCCACGGAGATGAAGAGTCCCTCGCAGATGGTGCCGCAGGGCTCCAGCTCGTCCCTCCACAGGATGGGGGGCAGCAGGATGAAGGCGATGGGGGTGAGGAAAACTAGGAGTCCGAGCGCCGCGGCCACGGTGAGGCCCAGGTAGCGCTTGCAGTCCAGCCCCACGCTGTCTTCCAAGTCCTTGCTGATCCTGGCGATGTCCTCCTGCGAGATGCTGTGCTCCGAGGTGCCCGTGATGGCCGTGGTGGTCTCCCCCCAGTTGTCATCCTGACGGGAGAAAACAACCAGGATGCAGAGCCACACGCGGCAGGTCATTCGTAAAGGCCACTTGCGGACATGGTGGGCGGGAGTTCCCACCCGCAGAACCGACCCACCCGCATCGGCTTCCTAGAAAACTGAAGCTTAACGCTTTCAATACAGGACTTTTTAAACTTTAACAATTATTATTGACACTAGAGGCCCAGTGCATGAAATTCATGCACGGGGGGGAGGGGGGGCACGCGCACAAGGGTGTCCCTCAGCCCAGCCTGCACCCTCTCCAATCTGGGACCCCTCGAGGGATGTCCGACTGCCTGTTTAGGCTCAATCCCAGTAGGATCAGGCCTAAACAGGCAGTCGGACATCCCTCTCACAATCCAGGACTGCTGGCTCCCAACTGCTCGCCTGCCTGCCTTCCTGATTGCCCTAACTGCTTCTGCCTGCCAGCCTGATCACCGCCTAATCACTCCCCTGCCAGCCTGATTGATGCCTAACTGCTCCCCTGCCAGCCTGATTGCCCCTAACTGCCCTCCCCTGCAGGACCGGTCGCCCCAACTTCCCCCCTCTGCTGGCCTGGTCACCCCTAACTGCCCTTCCCTGCAGGCTTGATCGCCCCCAACTGCCCTCCCTTGCAGGCCTGGTCCTCCCAACTGCCCTCCCCTGCTGGCCATCTTGTGGTGGCCATCTTGTGTCCACATGGGGGCAGCCATCTTGTATGTTGGAGTGACGGCCGATTTGCATATTACTCTTTTATTAGATAGGCTTTTTCAAAATGTACTATATCTACTTACAAACAGAGAGAATGCAATTTGACCTTTTTGTTTGCTGGTTTGGGTGACTCATTATGACATGATTATCATCCCCCCCCCCGCCCCCGAGTCCCATGAGAGGCTTGGAGGCCTGGGGCTATTGGTCCTGCACTAACCAATCCCATTGCCTGTTAGACTAACAGGAGGGCCCACCTGAGGCACCAGGAGAAAACCCTCTCTGCGTTCTCCTCAACTCATGCCTGGGTCACAAAGGCTCACCAGTGCACCTTCTGGAAGTGCCCTCCGGTAGCTCACGCAGCGGAAGGCCTCGTGAGGGAACTTTCCTCGCTCGAATCGAGGCTTACCTGCAGCTAGGACACACTGTTTTTGGAGCTCCATGGCGTTTTCAAGGCCCGTTTAATAAATACCAGCGTCGAGCACGCCCTGACAACGCTTCTCCAGGAACAAGCTAAGCAAATCCAAGCGTCTCTGGCCAGGGCAGCTAAACCTCCTCCCACGACACACGTTCTCCTGGCAAGCTGAACCTCAGGGCCTGGGAGTGCCAGGATCATCACGGCACGTCGGCCTTTTGCGTTCTTGCTTTCTCTCTTTCTAACTCTGAGGTGGTTTCTAGTTAACAGCAAAGAGTCTTCACGGAACAAGACCCAGTTGTCAGGATTTTAAACAATTTTGCTATTTCACTGGCAACTCTGACTCCACCCCAAAGCAACAACGGAGAAGGAGGCAATGAAAAGCCACATGGAGTCCAAAGGGTGAGCCTCAGGGATCCGTGTATGGGATTTAACTGGGAAAAGGGTCAGATGGAGGGGCCAGTTGGGTGAAATTAATGTGTAAGACACCAACTTTAAAAAATCTAGTTTAATAGCTGAATCAGCAAGATAGAGCTCTCATGACTGACTGAACGATAACCTCTAATCGAGGAAGGATAAGAAATCGGATTCACGAAATGCACAGGCCACGGGAAGGAGCGGGGAGTGGGCTGGGGCCCTGGCCTGTGAAGAGCCAGTTCCTCAGTTTGGAAAGCGACTGGAGCCACACACCATGAGGGAAGGGACCTTTTAAGACGAGGAAGCATCCAGGAGGAAGCATAGATGCACAGTGGCTCTTGAACACCAGCCTGGCACTTCCATATACATTTAAATATATGCTTCACTGTATGGCCCAGCAGTTCCACGTCCAGGTTTTTATCAAAATTAATGAAAACGTATGTCCACAAAAGGCTTGTACGGGAATGTCCTTAACCGTTTTATTCACCGGAACCCAAAAATGGTGCAACCCAAATGCCTGTCGGTCAGGAGAACGCATCACAAATTGTGGGACATTTGTACCCTGGGACACGACTCAGCAAAAATCCCAAAGAATGAACCTCGAAAACACACCACAGCGTGGAAAAATCTCCAATCACGATGCTGCGTGAAAAAAAGTCCGAATCAAAAGAATGTAACTCCCATTATATTAAATTCTAAAACAGGCAAGACTAATCGACAGCGATAGAAATCAAAGCAGGGCTTGCCTTGGAGAGGGGGGAGGGGGAGACAGGGAAGAACATGAGAGAACGTTCTAGAGTAATGGAAATACAGTTATCGATAGAAGTATGCGCTATATGGGTCTTATTCAGCTCTTAAAAGTTTATCAAACTGTACACTTTAGTCTGTTCATTTCTCTGGGTGTAAATTTATTTCAATTTTTAAAAAAGAAAAAAATCACAAGCAGGGGGAAACATTCAAAGATGGCACCTTGCTTTAATACAGGGGGAGTTCACAGGCTCCCTACAATGACTGACTTGGTAATGCTCTCAGTGAAGGCGACACAGGACTCCACGCGTTGTATCGGCCCGGTCTTTGGTTGACACGCGATGCTGAAACCATGACTCGCATCTTGCAGTCATTTTGTTAGCCACCACGCTCTCTGATTTAGCTCCTCGCCTTTATTTTCCTGCCAAAGCGTCACTAACTAAATCCCTGTCCATGTTAAGAATGTGAGCACATCTGAGCCTAAAAAAATGCAGATGGCCACAGGGCTGTCTGGTTCATTGGAGGTTCTTAGAACAGAAAGGATCTAAGACCCTCAAATCCATGTCCCTAGATTTCCAGTGAAGAAGCTGAGGCCCACCAAGGTGACTGCCAAGGTCACACAGCTGCCGAGTGCAGCCTCCCAATGCCCATTTCCATGCACTTCCCATCACATCATCCTGGTGTCAACACCCACAGCCTCCCAATGGAGCTCCAAGGTGTAGAGAAGCTGCAAAGAAGAAGTGCCTTCGCACGGGCCATCAGCACCCCTGGATCCACATCTAGAAGGAAATGGACCCCCTGCGGCACTGAGGGTGGTCCACTGGGGAGTGGCCCCATCCATCCAACCATCCCTCCAACCCTCCGACCCTCCAGCCCCCTGGCCCTCCCAGAGCCACGGCGGGCAGTGAGAGTGAGGACTACAGACATTACTCATCCTGGACACACCCCACCCTCGTCCCGCAGCTGCAGCTCTGGGTCCCGAGGGCACCCTGGAGGCTCTGAGGAGCCATCTATCTGCTCAGAAATGCACATCTGTGTAACCCCACATGCACACAGAGACTGATCCACATAGCTGTGTGCGCATATCTGGTTATTTCGGGCCCAGGCTGGACATGCATCTATTTCACAAGCTGGGGAGGGCATGCAAACATGTTTCTGAGTGTAGCTCAGATGTTTATTTAAGTCTGATGGGCTGCCAGACAGTGGGGGCCCAGAGAGAAGACCCCACCCAATGTTTTATAAAAATTCATAAATTACCAAAGCAGTTGACCCTTGAACAACGTGGGGGTCAGGGGCACTGACCCCCTGGCTCAGTCAAAATCCGCATATAACTCTGACTCCCCCAAAACTAAACTACTAATAGCCTACTGTTGACCAGATGCCTTACCAATAACCTCAAGAATTAAGACACATTTTGCATATGTATCATATACTGTTTTCTAATACTAAAGTAAATTAGAGAAAATATTATTCAAAAAATCCTAAGGATGAGAAAACACATTTCCAGGACTGTCCTTACTTAATGAAAAAGATCCGTGTATAAGTGGACCCGCGACAGTTCAAGCCACTGTACTTAAAAAACTGAGTGATTTCACATGAAATCCTAATTTCCAGCCTTTCCTAAATCTGGCAGGACCCAGGCCCACAGGCAGAGCCCCTGCGCTCCTGAGCAGTGACAAGTGCCTGGATGTAGGAGCTGCTGCTCCCGACGGAGCATATGCATCCTGTGTGTCCTTGTGTGGCCCTGGCACTCCCGAGCCACAGACTGCTCCCATCCCCAACCTGCCGGAGATACTGTGGCCTTTGTGTGTCCCAGGGCCTGTTTCATCCATCTGTGCTTTCCTAGCCGGCATCTAAGCACGTAGCCCCCGGTCAATGTCATGTCCAGGAGTGATGCTCACTCAGGGCGGTCCTAACCGCCCCGCTCTTCTCCCCACATGACTCGGGGTTTCTGGAAGAAGGGTCCTTCCTGTTCCACTTGCAATGAGTCTCCAGACACTGCAGCCCACACTTCTCCCTCCCTGGCCCTGGTGTCAGCCTAGCGGGCCTCTTTCCAACACGACTCACAGCAGGCCCGCCCGTCACACTTCAGCAGCACCCGCAAGCTGGCCGATGGCGGCGCAGGCTGCCCATAAGACCAACAAGAAACCACAGGACACAGATAAACTAGTTAACATGCTAGAAAAACAAAAGTGAAAACCCAAGAGAACCTACTGCTACAAGACTTAGGAAAACATTTCCCGAAAAGAGCCTTGATGGAGGGGCCACGTGCTTAGCGACCGCCCTGGACCCTCACCTGGACTTCCTCCGTCCGAGTGGAGTCGTTCCCCAGCAGGGGCTCCCCGGTGGGCGCCTGGATGGTGACCGCCTTTTCGGGTCCTCTGCCATCTTTGCTCCGGGGTGATTTGTGCCTCTCTCTGTTTCTCTCCCTGAAGGAAAAAAAAAAACATACAGCAGCTAGCACATTTATCCCATGTTCATTAACTCTCATCTCATCCAAATATATTATAAATTTCATTTTGAATTTAGGAAAATTACACACACACAATGGCAATACCCACCTACCGCCACTCCTCTGCCCCCACAAGGAGTAAGGTGATTTTAGCATTTTCCTCCTGCTGCTCCAGGACCCCAAAGCCCGTTACACCTCCATCAACAGTGACCGTATTTTTTCAAACCCTAACTGCGAGTTTCAGAATCGGTGGGGCTAAGGCACATTGTTATGGTAAAATGACCGCCTCGCTTTGGCTATAATTTGACTGAACTTATTCTCCAGGCCCCGCCTCTGCCCTGATTTTGATTTTGATTGGGACAACACTGCAAAGTCGTCAAGCTTTGGTCTGTCCAAAAAAATCTGGGACACGCTGTCACCCTACACCTTTGGACAAGAAGAAAGGAAATTCTAAACCAGCACAGAGAATCATTTACTCCTCATTCCGACAACTTCAAACTGAAAGTCATTCCCACAGGTTCCAGCTGAACTCAAAAGACAGCCACAGAAACAAACAGAAGCTGGGACAAATGATGCCAAGGTGCGTGCGTGTGCGTGCGTGCGTGTGCGTGTGCGTGTGCATGTTTTCAGGTGTCTGAAGGACAATAGGCTGCTGGGTAATATTAATCCTGGGTGGTCTCCCCGGGTGACTGTGAGCACCCTGCTGTGGGTCAGTCTTGAAACTGCAAAAAGAATCAATCCCTGTGCAAACCTCAGAGGTCACAGCCTGTACATCATCCACCCCCAACTGGGAACAGTCAACGCACCCCAAGGAGCCAAAAGTAAGTTCCCTCAACCTCCTGTCCCACAGGCCGCCGTGACATCAGTCCTCCTTCCTCCAACCGCTGTCCTCACTCCCAAGTCTCCAGGCGGGACAGAAGCATGGCACCGCTGACCCTGGGGCACAAGCAGTCCTTCGGTGCTGCCCCGACGACAGGTGGGGTCTTGCACAAGTTATTCAATCTCTGAAAGCCTCAGTTTCCTCCTCGGTGAGATGGGATGAGGATACTACCACCGAGGTAGTGCAGGCAGAGCTGAGGACAGGGGTGTGGCCTAAATGCTCAATACACAGCAGCTACCATCACTATGGCTAGTACTCTTAGCCCAGGGCCAAATGTGTACCTTGGCAGGAAGAGATGTAAAATGAGCCATCAACACTCAGTCACAGCCCTTCCCGCCCCCATCGCACACCTCCCATTAACCTACTACTTAGCTAACAACACCACGTCCTGTTCAAACTCCTGTCTTACCAGGACGGCCCTAGGATAAGCATGGGCTAAGCCCTTCAGAGAGCTGGGGGGCTTCTGACTCTTCCATGATAGCAACCCTAATCTCTAAAGAACTTAAATCTATTGTCAATCAGAGTCTAGCAGTAGATGTGTTCTGGTCAGCTCAGCGGTTTACTTTAGCCAGGCAACCAGGGAAACAGCCCAGAGATCGGAGAGGTCACTGCCAATCACCCGGCTCCGCGCCCACCCCACTTCTTAGAGCTCTTGTGCTAAGTGCTCGATTGTATTCATTTCATTCAACCCCAACAATAACCTTGAGGTCAGTATTACTATCCCCATTCTACAGACGAGGAAACTGAGGCTCAAAGAGTTTAAGTGACTTCCCAAAGTCACAGTCCGTGGCAGAGGGGGATCTGAACCCAGGCCTGCTCCCTGCCTTGACGGATACCCACTGTGCCGCACTGATCTGAGAAGCCTTCAGGAGATTTTGCAGCATGAACATTCCTACTGCTCATCCTCATGCCCTACCCCTAGGAACTAGCACCGATGTGAAATACGCCGCTGAAGCTACGGCTACTGTGACCTAGGACAGCACAACCAGAGTGCGTGGCCAACACTCTGCCCGAAACCATCGCTTCCAAAGGACTCCCTGTGAGACCCATACACAACCGGGAGAGTCCCCACCTGCCAGAGTGAACTGTTCAGGCAAAGCCTGGAACTGCTGCTCCCAGGGTCCCCCGCCTCCAGGCCAGACCAGGAGCCTCCTGTCCGATTTCACTCAGTTCCCTTTCCCCACCTGCTCTCATCTCTGTCACGCTCTCTGTCATCAGCCAGGTCACATGCTGCCCTCACCCATCTCCCTAGTCGCCGGCCCCATGGGTCAGATCCTGTGACGGCACAGATTCCAGTGGAAGCAAAATTCCTCCACCGTGTGTCCCACCATGTGACCAGGCAGACAGCAGGCGGGGAGCCACCAGGGCGGGAAACAGCCTCCCTAGGACCCGCCATCACGCCAGCCCCACCCACCCAGCCTGACTGGTGAAGGGCCCGACAGCACCCAACGGAGACGCGGCAGCCGATCCGTTCCTCTGCTCACATCAGGGTAAACCAGAGAAGAGCCCGTTATCTGATAACCCAGGAGGGTTTCTCATCCCCAGAGCCAGAAACCCCAAACCAGTGCTTCTCAGACCGAGTGCAGAGAAGCCGCGGGGTGCGGGTGTGGGTGCAGACTCGCTGGCGCCACCCTCCGAGGATTCCTCTGGAAGGGAGACAACAGGAATTGCATTTTCCACCAGCACCCCAGGTGATCCAGGAACCGGTCCCCAAGCCTCTCCCACCAGATGCCCCTGGGGGAGGGGCTGTTGGACTAGCTGCTTGGGAGTCGGCTGTCTGGGAAGTGTCCTGTACACAGCAGGGGCTCACTCATGGGTGTGACACTCAGCTGTACGATGTCGCAATGTCCCGCGGCTGCTTTATTAAACTAGCACTGGGTGGAGGAGGCCGGGAGGAGGGCTCAGGGCAGTGTGCATGCGACAGAGGGACAGAGGACAGAGGGCATGGGACAGAGGAACACAGGACAGCATGCATGGGACAGAGAGACACAGCATCGTGCATGGGACAAAGGGACACGGCAGCGTGCATGGGACAGAGGGACACAGGACATTGTGCATGGGATAGAGGGACACAGGACATTGTGCATGGGATAGAGGGACACAGGACAGCAGGCATGGGACAGAGGGACACAGGACAGCGGGTATGAGACAGAGGGACACAGGACAGTGCATGGGCCAGAGGGACACAGGACAGCGGGCATGGGACAGAGGAACATGGCAGCATGCATGGGACAGAGGGACACAGGACAGTGCATGGGCCAGAGGGACACAGGACAGTGTGCATGTGACAGAGGGACACAGGGCAGCGGGTGTGGGACAGAGGGACACAGGACAGCATGGATGGGACAGAGGGACACAGGACAGCATGGATGGGACAGAGGGACACAGGACAGCGGGCATGGGACAGAGAGACACAGGACAGTGCATGGGCCAGGGGGACACAGGACAGCGGGCATGGGACAGAGGGACACAGGACAGCGGGCATGGGCCAGAGAGACACAGGACAGCGTGCATGGGACAGAGGGACACTGGACAGCGGGCATAGAACAGAGGGACACAGGACAGTGGGCATGGGACAGAGGGACACAGGACAGTGGGCATGGGACAGAGGGACACAGGACAGCGGGCGTGGGACAGAGGGACGCCAGGGCGAGAGCTTCCCCTGCACAGTCAAGTGAGTGTAAAGATCATCCTAACAACTCAGCATGGGCCGAGCTGTGCTGTCCTTGTGTCCAGGGAGCAAGAACTGCCCTGCGGCTTTCAGGAGAAGCACGGGTCCTGAGTATCTGCTCCGGGAGGGTCTCTGAGCCGGGGCGAAAGAGGAAAGTCCGACACCGGCCAGTGCTTTCCGTTACAGAGCTGCAAGCCCCAGCATGGCCGCCTCAACGCCACAGGCCCGACGCCCATCCCGATCCGATCGCTCCCAATGCCCTAACTCCAGGGAAGGGCCCAGTGCCCCTGGGCAGGGCTCCCAGTGAAGACCATCAGGGGATGCAACCGGAGACGGGGAGTAAGGCGACCAAACCCGAGAGAAACGCGTGCCACTGGGTGTTTCCAGCTCCGCCTAAGCGGCCGGATCACCTGTGTGCCTGCCTTTGCGGAGCAGGTGTGTCTTTATCGCCGAGTCTGTTTCCACGCAACATCTGCCCGTAGGAGTACAGATAAGCGTATCTGTGCACGTGCGTGTGCGCGAGGGGCAGGCGGAGCAGGCAAGGGCACGCCGAGGCCCGGCATGTGTCTGTACCTGCGCGTGTGTAAACGCACCTATTGAGGCGAATCTGGAGCGGAGCCCTTGGCGGCGGCTGCAACCCCCCTGGCCCCAGCCAGAATCCCTGGCGAGTCCCGCCCAGGTCCTCCTCAGTCGGCATTTCCTGGGAAGATGATTTGGCGCTGTGTCTGCTGTTTGTCTTTCTATTTGGGGAAAGCCGGCCCCACCGGGTACTCCTCCCTTTCCTTCTCCACCACCACCCACTACCTGCCCTTTCTGTCTGCTGCTGGCGGGGGCCCCGGCTGCTTCCTCTCCCACTGACGCTGCAGCCTGGGAACAAAGCCACCAGCCCCCCACCGCTCCACAGCCCTCTTCTGGACAATGCGTGTCAGCATATCAGTCACATGAGTTACCCTTCATTTCCTTTGCTTTTTTCCCTGCCAGTTACTCCTGCACAGCCCAGGGGGAAAGCACGGGCTTCCAAAGGCCTGAACCTGCCTAAGGCACCCACTAGCCTTGTAGCCTCAGGCAAATCGTGGTGCCTCTGGGCCTCAGTCTTACCACCTGGGGAATGGGGGTACCACTGCCCACGGTTCTGGGAGGGCAGTGAGGGTGCGGGATGAGGACCGATGTCTTGGTGGGCTCTCTGCAAGTGGTCCTGAACAAGGCTGGCCGCTGCTGTATTGAACTCAGGGAACCGGGGCTCCGAACCCAAAGGTTTGGCGAGGTTGGCCCACACCATTTTCCCAGCAAGTTCACCGACACTCTCCGGGGAGGGCAGCCATCGCAAAACCAGCGCACTGACCTCTGCTAGAAAAGAGTCACCCGTCGTCTGCTTGGACCCCCGCCGCCCGCCCCAGATGACCACGGCGACCCCGTGCACACCAAGTCTGGCGGAAGATCTAGTAAAATTACCCGAGAGCAAGGCCTGCCCCTCTCCTCGGCTTCCATTCCATTCCATTCCCCTCGAGCCCGGAGCAGGGCGGCCTGCGCAGGGACACTGTTGGGTGGCAGCTTCTCGGCTGGCCCCGGGGCCTGGGGCACGGCCGTGGAGGGTGCTGTGACTGCCTCACCAGCTGTCGCCGGCTCCACAGTGACTGGCCCCACGGGCCCTCAGACAGAGAATCACCAGGGGCGGGCGATGCTCATTCGAAAGAGCCACGAGTGACCCATAAATCTTTCATGGCCAGCCCTTCCCCCGCAGCTTTCCCCGAGCAGGCGCCAGTAACATTCCCTGATTAATTTATTAAACGCGTCAGCCTGTATCATTGTTTGCGAAGTACTTTCCACATGAGTCCTAGAGGTGCTGAGGGTTCTACGTGCTCTTTTCGTGCAAGGTTACAGTCCTTTAACGTTCCACACGGGCACTGCAGTCCTGGATCCGTTTCTGGGGCCCCAAGAGGCCTGAGGACACAGCAGAGCAGGGGCCCTGACGCATGACAGTCAGGACACGCGTGTAGATAAAGGACCCCGGAGACGGTCCCTCCTCAGAAGGCTGCAAGGTGTCCTCCTTATTCAGCTCCGAACACCACGGGAACCCCAAGCTCCAGCTCCCACCGCTGTGGTGTGGGGAAGGGAAGCTTGGCACATGGACGAGGAATTGCTTTTTCCAGGCAGGTCCAAAGATGCGCTATTTGGAAAGACCTGTTTCTAGTCTATATACACTGAGTGGCCAGATTATTATGATCTCTGAACGCGTAATAATCTGGCCACTCAGTGTGTGTGTGTGTGTGTGTGTGTGTGTGTGTTTGTGTGTGTATGTATTAGAGGCCTGGTGCATGAATTCGTGCATGGGTAGGGTCTGGCCAGGGGGAGGGGACATGGGTGGTTGGCCGGCCTGCCTGCTGGTTGAACTGCTGGTCGAGGGGACAATTTGCATATTAGCCTTTTATTATATAGGATATGCGTTCAGAGATCATAATAATCTGGCCACTCAGAGTGTGTGTGTGTGTATATGTGTGTGTGTGTGTGTGTGTGTGTGTGTGTGTGTGTGTATATATATATATATATATATATATATAATTTTTTTTAACTAACTTGATACGTTTACCCACTGGTTGAAGTCTGTGATGACACTGTTATTACGGGAGCCTTACCTGGGCTTCAATGCAACTTTTCCCCCAAATTTTTAGGTTTATAACAGCCATACATGAAAACTTAGAAAATTATGAAAGTTTAAGAAAAAATATCCCCACAATCCTAAATAATCCCAGAGACGGATTCAGATCCCTAATAACCCCACAGATGGACTCGGTCAATATGTTAACATTCATCTTATCACAAGAATATGGCGCTTCGATAACATACGAAGTTGTGAATCTTGTTTTTGACAACATGGCCTCAACGACATGTTTTCATGTCGTTCAACAATCTTTGCTAACCGTTCTTTTACTCTTTTACTCCATTCATATTTTTAATTCCAAAAGACACACTAGGCAAGGACTGAGTGAGGACAGATAACGGAGACATGAGCCGTCCATCAGTCACTGTCTGCGCCCAGCCCCTTCCCTGTGGCTGACACTCCTGGTGGCCGGAAGAGCATCCTTCCGGACCTTTCTGCGGGTGTATCTGCATCCAGCTGCTTGTGGGAGGACCTGTTCAGTCAGGGAGGCACCGCTGCAGTCACCTTCCCGGGCCACGCAGGGCTGGACCCCTGGGCAGGGGGGCCTCTGGGCAGTGGCCAGGTGTGGCCTTTGACTCTGGAGCTTAAACACCAAGGCCATTCATAGCATTAATGCAGCCACTGGTCAGCGACCTCCTACTGTGTGCTGTGTTCAATGCTGAGCCTCATTTAACGCTCTCAATAGTGCTGTGAGGAGGGTCCTGCTATGCCCATTTCACAGATGGGCCTGAGGAAGTGGCAGCACCGTAATTTTGCCAACTTCATCCCCTCGTTCCTTACATGCCAAGCACTCAGTAGGTCTGCAGTACAGCAGGCTCGGTGAACATCCGTGCACGCCTGCGCGTCTGCTCAGAGGAGGGGTGAGCCCCCAGTGCCTAGGACAGCGATTTCAAAACCCAAACAGGACACCAGGCCAATCCCACTTCATTGTTCAAGCCTCGTGGCAAATACAAAATGGACCCTGAGTCAGCAGCTTCGGCTGAAAAGCAATAAATTAACATGTTTTTTCAAATTTTCATTTACATTCTTGGCAAAGCTGTGGAGGACTATCTTCTAGGAGAAGTACTTGGAAATGGAAAAACATTTCCACTGCAGAGAGAAAGGCTCGTTTAAAATCAATTTTGAGAAATTAAGGTCATCAGCGATAATGGAAGCAATAAAATGCAACTTGATGGCGTGGTTACACCCCACGCAAGTTCAATGCTCCGTAAGCTCAGCTCCTCACGCACCGGGGACTGAGCCACGGGCACCCACAGCCCTGCAACCTGCCCGTCTCCCCAACAAGGAAAAGTGGAGGCATCCACAGCATACGTACCCCTGTCTGTGGGATTTCTTCGAATGACTGGAATAGTAAGAATATCCAGAGTACGTGGACTCGGTATCCATAGCAATGGACAGCTCGCTCTGGGTGAAGGAGCAGGTGTTGTTTCTCCGGCGAGGTAGAGAGTTTCACCAGCTGGCTTCCCGACACCTCAAAGGACCTGGGAATCAAGGAGCCACTCGTCCACAGGAACCAATTCTAGGAAAAAGAGGAGAAAACAGATATCAGCCTTCAAAGCCAACCTGCAGGGCTGGAGGTAAGGAGAGCAGCGCCTCCTCCTCCTCTGGGGTCTCCATGCTCAGGCAGCAACACGTTCCCCCAGGCATCTGGGAGGGAGACAGGTAGGTGACAGTCAAGGCATGCCCCCGGCCACAGCAGCAGGAAGACCGGAGGCAGGTGAGAGCTGGCCCCTGGCCATTTCCGGGATACAGCCCAGCCCCCACAGGTTCAGGCTGGGGGTAGTGGCTTCCCACAGCCCCACACCATCCCCGGCCCCCACTGCCAGTTTGCTGGTTACGAAAACAATACCCAGGAAAGTCACTTCAAAGGGATGTGCTCATAGTTTCCAAGGGCCAATTGAAAAGGGGGGGAAAGTTCTCAGTCTCTTTAATCCAGGAACCCAAATTCCTGAGAATTTATCTTGGGGAACTAATTTCTTTTTTCAAGAAAAATTATAATTACCGCATTGTCTGTAGTAGTAAAAAGCTAGAAACCCCCTAAGTGTCCCAAAACAGAGGAATAGGTTTATCCTCCCAAAGAAATATCACATGGCCGTTTACAATGATAACGATGAAGAATGGAGAGGTTTATGAGGGCACGGCTACGGGAAAAAGCAGGCTGCCGGGCTGTGGAGGCCGCCGAATCCACACGGCAGTTACAACCCCATAAAGCCACGCGGGGAGAGACGGGGATGAGGGGCGACATCAGAGAGAAGGAGCAGGTGACGGGTGAGTTGCCAGCTCCTCGCTCTTTTCCCACATTCGCATTAGATGTTGCTTGGTGATACAAATGAATGAGCATGGTTTCCAAGTAAATTCCTGAGCCCCACACGCTAACTTCTAGAACCACCCCGAGATCTGAGAGTGGGGCCCATCACCCCAGAGCTGGGCTCCGCCCAACAGGGCTCCTCCCTCCAGGGCCCCAGGAGCTCACACTGCAAACAGAGCCGGTGAGAGAAGTGCGAAGAAAACACAAAGGACCTGCAAATGCCTGCCCCTGTCCCTGCCAGGGACAGGCCAGGCTCCTGGCCACCCTCAGAGGGCGCGCTCCCCTCCGCGGTCTGTGACCCAGACTCGCCTCCCTGGCCCTGGGTGCCGTGACTGGTCATTTCCTTCCTCCTCGGCCATCCAGGGGCCAGGTGAGAAGAGGGAGACCTGTTTCTAGCCAGAGCTCTCCCCTGCCTACTATAGCCTGGGACTGGCCACTGGCCTCGAGCGTGTTTCCTCAGATGTCCCACCAACCAACCACCATCTTCACGCCGTGGATCTGAAGGCGTGAGCAGATGCAGTACCGGAGCTGGGTGCCAATCAGGTGCCACTGGCTTATTAGCTGTGTGACTCGATCGCAGCCCTAACCCTCTCTGAACCTGCCTCTGTAAAAGGTATGCACCAGGGCTGCGGGCAGGAGGAGAGAGCTACACGTGGGAACGCTCCCAGCGTGGCTCCAAGGACTGGACAAATGAACGTCGTGACTCCCAGGATGCCCGTCCCGGGTCCAAAACCTGACGCCCTGCTGTCTTCCTCGGAGGAAGAAAGCTGCAGGGAAGGAGCAGGCGGAGCAGCGCCCCGGCGGCCTTCCCACCTGGAGGCTCCTGCAGTCAGGTGGCCCTGGGCTGGCATCGCCGCCCACCCCTGGCTAAGGAGCTGTCACCGGAGCAGGGCAGGCTCCCCGGGCAGCCCCGTCCCTTAAGGAGAAACCAGCGGCCTATTTTCCGGGATGGCTGTGAATGTGGAAACAGAAGACAAATGTTGTAGGCATTTTGAAAAAAGGTTAGTTCTGCTCTCGGACCGACCCCCACTTTTCCCAGAAGACTTCGCCAGCCCGCTCATCGTTTTCGCTCCCTCCTCTGCCTCCCACCGTTTTCACGAGCAACTTCCACAGCTTTCAGCACCTCAGCCTCTCACTCCTTTCAGCTCGGGGCTCTGCTGCGTGTTACCTGGCGGCCCCTGGCATCGGGAGGTGGGCCAAGCTCACAGGCCTGCCCTGCACCCGCCTCCTTCCCCGGAGGCCCTTCGCCCTGCTCTCCTGCTGACCCGCAGGCCCCAACGCCCAGAACCCTGACGGCGCTTCTCCTTTCAGAATCTACACCCACAACCTACCCTTTCTCTGCCTTCCAAACCGAAATTCCCGACTGCCCTTTCCAGCCCAGCTTCTGGCTAACTCTGGCCACCTGCTGCTGGGGGGTCTCAGCGGCAGGCCGCCCGGCCCCGCAGACCCGGCTGGTCCTATCCAGGCTTCCTGGCCGTGACTCCGAGGGGCACACGCTCACCTCCTGGGCTTGTTTCTCCCCCGGTAACCCGAAGCCATTTCATTCGAACTTCCTCAGGCGGCTGTGAGCATCCATGGAGACTCCCTGCGTAACGCCTCTGGCACCTGGTGACCCACGTTTCATTCCTCTTCCCCCGCTGCCAGCGGACGCCATTCTTCATCCTCATCAGGAATCCTGGCCAACCACTGAGGCAACTCCAGGCACGTCCCCCAAGGACACGGTGGTGTCTCTCTCTCCCTCTCCCTTCTGCTCTCTTTGGGAAAAGGCTGTACCTAACCTACCAGCCGCCCTTGTCCAGTTTCTCTCCCACAGTCCCCTCCCTGTATCATCAAAGGGGTCTGCAGGTGCTGCCACGCCCCCAACTGTCACCGCAACCCTCCTCCTCTCCTCTAAAGAGCTCTTAGCTGGCCAGCGACGGCGATGAGCCCAATCCAAAGACCACGCCCCTGTCCTCCTTTCCCTAGAT
Organism: Cnephaeus nilssonii; assembly: GCF_951640355.1. Taxonomy (NCBI): domain Eukaryota; kingdom Metazoa; phylum Chordata; class Mammalia; order Chiroptera; family Vespertilionidae; genus Cnephaeus; species Cnephaeus nilssonii. The sequence goes on along the minus strand of NC_137092.1, from coordinate 9,293,528 downwards.
CTTAGCCTATCTATCCATTCACCCACCGCTATATTCATTAAGCAGCTGGAGAGGTCCACTGGCAAGGCCAGGGCACAGCCACGCCAACGCACACAGCACAGCGTCACCATCGATGTGATGCCTTGACACTGCTCCTCCCGCACGCCCGCCCCTCGCCCCATCAAGTCACCCCTCAAGACGCAAACTCGCCCATTCTTCCCCGCCATGGATTCACTCTACTAGAAGATCCTGGAGACGAGAGCTATTGTTTACCCCCAGGATACTCTGAACACAGAGGTACCCAGCAAGCACCAGCCCCCAATGCCCTGTGCCCCACAGGTGCTCTGTCCACCCGGGACTCTCTCAATCACCCTCACAACACGCTCCGCTGTCCAGGCCTCCCCTCTCCAATTTCCTCCATCAGAGCGATGTCATCATCCTACCCAGGGGTCCTCAAACTTTTCAAACAGGGGGCCAGTTCACTGTCCCTCAGACCGTTGGAGGGCCGGACTATAGTTTAAAAAAAACTATGAACAAATTCCTATGCACACTGCACATACCTTCTTTTGAAGTAAAAAAAAAAAAAAAAAAAAAAAAAAAACGGCAAAAACACCCGCATGTGGCCCTCGGGCTGTAGTTTGAGGACGCCTGATCCTACCTACCGCTCCTGTAACTCCACCCCATGCCATTTCCATACTCCCCCCCTTCATCCCACACACCCTCCCATCACCAAGTGCCCTGGTCCTCCAGGATCCGCCCCTCCATCCCCCGCTCCCGTTCTCAGCCGCCCACTTCCGCCAGGGCTAACCTATTAGAGAGCCTGCAGTCTCCTCACTGAGTCCAGTCTTTGCAGAGCCCAGGCCCCTTCTTTTGCATCAGACGGTTCCCATCATCACTATGAACTCCTGTCCGAGATCTAAGGGGGGTTAAGAAGCAGCAACAGGCAGCCCAGTGACAAAAATCCAGAGTGAACTCATCTTAAAAGCCAATGTCAGAGCTTCAAGACAGCAGTCCCCTCTTATCCACAGGGGACACCTTCCAAGACCCCCAGTGGATGCCTGAAACCGCGGATAGTACCAAACCCTACATATACTTTGTTTTTTGCTATACATACATACTTATGAGAAAGTTTAATTTATAAATTAGGCACGATAAAGAGACTAACAACAATAATAATTAAGTGGAACAACTGTAACAATCCTATATAATAAAAGCCTAATATGCTAAGTGTCTGACTGTTCGCTTGACCATATGACTAGTCGCTATGAGTCACACTGACCACCAGGGGCAGATTCTCTGACCTTTAGGTTAGCTTGCTGCTGGGATCCAGCTCATCAGGACTGGTGAGATGGGCCAGACATGCCCTGGAGCCCTCCCCAGTCCCCTTTCGCAATCCGGGACCCCTCAGGGGATGTCAGAGACCCAGTTTCAGCCTGATCCCCACAGGCCAGGCCGAGGGACCCCACCGGTGCACGAATCCGTGCACTGGGCCTCTAGTATACTATAATAAAAGTATGTGAATGTGGTCTCTCTCAAAATATCTTACAGCACTGTGCCCATCCTTCTTCTTGTGAGGCTGTGAGATGACACAATGTCCAGGGTGAATGAGATACCATTAAGTAAAACAATGGCCACGGGAACGAAAGCGCTGAGATTCCTCGCGGTGGATCTGATATCCTGCACGACTACTAGGTGACTAACGGCGGGTAGCGTCTACAGCGTGGATCCTGGACAACAGGACGATTCACCTCTCAGGCGGGATGGAGCGAGTTTTCACCACACTACTCGGCATGGCGTGCAATCGGAAACGTATGAATGGTTTATTTCTGGAATGTTCCAGGTAATATTTTCAGACAGCGGTTAACCGCAGGTAACGGGAACCCTGGAAAGCGAAACTGTGGGTCAGGAGGGACTCCGGTGTCCTGGGGCTTATCGCGCAGTGACAACATTTACAAGATAGTTTCCTTGTATGTACAAGAAACGAGCAGGACTCAGATAAGGCCAGAGGGCTGCCTTATCAGGAAGGTAATGAAGTGAAAGAGAAGGAACCAGATTCCCAGGGTGATAACCCGCAGGCTGCTGCACGGCCAGGCCGGGCCGGAGGGGATGGTGTCACAGAAAGGCGCTAACAGGGATCCTGGAATCTGGAGCCGTCCTGGGGCCCAGCGTGACCTTTCAAATCACAGGACCTGTCACTTCCCTGTAAACCCCTCCCGGTCTAGACGGGCCCTTTCCCAGGGCCCTTTTACATCACAACGTCCAGTTCTCCATCTGAGCGGTCGCCTTGTGAAGGGACGGTCAGCTCCAGGAGGGCAGCGGCCACCTTCGTCACCGCCTCGCCAGCCCCGAGGACCTCACAGGCACGGTGCGCGCCGAGTGAAGCGTGGCCGTCCTCAGGATGTGAAGGCCACACGTCAACTGCGCAAGACCCCGTGGAGATCGCCTGTCTTAAACCCTCGTTTTCTGGAGGGAAAGTGCAGGGTTCGATTCGGCAGTGACGACAGCCACCTGGAGCGGTGCTGCCTGCTGCTCACACGCCTGTCTCACTCAGACCCGCCCTGGCAGCCGCCTCCCCCGCCCGCCTGTCAATATCCCCCAGGAGCTACAGGCACCGCAGGAGGCGGACACCAGGACAGGGCTGGGGCCGGCACACCAGTCCACGGGGGCACGGAGAAAAGCCACGTGAAGACTGGTGGCCTCGACGAGAATCTTCCCGAAAGTCACGTTCACGCACATAAACGATGCCTACTCCTTAAATGGGGAGGGCAGAGCCAGCGGAGGGACACGGCATCTTCACGGAAAGGAAATGATCAAAACATCCACAGCTCTGCCTGGAGCTGTTAGGTAACCAAGGGTAGAAGGTCCCTTTAAAGGGGTACAGAGACACACACTGACCTTCAAGGGCTGCGGCCCTCACTCCCCTCCTGCAGTGGGTGTGTTTCTAAGGGAAAGAGTTTCTGTGTACATTACTTTAAATATTTAACTTTCACCATATATATAATTCTAAAGGGTTGACTCCATTAGTTATTATACTTACTATGTTCTTTTACTTTATTTTTATTGTTGACACTATTACAGATGTCCCCACCTTCTTTGCCCACCTCTGCCCGGCCCTCTCCTCCCATTCCCCTTTTCCTGTTTAGACCAGTGATGGCGAACCTATGACACGCGTGTCAGCACTGACACGCGTAGCCATTTCTGATGACACGCGGCCGCTGAGGTTTATTAAATACGATTATATGTAACAATTATACATTTATGTTATTTAAACTATAAATATCGCGAAATAATGTTTTTTCCTCAAAGTGACACACTACCCAAGTTAGGCTCAGTTTTTTGGCGAAGTTTGACACACCAGGCTCAAAAGGTTGCCCATCACTGGTTTAGATGCTAACATTTTTCTCAATGATATGGACCTCGAGGGGAAAATGACAATTTAAGTAATTTTGTTTAGAGTCAACTTTTCTTCTACAGAAGAGAAGCAGTGAGCACCGGCTCTGGGGTTAGACCGTCACTGTTCAAATCCTGGTACTTAGCAGCTGTGTGACCTCAGATCAAGTTGCTTAACCTTTCTATGCCGGGCTCCCTAACTGTAACAAGAGAATTCTATTATACTGACCTTATAGGCTCATGGCGGCTATTAAGTGAGATGATTCATATAATTTAAAACAGTGCCGCCTGGCATACAGAAAGCACCACAACGGTTAGGGCATTCTTCTTCTCCTTCAGGAAAGTGGAAGTCTCTCAGTTACAATACCTTAGTACAGCACAGGACTTGCGTGTCATTTTCATTGAACTCCTGTACCTTTTGGGGGTCTGTAATAGCCTATCTTTAATGAATACCATTAACTGTAGCTAAGTAACGTAATGATTTCCATTCTGTTCCTTGCAGGCCTCCTTTTACTGTTCCCAGGTTGGAAGTGAACTATCGCAGAGATCAGAGAAGACTGGACGTGTTTTACGGGTTTACTGGGAGGACCCGGGGCTCTAAGGGAGGGTGTGGAGAACTACGGCAAGGTCTGCAAAACATTTTGCTGAACGTGTGGTCTGTAAACCGTAAAACATCATCCAGATCACTGATGTGGGGGTCAGAGGGCGTGTGGCACTTAGGACAAATCTCATTATTCTTTCGTTACAACAGAACTTCTTATAAGTGAACTAGAGGCCCGGTGCACGAAATTCATGCACAGGTAGGGTACCTACGCCTGGCCGGCGATCAGGGCCAATCAGGTTCCTCACCTCCTCCTTCCCTCGCCACCAGCACCAGCACCACCACGGGGCGTTTCCCCGCCTCCCCACCTCCTCCTTCCCTCGCTCCCTCAGCGCCCCGCCAGTGCCCCACCACCGCTGGTGGCCTGCCATGTTCTGCGCCGCCCACTGGTGGTCAGCGCACATCATAACGAGCGATCGAACTCGCAGTCTCCCAAACTCCTGAGGGGACACTTTGCATATTAGCCTTTGATATATATGTTTCTGGGCCACCATTCACATGTCAACCCCATTTTACCTGTCTTGCCAATGACTTCAGCTCACCTTCACAAAATAACTGCTCTTGGCTTGAGTCACTAATGACCTGTAAAACACCCCAGCACCTCAGTATAGATTTCTGAAGAGTTGCGAATAGTTCACGTGTCTGGGGCTCTATGGTGTATATTTGTTTTCAAGTGACCCTTTTGACCCCTGCTAGACATTCAGCAAAACAGATCTCACGGGACTACCTCCTCTGTCAACCCCATGGTGCCGGGTCCAACGCCTGCTGTCCAATAAGGGGGATGCGGGACAGCGATGGAGACAGACAGCGGAACACACATGCACCCTTTCCTCAGGCTTCAGGCAGACCAAGGCCCTCGGAGAATCACGGACCAGCCCCAAGTCCACCGAATCCTGACTCGTCCCCCTTCCGGAAAATAGCCTGGCGCGATGCCCCGATCACGTGCCCATACCCAGCTGGTCCCATAACCACAGCTAGTCCCCTTCACAGATCGAGGATGTGTGAGGGGCTGTTTTAAGTCCTTTGCATGTAATATCTCACTTCATTCCCAGACCAAACCTTGTAAGGGAGGTAAAGTGTTAATGTCACATTACAGTTAAGGATACCAAGGTGACACACGTGGTGAGTGCTGGAGCGAGGGTTTGAACTCGAGTGGAATTCCAGAACCTGTGCTCTGAGCTATGGAAAAATGTATAGCCGTGGAGCAATCACCAGAACTATTTACTTACACAAAAGAGGGTGGGCAACGATCGTAAATGGTCCACCCCCCCACACACACATAACCCATAAAGAATGCTGCGATTTCAACTCCTACGCACAGGTTCAGTGTCCCAGGCACTGGGTGCGGGGGAGTCCAGGAGAAAAGGAAGGCGCTCACAGCCCCAAGGTGGAAACTGCGTCTTAACACACAATGTGGTAAGGGCCATGCAAGCCACATGCTGCTCAGGCCTGGCATTTCCAGTCGTAGGTTTATAAGTTTTACAGGGCTGCTGGAAATATTGTAACTTGGGTCGCCCATCAAGTTATAATATTTGTCTGTGTGAGGAAGAATGCCTCCTCACCCGGGGCCTGCTTATTCTTCGGCAGAGCAGGGCCACCAGGAACTGTGGCCAGGTAAGGAAACTCCCCTTTAAGGTTTCGGCGGGTCACTCAACTACGTCACAACAAAAAAGAGGCTGCCTGGCGAGCAGTCCTTACAAACAGGCCCCTCGCCAAGTTCCCATCCCCTTTTACTTACAAGTTGAGCTGCAACCAAGTCACACAGCCGAGGCTGCGAAGTGAAATTTTCACACTCATTATACTTAGACACCAACGTTTGGGAAATGGCTACCTGCTCACAGATAGGTGGAAAGTGTTACTTCTTTGAACTCTGGAATAAACCAGTTTCCTCCCACAAATCAAAGCCCCAACGATATCACACTGATTTAATTTGACTCTAAGAACTCTAATTAGTGGTTACATAAAATGACTAATTACACCTCCCTGGGTGCAGACAGTTGCTGCCCTCTCACTTAGAGAGCCTAGGAGCTGTGTAATCAAACGACCCACACCCCCAGGAAGGAGAATGCTCATTAGCATTGTTGATGGGCGACCCAAGTGATAATATTTCCAGCAGCCCTGTAAAAAACGTATACACAGACCACTGGAAGTGCCAGGTCCTTTACAGCCTGCTAGCTTTGGGAATAAGTGTCTAAAAAATGCATTCATTTCCAACCACAGCCCCTGGAAAAAAAAAGAAGGGTTAACAACACGCAAGTGCCAGCCACGCCATCACCATAATAAAGCGCCCTGGCACCTCTTCGGGAGCAGATAAAAGAGCTCACAGCACCTTCGCGGCCGAGCAGATACCTGGCTGGGAGACGTGAAAACTGAGCAACAGATTTCTGGCCTCCAAGTCTCACTCCCAGCTCATCTCCGGCCACCAGGCCGCGGCTCCGCCCCACTCCTGCCTCCGCCGCCGCCGACGCGTTTAAATTTTTATAAAGCTTCACGCTCCCCAGGGCGCGTTGCTCGGGGCAGTTCAAAGGCTGCAGTTGGAAAGGGGGTCCTGCCCCCCACGGCGAAGCTGCCCGGGCGCGGGGAGATGTCCTCCAAGCGGGTCCCCTCTGGCAGAGATCTGCCGGCGCCTTCGGCTCCACCCCGGCGTTTTTGAAAGTAAACTCCTACCTGCCTGTTGCGCTCGGCGATGCGCCCTCGGACTCGTCCCCCCCGGCCTCGGACTCGCCCCCCCTCCCCCCTCGGCCTCCGGGGCGGCTCGAATTTGGAAGCGGGGTGTGAACACAAGCCAAGCTCTGTGCCGGCTGCTGGCCCTGGGCCGGGCGGCCCCCGGACGCTGGCGGTTTCGGGGTCGAGTCCGCGGCGGGGTGGGGACCAGGGTGCGCGCCCGGGCCCCCGGGCCCTGGCCCGCCCGGCGGATGCGGCCGCCTGGTGCCCCCAGGAACGCCCGGCCATTCCCTGCTGGCCGCCGGAACGCGCACCCCGAGGTGCACCCCAAAGTGCAGCCAGGGGAGAAGGGGCGTCCGAGGCGCGAGGAGGGAATGCCGGGACCCAAGGAAGTGGGGTGCGGCGGGAGCGCGAGGCAGGGCCAGGAGGGGCGCACCTCGCGGGGATGCGAGAGGAGGGTGGTCCCGGGAAGCGCACACGGGGTGCGGTCCGCGGGAGGGCGGCGGGAGGAGAGCGGTGAGCCGGGGCTGCGTCCTGCGGCCGGGGTGCGGGATCGCGCTGGGGGCGTCTCCCCGCCGGAGCTCTGCGCCCGCGCCCGCCGGCCTCTGGCCAGACTCACCTCGGCGCCGCCGTGCGGGCTCCGCGGCCGCGGTCTCGGCTCGCAGCAGCCCCGGCTCTGCGGCCTGCGCTGGGCTCCTGTGGAGGCAGAGCCGCCGCCGCCGCTGCCGCTTTCCGCTTCCTGTCCCGGCGCCGCCCCGCAGCCGAGCCCAGCCCCGCGAGCCCGGCGCGGCCGCTAGCCAAGAGCAGCGAGCGCGGCCTCCCGCCCGGCCCACCTGCCGCCGAGGGCGGGGCCCGCGGGGCTCCCCCTCCCTCCGCTCACTCCACGCATGGGACACACACGCGCGCACACGCACACTCATATGCACACAGACTCAGAGACTGATCCCCCCACCACACATACTCACACATGGCCAGGCACTGACCCCACCCAGCACCCCAACATGCTTGCACCCTTAAACTCTCACACACACTCACTCACACATAAACACATGGCCAGGAATTGACCCCACCCAGCACCCAACACACTTGCACCCTCAAGCTCACACACGCACATATTCACGATCGTGCACAAAATCCAAGCCCATTTGCCCTCTCTGGATCTTGAACACACATAGTCACTCCTGCCAGGGATTAACCCCCCAAACACACACACTCATATACACACATTCCTGAAGGTAACCAACAAATATCCATATACACCCACACCTCCACCAGCACACACACTCACACGAAGCTCACACCCAGACCAGGAAATGTCCCACAAACAACGGCTCACACTCAGAGCCCCCATGCCCCCCACAGCCAGCCTTCTCCCTCCTCTGAGAGCAGTCACTGCCCCCCAGCCCACCTCCTGGAAACTGCTGGTAGCCCACATCAAACCCTGATTCTACCAGGCCGGCTTCTGGCTCTGTCTCCCATTCTGAGACTCGAGAGGGTCAAGGCCAAGCTTGAGGACAGTGGTGAGGACTATGGAAAGCGGCTGGTGCCGGTAGGCACTGAGCCACTGTCAACTATTTGCACAAGTATTTTTACTCTTCCTCAGTTGTTTTGTGTGGGTAAGGCTGGGGGTCCATGTGGAGAGTCTGCATCTGGCCGGGACCACAGCTGCTCGCGTGACACAGCTCTGAGTGGAGGCGTGTCATGAACACTGGGGCAGCTGGATGGAGAAACACATGCCCACCCTGAACTAGCCCCAAAGCCCTCAGTCTCCCTCACCACCTCTTCCCCTCACCCTCTGGTCCCCATATATTGATTGCCCTTCTTCAGAGGACATATGTTCAATGCACTATCTCCCCCCCCCCTCCCCCGCCCGCCCTCGCTGCCTACCCCCCACTAGCCTGCCACCAGGCTTCACTAACTGAGCTTTAAAAAAATGTGTCTTCCCTGGCCCTCATGGCTCAGTGGTTGAGCGTTGACCTATGAATCTAGGAGGTTCAGGTTCAATTCCTGGTCATGGCCTATGCCCAAGTTTGCGGGCTCGATCCCCAGTGTGGAGCGTGCAGGAGGCAGCTAATCAATGATTTTTTTCTCATCAGTGATGTTTCTTCTATCTCTCTCTCCCTCTCCCTTCCTCTCTGAAATCAATAAAAAATATATATTTTAAAAAATGTGTCTCTTTTGCCCAGCTGGCATGGCTCAGTGGCTGAGCATCAATCTTTGAGTCAGGAGGTCACGGTTCGATTCCTGGTCAGGGCACATGCCCAGGTTGCAGGCTTGATCCCCAGGGTGGGGTGAGCAGGAGGCAGCCCATCAATGATTCTCTCTCATCATTGATATCTGTGTCTCTCTCTCTCCTTCTCCCTTCCTCTATAAAAATAACATTAAAAAAATAAAAATGTGTCTCTTTCATCTTTAAAATGTAGACCCTTCAAAGTTACAGGAGGCAGGGATTTCCAATTCCAGTTATGCTTCTGAATAGCCCCCCACATGATCTAAGGGCCTCGCTGGATTGTCACGGAAAGTAAGTTTAGCCGCCTTACCATGGGGTGCTTTCGTGGGAAAGCGGGGTAGTGTAAAGTAAACTCAGTTTTAAGATATAAATTCCCCTTTCAATGCCACCTACTGTTCGTTTATATCTGACAATCTCAAGTATTCGAGTTGAGAAAGTAAGAGTTGGAAAACTTCCCGGGAACTGAACGGTGGGCTGTGTAACCGGGAGTCCTGCCTGGACCCCATTATCCGGGACAAAGTGGGTCAGCCTCATTCAGCTCTTGCCCAAAGTCAAGTTTTCCAGCTTAACCATACCCAAGAAGGGTAATATTTATTTGTCTCACATCCGTTTTTTCCCCAAACTCAATCAGGGAGGTGGGGTACTCCCCATTGGCTATTCTCAAGATGGCAGCGTGGCTGTACTTTCCACAAATTCACGGGTGTATTTCTCTCATCCTGCCTGTTCTCACGGCTTTCCCAACCCCAGAATGCTACCCACTAAAATTCTCCTGGGCTACCCAGATCCAACTCAAATGCCATCTCTCACACAAGGCCGTCTCCAGTTCTCCCAACCCCATAGCCCTACTTCTACAGCGTAGTTGCTTTAAAATGTACCTAGAAAATGAATGAGTGACTAAAATACCACTTGGTCTTGGGAAAGTAATAATCTAACCAGCGAACAATCTAATCAAAAAGGCATGACATGGGCACATTAGAAATAGTTAACAACAAAAGAGAACATATAAAATGGCAAGTGCTCTAAAGGCACACTGTAAAGAAACCATCTACCCGGCCTCAAGAATTCAGAATAAATACATCTGAAAAAAAAAACAAAAAACCAAGAGTTAAGGGAGAAAGGCCTCTGATCAACAATACAGATTGTTCTGGAATCCATGCTTTGAAGTGGATAGACTGTCTACATAAAAGAATACCTTATGCCCTCACTTAGGTACTGTTTACACCTAGTTTACAAACATCTACACTAATAAAAGAGAAATATGCAAATTGACCACACCTCCATGACACCCACCAGCCAATCAGGAGTGAGTATGCAAATCAACCCAACAAAGATAGAGGGTTAATTTGCATACACAGGCGTGGAGCAAAGACTGAAGACTGAAGATGCTTGGCTTCTCCACTGAGGCCGGAGCGAAGGCCTGGGTCCCAGGTGCTGGAGGAAAACCGGTGCTGGCAGCCAGAGGAAGGAAGGCCTATTGCACAAATCTTCGTGCAACGGGCCTCTAGTTTCTAATAAGCATCATCTGACTCCCAAACCCCGGCTAGACTAGAAATACATTAAAGAAGAGCAGGGGGTGAGTTCAGGAGACCCAGGTACTGCTAAGGGGGCACCGTGAGGATGAATTCCTTTTCCCAGTGACTCCTCTCGGCACCCTGAACCATCACAGAATAACAGCATCCGTAGTGGCCACTGTGAGTTATAAAGGTCGGACGGATAGTCTGTATACCACACTCTATTTAAGAAAATGGGGAAGTTGTGAAAAAAACATTAGAAAAATTGTCATCCCCAATGTTTGCAATATTAAAAAGTGCTGGTTCTTTAAAGGGCCATTTCCTGCAACATCTACACATGTGTAATATCTTCTTATAGGTGAAGACTTCCAGTGATGAGGTATTAAAATATGGGTTATTAGTGCCCAAGGAGAGAGTCACAAGTCAGAGTCAACTTGTCCTCACCTGGAGGAAAGACAGAGGCGGACTAGGCATCAGGGAAGGGCAGTGGCTGGAACAGGGAGTGGCTTATCTCAAGTGCTTAATAAATAGGAGTTGAATAAATGGGTAAATGGCATTTGTTTGAAGTCTGGGCAGGGGTGTGGAGAGCACAGTGTCTGGGATCCAGTCAAGGGCAGTGGACAGAGCAGTGAACCCCAGGTCAGGGCTCATGCTGAGACATAGTGGATTCCAAATCCAGTGGCTGATGAGTAGAGACCTTAGAATTCAACACTCATGTTAGAACTGTTTAAAACAGGCTAGGAACACGATAACGTATTCATTCATCTATCCATTCACTCAAAAGCTTATATGTAGTCCCTATTACAAATTGGGTGATGTATTAACTACCAGGGATACAAAGCTAGACAATGGAACAGTGATTCAACAATTTATTCAACAAATATTTACTGAGCACTTACTATATGCCAGTCACTATTCGAGGCTCTAGGGATCCATCGAAACAGACAATGTTTCTGCCCTCATGGAGTTTATATTCTAGTGGGGAGAGATGGACAAACAGACAACACGCACAGGGGTAACGTGCTAAGAGAAAACAGGGCAGGACAGGAGACCGGGGGACTGGGGGCAGGGGAGGAGGTGGGGGTGCCCTCCCCCTCCTGGAGGAGCTCAGGCTGGTGTGAGTCTGTTACTTAAACAAAGCCTCGACACTGGATTCCGGAGTGTGACAGACCTGAGGCTGCGGGGAAGGTGGAGCGAAGGGAGGCCGGCCCTCAGCCTGCAGAAGCAGCCTGGCTTCCCCCGGCCCCGACCCGCGAGCAGAACGTGAAGGATGAGTATCTGGCAGATAAAGAGGGAGGAACATCCTGGGAGAGGCACAGGCGTGTGACGGAGCCTGTGCGGGAAGCCGTAGCTGATGGTGTGTGGTGCTGATGAGCTGCGGAGAGGGGGTGGGGTGACAGGAGGCTGCGTGGTGCTGCAGGTCTGAGGCACGAGATGCCACTGGTGTCACGGGAGGAGGACAGGAGGTCAGGCAGTTGCAGCAGCAGGATTTCTCAGGCCACCTCCTGGCAGTTTGGCATGGGGACGGAAGCGGGGCGGGGGGGGGGGGGGGGAGGGAGGGTGGGTGGGAGGGTGGGCACCACCTGGAAGCACAGGGCCGACGCCAGAGCTCAGGGAGCCTTCTATGGCGGGCTGAGAAGTCTGGCTTTTTCTGGTAGGCAATGGGGAGCCACTGAAGAGCCTCTATGAAGAGAAGATGAGCTGATGGGGCCTGGGGGGTGGCTTTGTGAGCAAAGGGTGAAGGCAGGGAGACCAAATAGAAGACTAGTGAGACATAGGAGCCTGAGCTGACGAATGGGCTTGAGCTCCCACAGCCTGTGCAGCCACAGGCCAATCTCGGGGACACCTGGGGAACCAGGAGGAAGAGGAAGTTCAAGGGGGAAAAGGTGAGTTCAGTTAGAGCTTGTCGAGTGTCCGTACCTTTGGGATGTGCAGGGGCAAACACTAATAGATCACCTTTATGGAGCATTTATTGTACACCAGGCCCTGTGCTAAGTATCTTCCAGGTCTCCTTCATTCCTCACTACAACCCCTGTTGTAGGTATTAGACCATCTACACAGCAGGCGTCCTCAAACTACAGCCCGCGGGCCACATGCGGGTGTTTTTGCCGTTTTGTTTTTTTACTTCAAAATAAGATATGTGCAGTGTGCATAGGAATTTGTTCATAGTTTTTTTTAAACTATAGTCCGGCCCTCCAACGGTCTGAGGGGCAGTAAACTGGCCCCCCGTTTAAAAAGTTTGAGGACCCCTGATCTACAGTTTACAGAGAAGGAAACTTGGGCACAGACAGGCGATCACACAGCTGCTAGTAGGTGGGGAGGCCAGGCTCTGAGCCAGGCTGGCCGAGCACAGACTCCCAGCTCTAATCTTTCAGCCAGCCTTTCAGCTCTGTGCAGTGTGGGTTTAGAACTGGGGAGGAGATAGGCTACGGACAATGAACATTGTTTCGGGAGGTGACTGGTCGTTGAAGATGCGGTAGGGAGGAGAGCAAGAGGTGGGTAGAGAATGCAGACTGTGCAGCAAGGAGATAGGACAGGGACGTGCGGGGGTGCGACAAGTGTCACTGTCGTTTTGTTTCGACGCAGGCTTAAGCCTGTTTATAGACCAGGGAAAAGAAATGTTAAATCTCAGAATTTAAGAAAGAAGGGGACCGGTGGAAGGACTAACCTTGCACAGGTGGAGACAGGTGAGCAGACAGGTCAAGGGCATGTTGGTATTCTCCATGAAGTAGGAGGGAAGAGGTGTGTCTGGTGGCCTCCTGAGGCCCTTTGACAATGATTGTCACTGGGATGGAAACCACAGAAAAAATACACACATTCCCAATTTTTTTCCAAACGATTTGGATGGTCTCACAGTTCCTGGGGGCCTTTGTGAGACCCCAGACAGTGCTCTCTAAAGTCTCTTCTGCCCGGCCGGCGTGGCTCAGTGGTTGAGTGCCGACCCATAAACCAGGAGGTCACGGTTCAATTCCCAGTCAGAGCACTTGTCCGGGTTTCAGGCTTGACCCCCAGTGTGGGGTGTACAGGAGGCAGCCCATCAGTGATTCTCTCTCATCATCGATATTTCTATCTCTCCCTCTCCCTTCTTCTCTGAAATCAATAACAAAATATATTTTAACGTCTCTTCTGTGTCTAAGAATTATCTTCCATGCGTTGAGTTTGAGGTGAGGGTGGGATGTCCAAGCGGAAACTTGGAAAAAGCAGTTGAAGGGGTGTAATTTTCCGTTAACTGACTCTGATGGGCTCCGGAGTCTAGTCTGTGGACCAGAGCAGATGTGCTCTGTGTAAAGCCACGGGCCCACGAGGCCCTTAGCGAGCAGCCGTGGCCATGACCCCGTGCACCGACCTCACGGTGGGCCGACCGGTGAGCGTGCCGCTGGCAGGTCTGGGCAGGCAAGCCCACGCCCAGGCTATCATTCCCCTGGGGGCTGGGAGGGGACGCAGGCGGAGCTCAGGTCTCAGAAGCAGGATCCTCCCAGGCCTCGTCAACCCTGCGCTTGGGCAGCCTGGTTATCAGGGAAAAGGATACGAGCCGGGGCAGACAGCCTGATGGAGGCGCCAGCCAGTGCACATGGCCTTGGGCCTTGGGTGTCCGCAAGGCGGGCCCACCTGCCTGGGTGGTGCCAAGGATCACACTCAGGCCCATCACGGGCAGGGCTGGGCGAGTTAATCACACCTTCCGGGGCCCGGAAGTTTCTTTAATGTTGTTTTTAATCTACGGAGACGTCATCCGTAATTCATTACCTATTTATGAGAAACACTTGAGTAACACCCCACATCCCGCGTTAGCTGATTCCCTGTGCTAGCACCAGCTGGCATTACGTCCTGAGGGTGAACCAGCCTCTGGCCCGGCGGGGGGGGGGGGGGGGGGGGGGGAGTTGGGGGGAATGGCTCTGGCTCCTCCTGGCTGTGATGTGGAGCAGACACAGGCATAAAAGGAAGATACACCCCCCCCCCCTCCCCAAGTCACAGTTTCCCTGGGTTCTGCAGAAGGTGGGGAGAGGGGGCGGGCAGGACTGGGCATAGGATACCACCATTCATCCATCCTGGTGCTCAGGGTTGTATTAATCATGCCTTTTGATTTTCTGCATTTCAATTCCTTTGGGTAAATACCAAGGAGCACGGTTGCCGGGTCCCATAGTAACAGTATGTTTAGTTTTGTAAGAAACCTCAGCCTGACTTCCAAAGTGTCCGCCCCATGTTCATGGATGCACCCCTTCCCAGCCGAGCCTTCTTCAGGATATCAGCGCTGGATGCAGGACCCATGAGCTCTCCCGCGCCCCCTAGGGGTAGAGGGTGGTACTTCTCCCTTTCTTCAGCAGCCCTGGCTCTTTGCCTGTGTCCAGGGAGAGGCTTCCCCATCTTCTCTCCAGGAAGATGGCTCCACTTCTCCTCCTCTCCCAGGGCCATGGATGGAGGGTTCACTCTCCCCCTCAATGGCTTAACGCTGTTGCTTCCCAGGAGAAAAGGGTCTAGGGACGCACCCAGGGCTTTGTGCCTGTCCCCTCAGCCCTCAATCACCTCCCTCCCTCCCGAGGAACAGAGAAGACGCCCCTCACCCTGCTGCCCTGTCCCCCTCTTTCCTGCCAACACACAGCACGGGCTGGCGAAGAAGCTGGAAACCCTCATTGTGCCCAGGGACCCAGCTACTTCAGTGACAGGCTGAGCCCTCGGCCTGGGAGACGGAGTTAACATTTCCGTGTGCGTCTCTTTACTGGCTCGTGGCCGCCACCCGCTCTCCCACGCTCTGCCAGGAGGGAGGCCTGCCTTGCCTCTGTGGGCCGGTCTCCCCTTGGAATTTGGTCGCTTGGCTGCCTGGTGAACTCAGCTCTCTCACGGGCCCCACACGAGTTAGAACTCTGTGGCTTATCCAGCTCTTCCTCATTGTCAGGGCGGGGACGACAGTCTTCACCCCGAGACAAAGCCTCACTCTCTTGTCACCGGATTTTTCTCTGTGGCCAGGAGGGGTGAGCTTCCCATCCACATGCAGGAAACGAAGCTCTCGGCGAGGTCCGGTTCTCCGATTGGCCAGCGGCGCTGGGACTCCCCTGCCACCAAACGGCGTGAGGACTTCACGGGTGAATGGGGGGACTGGGAAGGGGACAACCTGCTGAACTACGTGCTGTGCTTGAGGGACCACCCCAGGAGGCGCATCACCTCCATCTGGGTCAACACAGCACTCTAGAAAAGGTGGGCGATGAGGCAGGTGAGCAAGGGATCCAGCACAGAGAGGGCCCCTGCAGAGGTATCCAAACCAGGTAGTCAAACGAGTCAACTTTGCAACCTGCATCTTTAACGGGATGGCTCGGCTGAGGTGGTAATCTTCCCCACTTTGGTTGCGGGAGCAGTTTATACATCCTGGGCAGGTGCACACGTAAGTATTGAAATAGTGAAACAATGGCTGTGGAATCCTTGCCAGTGGGGTTGCATGCGCAGGATTTGTAACCGCTCTCAGAACCACCCTGCTGCTTTGTAGCTGCTTTCCTGTGCTTACGCTGTGTGAACAGGGTGAGAGAACCTGAAATACCGCATTTACAAGATTGATTTAGTAACTGACGAGAGGAGTATCGTTGCGGGGAATAATGTCGCTTAAGTCTGCCACGACAGGAGTTGTGTTGCTTGGAAGGATCCGATATGGTAAATTTGTAATTGTACTTTCAAATGTCTCAGGAAATATGATTAATTACCAAAAATCAGGGGAGCAAATGTTTAAGGATTTAATCTGTTAAAATTAATGAGTTTAACATTGATCAAAGAGCCCGGGAGAAACACATTTTTAAAGGCCTTTTGAGTTGTTAAGTTAGTTAATAGAACAAGCTGGTTTGTAAGTTGAACTTGAAGCCAAGTTTAAAATAAGCTAGGCTTTAAAAAAAACAAACAGAACTTTAATATGTTGCATATTATATTTGAAAAGCTCACAATGAACTATAATCAGTGTTTTCCAAAAGCCTCCTTTCACCATATGAAAAAGAGAAGAGAGAAAAACAAAACAAACAAACAAAAAAACACCCCACACCTCATCCACCTCTGCTTGGTGGCTTCAGGTCCTGTCCACTTGCTCTTATTACTTTCTGCCAAACTAATGAGTAAAAAAATGATGCTTTGTTATGGCTTTGATGTCCGTTTCTATGACTACAGCCGGGCTGACCATCTTTTCATCTTGGATTGGACATTTATGGTGCTCTCAGAATTTCTGCGGAAGCCTTGAAGCTGGAAACAGGAGGTGGATGAGCACGGCCGGATGCCAAAGAGCAGCGCTGGGCGCGTCCCCGAGGGGCGTGCTCGGGGCGGCCACACTGTCCCAGGGGCTTCTCACCCACCCACCTTGGGCCCAAGACAGAAAGCAGCGAGCCGGCGAGGAAGGAAGGAGACCCTGAGAGGGACGGTGGAGGGAGAATGCTAGTTTCTCCTCCTCTCCCCCATATTGGGCGCGGGGGGTGGGGGTGGGGGTCCCTCTTACCCTCAAGCCAAATATGAGGAGCCCAAAGAATGCTGCCCCTTAGAAGTGGGAAAGTCCTTGACTTGCAAAAAGGATTGACTGGCATTTTCCCACCTGGCCAGCTCTTTACTGGAGGGGGGGCGTGAGAGGGAGGCAGGGGACAGAGTAGGATTCCACTGAAAGTGAAGCTATAACTACCGCCTGGTCTTGGGGACCCTTCTGGCAGTGGAGCCTCAAGTGAAGAAAAGAGATGAGGCTGAAACACGGCGCCAGGCAAGCAGCCAGCCCCACTGAGGTGCTGGCTGAGGGAGAGGAAGCTCTGGACGGCGTGTGGAGGACACGATGAGAGCAAGCGATGGCTTTGGCGCCTGTCGCAGCCGTGCCCGTGCTGGGTCAGGATGTCGGGCCCTGCAGGTCGTGCTGGGTCAGGATGTCGGACCCTGCGTGTTGTTCGACCACACTGAAGGCCCCGCGGCAGTTGGGCTCTGAAGCCAGGCACGCGTCTGACTGTGCAAAGGTGCGTGGCTGCAACAGGCATCTCCTACGCCTGGTCTCAGGCCACCTGTCTCTCCCTGGCCATTGCTGAGGCCACCCGCTGGGCACAGGGGTGAACTGACAGCTGCCTCCGCTGCCTTGCCCAGCTCAGACCTTCTTCCCTTGGGTTTCCGGGCACTGCCAGGTGCCGTGGCCCCACCAGTCCACGCGGCCATTCTCAGGCGTGTGGCGTGTGAACCTGGAAATGCGCAGGAAGTCAATGCTCCACGGGCCAACCCAGTTCAGTCCTCCGGAAGTGGAGGCCGAGGTGGCTTTGGGAGTGCAGCTGGTTTATTTGGGGATCAGAGGTCAGGGCAGATCCCGAGGGCACTGCAGATGGGGGCTTTAGGCCAAGCGCATACCTTGCAGCCAAAAGGCAAATTCCTTCTTTCTTTCTTTTTTAAAAAAAATATATTTCATTGATTTTTTACAGAGAGGAAGGGAGAGGAATAGAGAGTTAGAAACATCGACGAGAGAGAAACATCGATCAGCTGCCTCCTGCACACCTCCTACTGGGGATGTGCCCCCAACCAAGGTACATGCCCTTGACCGGAATCGAACCTGGGACCCTTCAGTCCTCAGGCCGACGCTCTATCCACTGAGCCAAACCGGTCAGGGCCAAATTCTTTCTTGAAAGATCAGAACAGCACACCTCAAGGCTGCCACACGAACCAGTGGGACTAAGTTACATTTTAGCCAGTGGACGTAACACTCCCCTGTTCTACCCTGAGGGCAGCCAACTCTGAATGCCACAGGCTTCACAGAGGGTCTCCGTCAAGACTCAGCCCTGGTCACATACAGCAATAATCAGCTCCATCATGCACCTTGGCTTGATTTTCCCTCCTTCCTTTTACCCTCTCCCTAGTCCCCCACTCCCATTCCTTGAGGTTCCTTGAGATCACTCCTCAGATTATCAGCCTGCAAACCCGGATCTCAAATTGCTTTGTGGGAACCTGGATAAAACAGCTGGTTTACTGCGTTTCCTAAGTCAACAGCGCCCTCTTCTGCTGGCACAATGAAGCGCCGTTTCTTTCATGAACGGGTGTGTGTGTGTGTGTGTGTGTGTGTGTGTGTGTGTGTGTGTGTGTGTGTGTGCAGTGTCCTCGGTGGTATGAATATGTTTCTGACTTTGATTTTGTGATACTGTTTCTGGAGCCACTTAAATTCAGATGTTTCTACCTCCTTTCCTTTGATTATCAAGCCCCCTGGGAGATGCCTCCTTGTTACAAGTTCCTCTGTCCCCCTGATGTCCCTAAGGCTCACACTTTCTCTGATCTGCTTGGTCTCAAACTCACTGTCAGTATTTCCGGCTCCTGATGGCAGGCTCCCCTCCAGCTGCGCTCTGGTGGAGGCCATTTCTCTTGGGCTGCGGCATGGATCTTGTTGGCCTCTCTCCCACAGTCCCCGCTGCGTTCTCTACTCCGAAAGCTGCCCCTGCTCGGCCGCGTGCACAGGTTCGTACTTCTGTGTAAATCGTCTTCCGGTATAAGTGTGGGCGATTCGTCCTCCTTCTTGCTCTCTGTTGTTTCGGGGGATGTCTTAGATTCCTCCTCTGGGTGACGGCCAGTATCCTATGCCAATCAGAAGTCCTGATTCCACTTGGAGTCCACTTTCCTATTCCTCCTTGAGTCAGTATTGGAGTTGTAACTAGAAAATTGTCATATTTTTTTTTTTTTGGTCTGAGTTTTCAAGTTTATTGGCATAACATTTAATTAAAATATTTGCTTATTATTTTTTAGATCTTTGCTATAGTTTTTTCCACTCTTCTCTCCAATACTAATTTGGTTATTTGTGGCTTCCTATATATTTTTTTTCCTGTGATCATTTTATCACAGGTATTTTTTAAGTATTCGTATTTTCAATAAAACAACTTTTGGGTGCATCTATCTATAACTTTATTTTTCATTCTGTTAACTCTTTCTCTTAACTTCATTATTTCATTCCTTATATTTTCTTTGGCTTTAGTCTATTATGCCTACTCTAACTTCTCAACTGGGTAGTTAACACAATTTTTAGTCTTTTCATTTTTCAATATAGATAGTTAATGCACAAGTATCCTCTTAGATAGTTTTAGCTGCATTCCAAAAGTTTTTATCGGTACCATTTTCATCATTACTCACTTTTAAGTTGTTTTAGTCCAGGCCCTTTGCAAAGCAGAGCCTGAAGCAAAGTTAGATATTAACATGTTTGCAAGGTACAGCCCAGGGCAGGGAAGGCGAGTGAAAAGCAGTGAGGCAGGGCACAGGCACAGAAACGTGACCCAGTGCCTAAATGGCGCCCCTCACTCCTTCCAAGGGCGGCTGGCTGCTTGGCAGCTGCGTGCACTCCGTGTACGTAATTTCCCCAGAAAGCCTGCAAGGAGGGACCCCACCAGAGTGTCTGCAGGAGAGAGAAAGGAGGTGTCTTCCCAGCTGCCTTTCATCTCACTTCCCATTGGTCAAGATTCATTCCACGGATACTCATTACCCTGCATTCCAGAGGGTATCATCCGGCCCTTCATCGCCATGCAGGAAGTCAGATCCCACACCCCATAGTGAGGTGTTTATGGAAATCCACAACAACCCAATGCAGGCAGGCCTCCTAATGGCCAGAGCCCCGGCAATGACCCTCAGGGTCACCTCCGCAGGGAAAGAGCCATGGCCAGTTGAGGTGCTTGCTGAGGGCAAAGACAGTATGGAATGGGTAATGGAAGAATATATACATATAGACTAGTACATACACACATATATGTTTATAGATAATGTTTTTCCTTTTCTCTTTTATCCTCTTGTCATGAAAGACAAGATGTATTGACTTTATACCATAGTATTTAAGTTTTAAAATATATATATATTTATTGATTTCAGAGAAAAAGGGAGAGGGAGGGAGAGAGAGAGAGATAAATATCAATAATGAGAGAATCATTGATCGGCTGCCTCCTGCATGCCCCACACTGGGGATCGAGCCTGCAACCCGGGCATGTGCCCTGACCGGGAATCGAACTGTGACCTCCTGGTTCATAGGCCAATGCCCAACCACTGAGCCACACCGGCCGGGCTTAAGTATTATTACTTTTACATCAGCTATTTAAGTTGCAGGATATCAAGAAGGAGAGTAGATGTCACTCAAGGCCGCTGCCTCCTCTTCTGGAGGAGGGTTAGTGCAGATCCAGTTGTGCACAGGGCAGTTGTATCGTGCTAGGCGGAGTCACAACCTTCCTGCTGTCTCCATTTGGAGATGGTGTGGTCTGAGGTGGCGTGACGGAGGCTGAGTTGACAAAGAGTAGCCTTGTGATGGTTAATTTTATGTGTCGACTTGGTTGAACCTTGTGGTGCCAGATAGTCCATCCAACGCTATTCCAGGTGCTTCTGTGAAGGTGTCTTTGGATGAACTTAACCTTTAAATCGGTAGACTGCATTGGGCAGATCACCCTCCCTACTGTGGGTGGGCCTCATCCAATCAGCGGAAGACCCGAATAGAACAAAAAAGGTGGCTCTTCCCCAAACAACAGAGGCTGGGGAGGAGGTGCAGGGATGAAGGGTTCCGAGGTGACCGTGTTAAACGTGCAGGTGAAAGTTACCAGCAGACGCTCGGGAGATTTCGCTGGAGACACGGATTGGGGAGTGGGCAGCCGGTCCCTGACCCCCACACAACTACCCATGGCCACTGGAAACTGGCAGACAGTCCTCTGTGAGGTTTGTTCTCAGTTGGTCTAGCGCCCGGCCTCACCAACACCTGGGATGCTGTTAGAAGAAAACACTCGTGGATTCCCCCACCCCAGACGAACCAAATGGAATCCTCAGGGTCTGGGGCCCAGCAATCCTCATTTTAAACCATTATCCCAAGTGATTTTCCTGCTCTTCCAACAGGGTGACAGGTGGCTCCCGAGTCACTAGGTGGCGCCAACACACACGCCATCTCCCACTTGGCCTATTCCTCAGCAAGAACAGAAAAGACTCCTCTGGGTTCTTTAAAAGAAATCCCACACGAGGACTCCTGGCTGCCCTTCCTCACAGTGACGGAAAGACAAGGCCTAAAGGACCTGCACTGGCGCCTTCGGTCACCCCAGGAAGGCTGGCCCGGACGAGGCTAACGAGATAGGCGGGGAGCAGTAGGTAGGACTGACTATCTGGGCACACTGTTCCACCCAGCAGTTCTGGGAAGTATCGGTGGGAATCTCCTAGGACCCAGGGGAGGCCCCGGAGGGAGCAGGGCTCGGCTCCCTTCCCACCAGCCCCCAGTCAGGGTGTCCATGGGCCCCCAGCAAACTTGAGGCTTCAGGGTCAGACACGGGTCCTGGCTGCCCTGTACCCTGCACCCCGCACCCTCTTCTTCAGAAGCAACACCTCCCCTGCCTTTCCTAGGAGAGCAGACGCCACCACCACCTCCAACATCCTGGCTCCAAGCACTCAGTCCTCTCCCTGCCCGTCTCCTGCTCACACGGTCTTGCAGGCGTCTAGGCCCTCGTGCCTGTCCCTCAAGCCGCTCCCATGGTGTTTGTCTGCACTCTCGGCCCTGCGCTCCTTGACCCGCTCCGGTGTGTCTGTTCCCGGCTGTCAGATCATAAAACACCACCGTTCAGAGTCTCAAGACGCAGCCTGGCACCCAGGACCCTAGTCTCCTGGGCCCGTGGGTACGGATGACTATTGGGGCTTTTTGTTATTAATGGAAGGGGGTGAGGACCCTGCTCCCACAATTAGGGGACTGGCTGGGATGCCAGGTCACACAAGACCCCAGTTTCCCTTGACCAGTGGTCGGCAAACTCATTAGTCAACAGAGCCAAATATCAGCAGTACAACGATTGAAATTTCTTTTGAGAGCCAAATTTTTTAAACTTAAACTTCTTCTAACGCCACTTCTTCAAAATAGACTCGCCCAGGCCATGGTATTTTGTGGAAGAGCCACACTTAGGGGGCCAAAGAGCCGCATGTGGCTCGCGAGCCGCAGTTTGCCGACCACAGCCCTTGACCATGGACAGTGACGGCAAACAGACCGGACTGGCTCCAGGCTGGTGGGCTGTTGGAGGAAGGACCGGGGACGCCGGTCCTCACACCGAGGTCGGGAGGAAGCTGTGTCCCCCACGAGGCCCAGTCCACCTCCCACTTCTTCCAACACACACCACACATCCCCCCACTTCCATCGCTGGCCCGCCGAGGACCACCCCGGATTGCGGAGAGCGAGGGGTGAGGGGGCAGGCCAGGCCCGAAATGGACCCGACATCGTCTCCACGTGTGGCCATTCAGTGAGTGCTCCTTTGTGAAAAGCGTTCCTGTGAAATTTACAAATTGTCCTTTTTATGAGCCCACTTTGGCCTGTATCCATTTCTTAAAAATACAGCAGGAGCTTCACGGCACGCAAGGAGATGGGGCTTTCGCAGAGCGTGGGAAGGCCCTGCACGGAGGGACTCGGAGAATCTAAAATGAAGCCGGTACTCGATAGAGGGGAGGTCTACCTGCCGCCCTCCCCGCCTTCCCGAGGGGATTGGGAGAAACCCACGAAGTGGACGCTGGTCGGCTGAGCCTGTAGGGCCTGGGCCTGGGCTGGGCAGCCTTCCCTGCCTCCTCGTGGTGGGTGGGCCAGCCCTTCTCTGAGGCACAGCGTCCACCCAAGAGGGGCCGCTCTCTCGGCCCAGCTCATCCGGCCTCAGGAGCAGCTGCCAGAACCCCTACTCGGGAGCATGCGGGGGCGGGAACGCTGCGGACACTTCTCTGGGCGTCACCCAGCTGGGCACAGAGTTCACACGGTGGACCCCGACCTCCAGAGAGAGCAGCCTGGCAGCAGGACAGCCACTGTGGCCGGCAACTGTGTTCGGAGACAACAGTTAGGTCAGCAGCGTTTTAACTTGCTAATTGCACAGGCCGGAGTCCTGGGGGGCGGGGGGGGGGGGGGAGTGGTAAGGAGAACAATATGATACCAGCCGTTCACTTCTTGCCAGGAACTGCGCTGCGTGTGTTACAGACACCGGCCACCCTTTCTCACGCCACAGATGAGGAGACCGAGGGCTTGGAGGGTTAGGAACCTGCCAGCTCACCCACTAAGGGATGGAGGGTTCCAGACCAGCTCTGTCTCCAGATACTTTGACACCAGGTTTCAGGACCCCCTTCCTGAAAGGGTGGGGAGAGGATGGAAGGAGGGAAGGGGGAAGGGGGGCTGAAGGGAGGGAGGGAGAGAAGAAGGGATGAGGGAAAGCAAGGCCTAGCAGCAGACCTCCCAGAATGGGGCCAGTGTGGCTTATAGGTAGCATTATCAAGTCCCTAAGCCTGACCTTCCCGTCCTGATTTTAAATTCAGACACTACCTCTGAGCTGTCAGTCATCTCTTTTCATTCTCTATTTGGTACCCCAGGCTGCGCCTGCCCCGGGTCTGCCTCAATCAGTCACACGTGCAAGTGCTTTGGGACCCTCGGAGGGAGAGTTCTGTCTAGAGAAGGCACAGGAAGGCTCCCTGAGGAGGAGGTCTTGGGCTGGGCTGGCAGGATGCTGGCAGATGTGGGGTGATTCTGGAGGGGAAGCGGAGATAGGGATTTCAGGGGGAGGCACAGCCCGCGAGAAAGCCACACACCGGACTTCACCTGCAGTACCTACAAACCCACGTAAATCCCTCTCTTCCCACGGTCCCCCAAATTGGCCAAGGTCCCTGGCTTTCCAAGAAGCGGCCTTCTTCACCACGTGCAACAATGGGACCCCAAAAGCCAGGAACCCCACCCCTGTTCCCAGTAGCGCTTTATAGGCTGCGGCTCCGTAAGCAGTGTCAGCCTTTGCTCCTCAAAGGCTCGTCCTTCCTAATTTAGTGAGGATCATTCTCACGGGCGACACTCCAGCGGAAGTCCTGGTGGCCCAATCAGCTGTCCAGCTCTATCCTGGTGAGAACCTATGCAAATAACTCTATCAGGACAGAAAGGAAGGACACTCGGGATTCAGAATGTCCGATTTGGGGTTCAGGAATAACCATAACTCATTTTTTTAAAATATATATTTTATTGATTTTTTTACAGAGAGAAGGGAGAGGGATAGAGAGTTAGAAACATCAATGAGAGAGAAACATCGATCAGCTGCCTCCTGCACACTCCCTTCTGGGGATGTGCCCGCAACCAAGGTACATGCCCTTGACCGGAATTGAACCTGGGAACCTCCAGTCTGCAGGCCGACGCTCTATCCACTGAGCCAAACTGGTTAGGGCTAACCATAACTCATTTTTAAGGGTTTTATTTTAGTTTACAAAAGTCAAGTTTCCTAAGCTGATCTGGATTATAGAACACTTAGAAAAGGTGCTTTTTTTCTCTCTATGGAAGATAGACCATTGACATGATAGCAACAATGTTCAAAATAAGCACAAAAGTCTCCCTCATCAGTTCCTTCAGTCCCATCCCTGGAGGGAGGCGCCCTTGGAAAGGAACGAGGTCCCCTCCTTCTGGGTCCCCCCATGTAGCCCACAGGAAGCACTGACTCATAATGATCACCCGTGGAGACATCCAGCTCGCCAAAGCACGCGAGGTCCTACTTTCCCTGTCAGAGTTTCCCACCTCTTCCGACGACGAGGATCCTTTAAAATGTCAACCAAGTTAGTGGAGCCTCGTGAGAGTATCCGAACCTTCAGTGGGCATTCTGTTGATTGAGAAAACGCTATGACCCAAAGCGCTTGTGGATTCAGTGACTCGTTTGAATGAATAAGGGACAATTTATGAATCACAGTGTCGTGGATCAGTGATTTTCAACCGGAGTGACGCAAGAATTCAGGGGCACTGACGTCTTTTCCCTCAGATTGTCCGGTAAAAAATTGACAACAGCCAACACAGCAGTAGCCATCTGGTGTGAATGAACGAAAATGATACCTACTTTTGATCAGACTGGCAAAAAAATGTAATTTCGGGGGTGCCACAGAATTTTGGTAATGAGTTGTTTGGAAAATGAGAATTTTGCCCTGAGATGGAAAAGGTGGAAGATGGCTGCTGTAGGTGGCCACACTTGTGGTCCAGCCTCCTTGAGGACCAGACAGTAGGGGCGAGGGGCCCAGCTGTCTGTCACCGAAAGGCAGCCACATGAGTGCTCCCCGGCAAAGCCAACAGGACCCACCGGCTGATAAACAGAATCATGAGAAACGATGGCTTATTGTTGTTTTAAGCCATAACGTTTTGGATTCGTTGGTTATGCAGCAATAAATAACCAAAACACAGTGCTATCGTCAGGATATGAAATATGCTAGTGTGCAAATGAGGGAGATGGAATATCTATCCATTTATTTGTCCATTTAATAAATAGTTACCGGAGCCTAGTAAATGCATATTGTCCAGACGACCCTCGGGGTTGGCTTTGCATAAGGATCCACGAACCCTTTGTAATAACCCTGCGGCCCCAGAAAGTCTGAAACTTGCAGTAGAATAGGAAGTCCCAAATTAGAGTAATATTCTAGATAGAGTATTTTCTGATTTCTGAAAAACACCCTGAAATCCCTCTCCCCACCCCAGGTCTGTAATGCAAGCCGACCTTTTCATTCTGCTGGTTTGATCGCTGGTCTGAAAATCAAGACTGAGCTGTGGTTTTTGTATCTGCCTTGGCCCATCATTTTTCTTTGCTTTCCTCCCCGATTATTGGCTGTAGCATGAGTTCTGGTCACACGGTTAGACTTGAACGGGGGCTAGTCCTGTGTTAATGTACAAAGTGTTCTTTACTGGACAGAGCACATTATCTCATTAAACCTCCAAACAACCCGGGGAGGCCATTTGCTCCAGGCCCTTGGAGCGAACTTGCAGGAAGAGGGTCAGTGTGATTCTGTCCGTCACCACTGTTGGACAAATTCAAGTGGTTGGGCATTTTCATAAACTTGTATGAAAGACGACACTCTCATAAGCGACGTCTTCATAATACAATTCAAAAGGTGACCCTCCTTAATCCACAGGGTCAATGCCTTTCAATGAGAATTTTAGGTGCATTTCTGTTTTGTTCTCTGGAAGATTCAATTAACCCAGAAAAAAAACGTGGACGCCTCCCATCCTTCCCAGTAGCCATGAAGAGTTTGGGTTTTTCTCTTGTTGAGGCCCCGTCCCCCCAGGGATGCTGGAGAAGAATGCATTCAGGTTTCCAGATGTTGCTGTGCAGATGTGCCTCAGCACGCATCCCGCAGCCACCTGGTAGCAGCAGCAGCTGGAGCGGGTCCAAATGTCAATGTTCGTTCAGGTGAAAGGGTATCAAACAGAAGAAATGGAGCCGATGGGTGGTTTGTCAACTGAATTTGTGAGACTGTTTGATCAGCTGTTGGAATGAGCTCTCAGGAACCGAGACAGGCTTTCAGGACGCGGGAGTCCGCTTTCCTTTTGCTCGAGGTGGGGTCCCTCACCTGGATATCCTGGTCAGAAGGGATTTGCGTTTAGTCTCCGAGTTTACGTGGCTTTATTGAAGTGCTCGGAAGCGTCCATGTGTTGTTTCCATAAATATGAAAGTATCTTTGCATCGCCATCCCCTTTCTAAGCCACGAAACAAAGGCCTACCCCTGAAACGGGAGATGGGGAAGGGGGCGCAGGGGGTAAGAAAGTCAGGGCCCTGGGGTGCCGGGAAGGAATGTGTTGACCATCCAGCTTCTGACTCAGGAAAATGCATAAGGCATAAGCGAGTGGCAACATTCCCACCTCCTCCCCGGGTTCCTGGAATGAAAGACAATATCCCCCCCGCCTCCCGATTCCGGGACCTCCAACGCGGTAGGAGCATCTCAGTAATCCGGCTCCTCTTTGGGGGGAAGTTTTGATAATTATGTCAGGGGCTGGGCTGAACTTCCCCTAGCTATTAACTAAGTTTTTAACTCTGCAAATGAACAACAATGATGATAATCAGTAAAAATGTTAAAATTAAGACATAAACATTTTCAGGAAGAGTATTCCATCAACATTTTTAAAAAGCATTTCCAAGAGCCTCATAAACCATTTCCTCAATTGAAGATGGCAATCATAGCAAACATGTATGAAGCCTTTATTAGGCTAGGTATTTTGCTAATGGACTTATATAGAGTCTCTCATTTAATTATTATGTTGAAACTTGCTCTCTTGTTTAACTCAATTGTGTACATGAGGACACTGAGCTGAAGGGCATTACAAAATTTCCCCAGGGTCCCAGATCTTGTAAATGATAGTTGGACTGGGATTTGAATGGAACTAGACTGATCTTAGATCCCCACATCCTTAAACTTTCAAATACTTAATTATAATACTACTCAATTATTGCTCATTCATTCATTCATTCACTCATTCATCCAAAAGAAGCTTTTGGAGGACCGGAGAGCCACAGTTCAATATTGAATCCTCAAGTTAAGCCCCTTGCAGCTCACTGTTCTTTGTATTCATCCCAGGCTTTCCAGCTTCTCCACTCATGCTGTTCCCTTGCGGGCATCCCTCACACCCTTCCCCACATCTGCCAACCCACGCCAGCCCTCAGGAGCCAGCTCAGGCATCAGCTGGTCCGGGCTTACCCCTGTCGTCTCCCAGGTGGTAGCAACGCCTCCCTTTCCTGAACTTCTAATTTGACGAGTCCCTGAGAGGCCCAAGAACCAAGGGTTGTTCCTGAAGAACCAGGAAGGTTCTTTATGCTGAGCACCGAGGAGCAAAGAGAACAGGAGAATGAAAGGAGAAAGCCAACTGCCTCCCACCCCAGATAACTGGACCTTAACAACAGGGAGGTCTGGATGGTTACGTCTTAGCCCCGGGGTTGAGTTTAGCGTTAGAGGAGACAAAAAGTGTGTGTATGGGTCAGGCAGGGTAGGAGTGGGGTAGAGGTGGGGAATTGGTCTGTACTGGATTTTTAAAAACTTAAGAGACATAAGTTTTTAAAGATGTATCTCTGATTGGATCTCTATTCAATAAAAATTCATAAGACATATTTTGGAAATAATGAGAGATTTTGACATGAACCAAGTATTAGATGACATTAGGGAATTGTTAATTGGGTGAGAGTATAAGGTTAATATAGTTATGTAAAAGAATGGCTTCTTTTGCAACTACCTGTTGAAATCTTTTGGAATGAAGGATCATTATGTCTGCAATCGTTGAACAAATATATACAGCAGGTCCTCGAACAGTGTTTAGTTCAGGGTCATTTCATGATAACATTGATGGGATGCCATAGAAACTTCAATCTCATTTATACCCATTAGCCTGTGGTGAAATTGGTCACATATAATTAACCAATAGGTTCTTAAGTTGCAGAACCTATCACTGACATTAAGTGAGGAGTATGTGTGTGTGTGTGTGTGTGTGTGTGTGTGTGTGTGTGTGTGTGTGTGTTATGTATAAATATATACCCATATAATATGTATAATATATAATACGGCAGAATACTAACTAGCTGGTAAGTGTTCATTATGCTTTTCTTTTTACTCTTCTGTATGCTTAACACTTCCATAATAAACATATTTAAGTGTAAGAACAGAGTTAGAAGTAACAGTAGGCTCCTTGGCCAGGGGGAGAGAAGAACTAGGCCTGGGAGGGACTGGATCCCCATTAAGGATCCATCAGGACGCCGAGAGAGAGGTCTCGGCTGCAGGTGCAGGCCCCTCACGGAGGTAACGCTACCTTTCACCTTATTGGTGAGAAGGGAAAATGGAAGCAGACACCATCACTCTCTCTCGGAGAAATTCATTAAACATGTGATGAAAGCCTTCCACACGGTGGGCCCTGACCTCCAGAGAGAGAAGCCTAGCAAGCAGAACAGCCACTGTGGCCGGCAACCGTGTTCGGAGACAACAATTAGGTCAGCACCTTTTTAACTTTCTAATTGCACAGGCCTAGTCCTGGGGGAGGAAGTGGTGAGGAGTGCTGTCTAAGGACATGCACACATGCTCATTTACTTAATTCTCACAATCATCTTGTGAGGCCATTTTTGCTCTTATTCCCATTTTATAGGCCGGGAAAGTGTAGCCTCCCCTCCCTCACCCCCACATTCAGGGGTTTTCTCTAGATCCCGGAACTAGCACATGGCAGAGTGAGAATGTGGTCTCGCCTCTGCAGATTCCAAGTCTGAGGCCATTCCAAGACCCCGCAGTGCCCTTTCCTAGGAAATAAAGGCCAAAGCCCTCAGGACAGAGCCACGGAGCCCACAGAGCTGGTCCTGGGGGGTCTGGGTGGGAAGCAGAGGGACCTCTCTGGGTAATCCCTAGAATCTTTGCAGGAATCGACCATTGGACCTCGATGGAAGACTACAGTGTTTCCTGTTTCATCCCGACACCTCCTGAAATGGCGAGCTTGCTGACTGCAGTGACAGAAACGCCAGCTGGGCCCCGATCTAGCCTTCGGGTCAGCATGCACCACACATGCACCACAGGGGCTTCTCTGGTTACACCGGGGACTTCTCAGAAAGCAGCAAGGAAATCAGCCCACCTGCGTTCGGGAGTCAGGTTCTCCTAAGGAGGGATTTCTGAATCAGCGGACAGCAGACGCTAGACCACATCAAGGAGGAGACACGTCAGGCAGACGTGGAGTTGCAGCTTTGGGAAATGCCGCCTGATTAGCCAACGGCAGGGCAGGCCGTGCCCAGCTCCTGAGCTCCTCGCTGGAGCAAAAGGAGGAGGGAGGCAGGAAGGGTCAGGAGCCACGAACATCTGGGGACGCTTAATGGAGAGGAAATGTAGACCTCCCACACAGTAGCACTTTTATGAGCTCTGATTGCACACTAGGGTCCAGAAAAAATAACAGAAATGAGCATGCTGGTAAATAATAACCCTCCTTGAAGCGGAAAACCTGCTGCTTTCTCCAATATTTTCCCTTCACTAACATGTTTAAAAGGTGAATGATGGGGAGTGTACAGTTTGACAGGAAGGGAGCTCAGTGTCTAAACATTGACAGTGCCTGGGAGGCCCTGGGCCAATAAGGGGGGTGATGGCCCCAAGATTCCTCTGGGACATCCACAAAAATGTAACTCAAGTATTTAAGCCTCAGAACCATTGGGTGAGTTGGGACGGCAGGATGGGGCAGGAGAGTGAGGAATGAGGAAGATCGTGAGCAGGCCTCAGCTCACTCACTCCTTCATTCACTCACTCAGCCACTCATCCATTCACTTACTCATTCACTCACTCATTAATCCACTCATTCACTAATCCAGTCACTCACTTAGTCACTCATTAACTCAGTCACTTAGTCACTCATTCACTTAGTCACTCATTCATTCACTCAATAATTTCACTCGTTCATTCTTTCACTCACTGATTCATTCACTCAGTCACTCATTAATTCACTTAGTCACTCACTTATTCACTCACTAATTTACTTATTCATTCATCCATTCAGTATAATGTTAGAAATGTGTACTCTGAAGTCAGGCGCATCTGGATTCAAATCCCAGCGCCACCTCATGAGAGCTCTGTGGACTCCGGCACGTTACTTAGTCTCTTTAGGCTTCGGTTTCCTCATCTTATCCAAAGGTGTCTCTGCATATTGGAAATCTTCTGAGGAATAAAATGCAAAGCCCAGTAATTTGACAATGCCACCTCGGGGCTGGCACACAATGGGAGGCCCACTGATACTATTGAGTCTTTCAGGGAACAATAATGAGTTCCGGGCTAGTTGCTGAGGCTACAAAGATGGTGGCCTTGGGGCATAATTTACCCTCCATTTGCAGAGTGAGACATGATTCTTCTAGGCCTATGTTCTTCTTCCCTCCTATTTCCTTTCTTCCCACTTTCCCATATACAGAAAACCGAATGGATGGGAGAAGGGAGAAAAGAGGCTCTGTGGTCAGAGAGGAGATGAGAAGAACATTCTGGAACCCTCTCTCTGCCTGGCACACAGTGGGCACTTGGTCATTAAATACATAATGTGCCTCCAGAGGGGCAAATTCTCAGAAGGAGAGTGGAAATGTCTGTCCAATTCGCTCAGTGTTTTGATTAAAATGGGGCCACTCATTTGTAATCCGTTCATTTGTAATGGATCAGGTCTGGCCCAGGGACAAGTTTTGTTCGGCCTGCCCAGTATTTTAAGAATTGGAACGTTTCATATAAAAACTTGGATTTCGGGCTTTTCCTGAAAAACAGGAAGACCTGGCGATCGTGGGCCTGCATCCGCGTGTGGTGAGGGCCGGGGTGGAGGCTGCCATCCTCCCGCCCCGCAGTGGGCCTCCCGGGGCCAGGGCGCTCCCTTTCCATACATTTTCCAAGGGCGCCGCGATTTCATCTGATGGTCTGGGTCACCCCTGAGGTCACAGGGGAGGAGAGGAGAGCTCAGAGGCCTCTCACACCGCGTGCTCCCCCCGGAGCCCCCGCCGGTGCCTCTCCGCTTGGGCTGCGGGTCCAGATGACGCATCTTTCCTCTTCCATCCAGGTATGCTGGCTGGCCCTGTGTCAGCACCGCTGCCGCCGCCCTCCCTTTAAGACCAGTCCCCCTCCAGCAACAGAAATGAAATGATTGCATGGCCGTGACTGTGGCACCTGCTACAGGGCATTTCCCTCTGGTCAGCCAACCACAGGACGGACCGTGGCTGCGCCTTCTCGCACACCTTCGGCGTGAGGGACAGGGAGCCCGTGCGCAGGCTTTGCTGACTCTGAGCTCAGGGCAAGGTGGGGAGACACGGGGCGGCCCGAGCGTCAGAGTACAGTGGCTTTCCGGCTCACTTTGTCCTTTCACCCGTGACTCACTTTCATTTCTGTCCCAGTTGAATGCTTACTCGGGGCCTGATGCAACCAGAGCCCTCACCCCGGATCCCCGAGGACCAGACTGCAAACACTGGTCTGATCGCACTGCCTTTTACAAACAAGGAAGCAGAGGTGAGGGACGGTGGCTCGTCCGAGTTCACGGAGGGAGGAAGGGGCAATGGACTCAGAGAGGCCTCATTCCCAGTCTCGTGCCCTTTGCCCTTTGCCCTTCGACATGCTGTCCTCAGGGACAGCTCCCAGAGCCGCAAGAACAGCTGGGCCTCTGGCGTGTCACTTTCACTTTCCAGCATTCGATGGGCTCTCATCCAGCTGCCTGACGGCACTTTGGGGAGCGTCGCTCTGAGTTCCTGCCTTCTGGGTTCCCCCAGCCTGAGGACCGCTGCCCCCTAGAGCCACCAGCCCCCATACAACCCGCAGGACCCTGCCTCCGGGTGTTCACCCCTGTGACCCTCCCACGCGGGGCCGGGATGGTGGGTGTGGCCAATAGAATATTGGCAGATGGGATGGATGCCACTTCTGAGGTTCGGCTAAAAAGACACACCAGCTTCCACTTCTCTCTGTCTCTGTCCCCCACTCTCTGTCTCCCCCCTCCCCCCACCTCTCCCTCTCTGTCTCTCTCTCTTTCTCTCCAATAGAAGCATCCTGTGAGCAGCCCCAGGAAGAGGCTCACGGTGAGACACTAAGGCCACTGTGCACAGCCACACGAGGGTGCTAGGTAGCATGTCCCGCAGCCCAGCCCTGTGTTCAGGGACCACAGCCTGGCAGACGGCTTGACTGAAACCCTGGGAGAGACCCTGAGCCAGAACCACCAGCTACCCTGGCCCCAGATACCCGGCTCGCAGGAGCTGTGAGAGTAAATGCCTGCAGTTTGAAGCGGCTGAATTTTGGTGTCATTTGTTACACAGCGCTAGAGAACTAACACGCAGCAGCAACACAGGGCGCTGTAATAGTGAGCATCCTTAGGAAAACTTTAAAGCCCAGGCCCCCAAACCCGTGAATGTTTGGCTTTCTAGCGCTAACGATGATTCGGAGGACGTAACTCAAAAGCCAGAAGTAGTGTTATTTCATCGGAATTAACCAAATCTTCTGTCATCTACCTGTGTGTGCCACTGCACCAACACATGTATGTATGAACCCGTAACTGATGTGGGAGGCATGATAGATACAAACGCCCATGGAGAAAGGTAGCAATAAAATGTAATGGGGAAAACCCTGGATGCAAATATGAGCTTTGTCAACCTTGGAAAAATACCCAGAACATCAGTTTCCTCCTCCATGAAATGGGGAGAATAATATAACTTCCGGTGTTGGGGATTAAGTGCAGGAAGTCCTATTGCCTGGTATGTACCAGATGCTCAATAAACAGCAGCCAGTTCCGGTTATCAGCAAAGACCCCGAGCACATCCTCATTTGAAATGAATGCCTATAAAAGTTGGCCAAGAGAACTCTCCTGCCCCATCTGCCATGTGAAGATACAACAAGAAGTCTGTGACCCTCACCCGAATATGCCAGCACCCTGCTCTTGGACTTCCAGCTTCCAGAAGGGTGAGACATAAATGCCTGTTGTTTATAAGCCACCCAATCGGTGGTATTTTGTTACAGCAGCCCACATGGACTAAGACATGTGGATGCACGGTGTTCCTTCTCCCTGGGACATCTCGCTCCTTCCGCTCCCCACCCCTAAATCTTTGTGGAATTCCACCATTCCCTCCTAAAAAATAACCACACACACACTGAGAAACAAAACCAACCAAACGCTCAAGACCGCCTCCCTCACATGCCTCAGCCCAAGGGGTGGCCAAGGCCTCTTTGGAATCAACATCTTACTCCTTGATTGGGGGTCAGCCCTGATGAATCGTAATCCCCCAGAAACACGCTGAGAGAGCCGAGGATGTGGGGGCTGTGTCCATGTGAAATATCTACATCATTTCACAGGGACCACGATTTTCAAGTTCGACCCAAAATCAAGCAGCACAATAACAAAGATAACAGAAGGCCCACGAGCTCTCCAAACAAAGATGTTATTCAGCTTCCCCCTCACACATGTTGAAATCTCCATTCCCTCATAACATCGAAATTGCTTCAGCCGCTGTGGGGCCAGGGATCACTCCCTTTGGGGACTTAGACAAGCAGCCAAGTTCCTTAGGTGAGGGTCATCATCGGATCGCTCCCCTACCAGATGGTTTCCAGCGGCCTGGATGTCATCCCTCCCGCCTGCTGGCCTGCAGCTGGAGTGACCGCTCCTTTGGCCAATTTCACTTTGTCTCTCTGAGTCTCGCCCTTGGCAATTCGCCTACGAAAAGTGAAGTGTGATGGTGGACTTTAAATTAAAAGTCTTCGGAAATGAAAAATCAAGCTAGGAAGCACAGAGTAAGTGCTTGCTAGGAATGAATGAATGAATGAATGAATGAATGAATGAATTTATCCCATGAGCCAACCACTTTACAAATAAAGAAAAGCAAACTGCATTACAGGGTTTTTTTAAGTTAGTTTCTCAGCACACCTTCTCCAAAATGAGCTAGTGGGTTGCTTAAAACTACAAACTTCTGGGTCCCACCCCAGACCCACTCAATCTGAATCTCTGGAGAAATCTGACTTGGCTTTGGCCTTGCTAAGGAACTCCTCAGGGAGTTTCTTGGGATAACAAAGCTGGACGAGCAGATGCCACAGGCGCTGTAGCCTCAAGAATTCTGAACCAAAGCCTGGGAGTCAAGGAGCTCTGCCATCACGATTAATAGCAAGTGGTTCCTTTCCTTGAAAAGCGGTCTGGGGAAGTATTAACAAATACTCACTCTGGTTTGTGGGATGAGCTAAAGCGAGGAAAAGCCGAGAAGAGCCAAAGGACTCATAAAAAGCAAGTGCATGAAATATGCTACTTCACGTTTCCACAATGAAAGAGAGCTCGGTGGCTACGCTTACCCAGAGACAGACAGACGATCTTTTTTTTTTTTTTTTTTTTTCATGTATAGGGCAGACTGTCACAGAAGGCCATAGTATTCTGCCACCCGTGAGGAGTAACCCCAAGTTGCTGTTGGATGTGTTATACACAGAGAAGACAGACAGACGATATTTCACAGCCCTCACAGGCCGCCTGGTTGCTAGTCATGTCACAGGGACTCCAAGTTTCGAGAAGACGGCAGGCAGCGTGGAAGAAAAGGTAAGGACACGTGGCCCCCGAGCACGGATGTCAGAGAAGGACAGCAGGGTTTCCCCGCACAATTATCCTCCCCAAAATGCCAAGTGCCAACCACAGAGCTCACGTCCAGACTCAAGAGAGTACTGCACCGGCTGGGAGCTCGGTAGGGAGTATTTCCCGTTTGCTAATCAAGCCCATAGGATTGCCGTTACACTACGTTCAGTAGCGCTTATCTCTGGCCACTGATCTTCAGGAATAAAAGCTCAGTGCTGCTCCACTAAGGGCCCATCCGTAAGGAGTTGGCAGAATCATGGCCTCCGAGGAATGTCCTTGCCTTTTTCAGAAACTGTAGGGACACTTCAAGTTCTTACTTGCTAGACGGGAAGGAGCATCGATTCCTTAATCTCCAGGGAGCAGAGTATCATGATGTTTCTTCAGGGCACGAAGCTTCTACTTAAGCCCCTCTGACCTGCTCTTTCATTGTCAATTAATTCTCCATCACGCCTCCCACCCCTACACCCCACTCTTTCTTCTGTGGATTTCTCCCTTTAGATGAAATTGGGAACTACAACAAGTTGGTCTGCAGAGCCCCTCCCTGCCTTGGTCTCCCTTTCCTGCCTCTCCCCATGGTCACCCTCTGTTTTCTGCCTCCATTCACCAAACGTGAGCTAGTCCTGCGTGTGGGGCCTGCCCAGAGCCTGAGTTCCCAACCTTTCCTGAGTGGCTCACAGCCTGTCTGTCACCTGCTGCTCTCCACCAGATTCCATGAGGACAAGGAGCTACATAGTGACCGAGGATGGCTGAAAACAACGGTCGCCAACCGGTGGCCCGTGACCACTGGTGGTCCGTGAGGTCCGAAAGGTTGGCCACCGCTGGCTGAAACCACCTCTTGGCATGGATAACTCTCAAACTCACCACAGTCATGGCCATCCATCTGCACCTCAGCTACTCACACGGGTGGGCTTCAAAATGCACCCAAGTTACCCCAGCCTTCCCATCCTGATTATCCTCCTAATTCCACTGCTGGTCATTGGTGACAATGTAAGCAGGGGGACTGGATCTTGGACCCTCTCTGCCATGGTCTTCTCTCTATACTCCTTCCTCCCAATTCGTACGGCATCTCCTGTCAAACTGATGGTGAACATTTGTCCCACTCTGCCCAGAACAGGCCTCGCTTATGCCTGTTATCCTGGAGTCTTGTTTGGACAGCACCCATTCCACCCTTAGAAATGGCCCAGAATGAATGAATGATGTTACATGGTTAGCCTCCTGACCAGAAAGGACACGAAGAGTAGACACTTTTCCTCCCTGTGAATTGATGGGCCTTTGCACTGTATTCCTTATCTCTATTTGTAAATGGAAGTCAGTAGGTAGGATGAATAAGTATTTTGAGTTGCAAAGGGACAGGCCATTCATTGGACCTAGAAGCTAGTGAAAAAAGCGTAAGCTAATACAATACTTATACCCTATCATAATAATCTGTTTACTGGCCCGATGTCCCCTCTTTGATGTAGCCCTTGAGGCAGGGACCATGCTTTATTTCTGTCTATGTATCTTTTTATATCTCGACAACTGGTACATAAGAGGTACTCATTAAATAGTTGTTGAGTGAAAGAATAAAGCAACGATCAAAGGAATAGATGGGGGTGGGGAGGGAATGAGTCTACCAGAGTCTGACTAATGTTTATAATAGTCCAATCTCCTTGAACTTAATGATTTCTAAGAGAGTTGTCAAGAAGCAACAGCTCTTGGAGGTGTGAAAGGGAGAGATGGGTTCATAAACAGCAACGGGTCCTTTCTATTCCTGCAGGTCCTTACGGACAAGAGGCGAACACCTCTTCACTTTGCACAGAGAATAGATGAAACAATCCTTTGAAGCAGGTAGTGCTTTAACTAATGCAAAAACCTTGTTTAATGAGTAAAAAACTGAAATTGCAAACTATTAATTGTCCCTGTATAATAGTGACAATCTGTTCAGAATGCCCAAAAGAGGACATTCCTACCTTCTGGGTGATTCCTTCTCCCCCAAACAAACATGTGGTTTGAATAGGATTTGCCATTTTCTTTTAGTTCCCACCCCACTGGCCATAATGATTGTTTCAAAGGTCAATACCTCACCTGAGCAAGGCCAATCATATCACCCCTTTGCCGGGCCACACGGATTGTTCAGAGATGGACATCAACCAAGTCTAAGATGGGCCAACGAGAGCCCTCCCCTGGGGTTGTAAGAGTCTCAGATCTCTGGGGGTTGAGATGTGACCTGCAGGTTGACACACAGCCACAGTGAGAAAGGGGTGGGAGGGATGGCCGCCTATGTGAGGAGGAGCAGAGTCGGGACAGCTTGATGGGCATCCCCGAGCCCTTCCTGCCGCACCTGAAACCTCTGTCTACCAGGAAGTTCGGATAGGCTTCTGTGGTCTACAATCAGAAGAGGCCTAGTTCACGCAGCTCGATGCCCAGACTCAGCAATTTCAGGTGAGGTCAGTGCTGTTCTCGGTATGAAAAGATGATTGGGTTGCGTTTCTCATTGTCCTCCTGCGCGCATTAGCAGCCAGCTGCTCACACAAGTAGCGCTCCATGTAATTCAGCGCCTCGCGAAACCAAACACAAACGACTTATTTTCAAAACTCAGTGTTGTTTGTTTGGAAAAACGGCCGCTTTGTTTCTTGTGTCCTTGCAATATTTTATTTTGATGGTTCAGAAATTCACGCTAAGTCTTTCAAATGACTCTTGTCTGCATGAATATATTTCCTGGATGATGGCATCAAATCTCCATCTCTGTGTTTTACATCTTTTTTTCCTCCAGGAACTTCTGCGCTGGCTGCCTCGGCTTCGCTACTTTATGAAGGGAGATGCTCTTTTTTCTTTAAATTAAAATAAATACCAAAACTGCTCTGAGCTGCTCCCCTCCTCTTATGGATTTCTTCGATCTGGGCCTACATTTCTGTTTTATTTCAGCCAGAGCGACAGGAGAAAAAAGGAAGTAGCAAAATAACACCGATGCAAAGGGCACGCATTTTGGTTGGCATACAAGATGGATGTCCAGTATCAATGGCTGAGAGGACCAAGGAAGCGAAGTCAATCTTGGGCTGCGCGATGCAAGAACGTTTTCTGTAACACGGACGGTGGTTGAGAGTTCTCTACTCTTCCTCCATCGGCCCGATGTGGAGTATTGTGATGTGTGCTTCAGGAGGCCATGCCCGAAGACTGATAGTCACAAGCTGACGGAGGGCCGGTGGCCAGGGCGCTGAGACCTGAAGTCTGGGACATTGTGAGGAAGGGCTGGGGATGCTAAGGAGAAGCCAGCAAAGAAAACCCGTGGAGAAGTGAGAACTGCAGGCCTGTCGGGTGGAGGACAGTGAGTCCTGTCAAGGCCCCTCTAGAGGGGATTGGGCAGAGCGCGAGGATTTAGCCGTCCAGGGTCCTTCTGCTGCTCTTCCGCTGTGGAGAGCACGGATCGCCGAGTGTGCAGCAAGTCCATCCCAGCGTGTGGACCCAGCTCTCCCATGAATTAAGTTCTGGGCTAGTCTTCACCCTTGGGGAGTCTCTATTTCCTCATCTAGCGAAAGAGCAATAATACTACTCAACAGCCATGCTTTCGTGAGAATTAAATAGGATAAGGTAAGTAGGACCCAGAGGCCCCCAAGTCACTCAGCCTTCTGCATCCTTCGCTCTTTTCTTTTCAAAAGTTAGCAACAGGCCTCCGCTGCAGGCAGAGGGGGTACACACATCAAAGACTTGTGTGGACAAAAGGGGCCACACACTACACCTGACAAGCTCAGCGGAGGCCTGCGTGGCGGCCTTGCAAACCTAAAATAACCACCAAGGACGGTCTGAGATGAAAACTTTTTAAACTAAAAGCAGTTTATGGTGGGTAGTCATGTCCTGGGCCGGTATATTCCCTGACAAAAGTTAATCTTTACCTTAACTGAGTCTCTTTGTGGTCTTTTGGCATCTACGATAACTTATCTTTGGAATGTTAAAGTAACGTCCTTTTTCTGGACCCCTCAACGCACAGGCCCCGCTCTGCTCTGCGGAGACCTCAAATCCCCACATTGTTATTGAGTTCATTGTTGACTGTTAACTATCCTATACCCTCCTATGTCAAAGAAGTATGTGTCTATCATTTCACTTTTTGTCCAATCCCAGAGGTCCTTCCACCTCCCGCCCCCCTCATCTATCACCAATGGATTTCATGTAAACAACCATTAACAATTTTTCTTGGCTTCATTCAGAAAATGTTTTGTGTATGCACACACACACACACACACACACACACACACCTAATTTATTTAAACTCATCAGAAACATACTATACTCCACCATAACTTGATTTTTTTTAATTTTATATATTTTATTGATTTTTTTACAGAGAGGAAGAGAGAGGGATAGAGAGTTAGAAACATCGATGAGAGAGAAACATCGATCAGCTGCCTCCTGCACACCTCCTACTGGGGATGTGCCCGCAACCAAGGTACATGCCCTTGACCGGAATCGAACCTGGAACCCTTGAGTCTGCAGGCCAATGCTCTATCCACTGAGCCAAACCGGTTTCGGCTTGATTTTTTTTACTTGACAATATAGCTTAGACATCTTTCTAAATCAGTACATATAGCTCTACCTCACTATTTTGAAAGGTTATGTGGTAAGCCAGTATGTGAATGGGCTTTCATTTTGATGGGCATTTTTGTTGTTATTAACTTCCTATTCTTCCAATGCTGTGTTAACATCCTTTGTACAGTGGTGAGCCTAGTTATACACACATGTGCACATGCGCACGCACACACATTTGCACATTTTGTACAAGTTCACGTATGGAGTAAATTCCCCAAAGTGGAACTACTCCATCCAAAGGTGTGCACAGTTTAAATGTTGGTAGACATTGCCCAGTTCCCTTCCAGAGATGTTACTGAAATACATTTTACACTCAGCAGTTTTCCCCTCGAGCATTAATGAGCTTTAAACTGCAGCAGCTGGATTTTTGTTTGGTTGTTTTTAGAATTTTGTCTCTTAAACATTGCTTTCTGGGCTTATTCGCTTCCTCCAACAAAAGAGCAGAAGCAAGGACATGAAAATGAGATAAGACAGATGAAGGGGGGACAGACCAGCCCAGACCCAAGGACTGAGGGACACAACCTGAGAAGCAAGGCTCAGGCGAGGGAGCTGGTGTCACAGCTCAGTAACCAGTAAAAGGGTCCGCAGGTCACGGAGCAGCCTGCAGGGGAAGGGTTTGGTGGGAGAGACATCAAATCCTCAAATGTGTGCTACAGACACAACAGACTTAATTATATAAAAATCAATCAGTGCATATGATGTAGGAGCAATATAAAAGCCGTCTACACATACATGTCATGTCCCAGGATGTGATTCAGCATTCTGCACTGTAAACAAAACAAAACACCCATGACTTGGCGAGACACTGGGAGCCTGGATTGTCTGAAGTGCTACAAACCTTCCCACATCACCCATTTGTCAGCCCCATTAGTCACAGTGTGAAATTCACACTGGCAATCGAGGCTTCTCCGGGTCTGTGTCCTCCTGCTTCAAGGCCAACTTTCCTCTAACCCTTCCAAGGAGTCCTGACTTCCTTGGCCTTGTCCACTAATGGCTCAGGAGACACATTCTTTTATCTACATCTCAGAGCTTCTCCACCGGCTTTGGGTGACCGTGATGACGCCTTCTCTGCCTGTCAGGGACCAAAGAGGCAAGTACGCTATTGGCAACAGGGGATTTTACAGACTGTGTTGAATAGTGAAGCTACTCAAGTCATAAGCCAAAGCTGTGAATAAAAATATAACCCAAGACACAATTTTATGCTGGATTCCCAAAAAAAACACACATTTGCTTACTGAGACATGATCAGACTCAAAATAGACCGTGTATTTATACATATACACTGCATTCTTGGCTTATATTTCTTTTTTTTAAATTGATTTCAGAAAAGAAGGGAGAGGGAGAGAGAGATAGAAACATCAATGATGAGAGAGAATTATTGATTGGCTGCCTCCTGCACACCCCACACTGGGGATCGAGCCCACAACCCAGGCTTGTGTCCTGACTAGGAATGGAACCGTGACCTCCTGGCTCATAGATTGATGCTCAGCCACTGAGCCACACTGGCTGGATGTGGCTTATATTTCTTTCTTTTCCATCTCACAGCTCATCTTCAAATATTGTCACATTGCACAGTCAGCCATATTTGTAAAACAAATCCTAACAACAAATACTTCAAATGAGAAAGTTGTGAGAAGTACAAAAATTTTACCATACGGTTTTCTGGA
This sequence comes from Cnephaeus nilssonii, assembly GCF_951640355.1. Taxonomy (NCBI): domain Eukaryota; kingdom Metazoa; phylum Chordata; class Mammalia; order Chiroptera; family Vespertilionidae; genus Cnephaeus; species Cnephaeus nilssonii. The sequence continues at coordinate 9,252,160 of NC_137092.1, read as the reverse complement.
GCCCTACACAATCCATGGTTTTCCATGTTTATAGCAGTAGTGAAGCAGCAGGGAGGTGACTGAGCACATAAAAGTTGCTTCTTAAATGGACAGTGCCCTCTGATTTGCTTTCACACCCAGAGAGGGCCTTGCTCTGACAAGCCAGTGGGAAGTAACTCAGGAGGGAGAGGCTGAGGTCATGCCATCCTCCCCTCTGTGAACTTTCTAACCTGCACGTTGTGCAAGGGTCAACCGTATTACAAAACCTGTAGCAACAGAGCTAGGGTTCCATGGAACCCCATTTGGGAAACCCTGCTCCTTGGGTTACTATGAAGGTTAAATGAGATAATACATGCAAAGGTCTCAGATGACTGTCTGCTGCACAGTAGTTGTTACTACACTGGAACAAAGAAATGCATATGACCCTTGAACTTGCAATTGGGAAAAAGATTGGCATCAATACCCCCAAATTATAATATAATAAGGCCATTGCCTTAAGTCATATGTAAAGTTCTCCGGGCACCCTGAGAAGCAGCGCCTAAGTTTAGAGTTAATAAATGGTTTTACCCAGTAGACGGCACTTGAATGAAATTTGAAGAACAATTAGGTGTTTTCTAGTCATGTTAGAGGGAGAGGGTGCTCTCGACAGGGAAGTGCGATGGGTGAGTAGTTGTATTGCACATGTAATAGATGATCACCAGGAAGGGAAAACTAAGAAGGAAATGTAGTCATTGCATTTCTATTTAGTCTCCAATTGACAGAGGTCATCATTTCCACAAACACTTTTGCCCTGATCAGAACTGCCATCACTTAAAAGTATTTGCTAAGTCTAACTCCCTGACTGAACTTAGGCCATTTGTAAAAGCCACGCAAATGTCAGTTTACTAATGACCACAACCAGAGCAGAGGTGTCTACTTCCTAACACTGGGCTTGGGGAAAAGACAAAGAAACAGGAACACAATTCGTTCATCCGTGTAGTTCTTCCCGGCTCCACACTTAAATCGGCATTCCAATATTTGCCGGGAGACACGGGAACATGTATGCTTTGGAAGTGACGGCCTCCAAGGATGTTGCAGGAAATTCACTATCGTGTTACAGCCTTGCTGTTGAGCCTTCAAAACTACTTTGCATTGAACAAACTTGGGGCTATTTCCAGCGCAACTTGTTGGGATTTGAAAGCAAATCTTAGCTCTTGAGAAGAATGAGAGCCATTGAAGGAGGTGTGGAGAGAATGCTGACCCGGGTCCAAAATCGTCTTACAAATGTATTTGGAAAGAAATAATTCAGCATTGTTTTCCTTTTTTTTTCTTGCCTGGGTAATAAGAGAACCTGACTATATTGTTTGAATTGTTCTCCAGTTTCCTCACATCTGAGTCTTTTTAAACCAACTGGAAGACATTTAGTAGGGAGGATTTTGCGTTATATTTTCTCTCTTTATTAAAATACTAAAACCTGCCAACTTTTCTTTCAGCTAATTCTAAAAAAGTGTACATCCTTCATGTGTGTGACAAGGTGTGTGTGATAGCTCACCACCATTGTCCCTATCGTGCAATGATTAATGTGTCAGAATCTCATATTACTTTTTAATTCAGGAGAATGTATTTCCATTGTGCCACCTGTTATTTTCTGTTGCTATTCAGAATAGAATTGGAAAACATGTGGTTCCATGTTATACAGATAGTCTAAAATGTAAATTCTATGAGGGCACGAGACGAGGTCTGTTTTGTTCGTCGTTGACTTACAGTCAGTATGAGCGCAGGTCTGCTGCACGGCAGGTGCTGAGTGTGACTGAATTGATATAAATCCCCAGAGGCTTAGGATATTTCCATAGGATACTTCTTCTGATCTTCTTCCTGGTCCAATACTTCATGGGGCTCATGGCAGGTACCTTTTCTGCTCTCAGATAACTCAGAAATGGTTGGATTAAAGGTGTCAAACTTGGCCTTTAGGTAGTCCCAAGTGCAGAAGGCAGCAGAGTTACATTTGAAGGGAAGAAAAAAGGTTAAAATATGAAGTTCTGAGGCAGCATGAGTATCCAGAGCTCCTCATTTCAGGGGACATGGAGATGTTTTCAAAGCCCTTTTCATCAGTTAGGTGTCTCCCTATTTCTGGCATGTTCGCCATAACCTGTCTGGTATGGGCTCCAGCACTGTTTTTAAATCATGATTTATGGATCAAGGAGTGGACATTGACAAGCTTTACAAAATGCAGAGTTGGCCCAAAGTGTCCTTCACTCTTTGAAGGTTGTTGCTTTGTTTTTGGGGTTTTTGTTATTGTTGTTGTTTTGTGTGTGTTTTTTTTTCATCTTAAGTGAAAACTCTGCTGCTGCTTTGAGCTTTTTGGGTAGAGTTCCCGCTCTATTTAGAGAACAAGGGTCACTGTGGAAATCACGCTGGAGAAAGCGGGCCTAAGGGGGTGGACATGACATGTGAGTGTCCCTCTCTTCACTAGCCTTAGGGCTGCAGGCCTGGTAGCTGGGCTCCGCTGCCCAAGCTTCATGGTGCCACGATGGGCCCTGGTCAGAGCTCGGGGACAGCGTGGCTGTGACAATCCAGGAGCTGCTGGTGCCATCCCAAGGAGTCCGGCCCGTGGAGCTGGGAGGAGGGAGGAGAGATACCTGGGAACAGTCATTAGCTGACTTCCTCAGAGTAACATTCCGTCCAAAGCCCTGAGGCCCCTGCTGTGGAAAACACTGCACCAGGAAGAGGAGATGGAGGAAGAAGAGGGAGTAAGGGTGGGGAGGGGGAGGACATGGGGCAGGGGAGAAGCAGGAGAGGTGGGCTGGGGGGAAAGAGCAAAAGGGACCCAGGAATTGGGTTGGGTCCGAGGACCTCACTGAGACCACCATTGGCTCGGACCATGCTCTGCCCCTAGATGGCGCTGTGGGGCCAGCAAGTGTAGAAAGCCAGCCTTGCTCAGAGCCCAGGACCCCAGCTTTCCCCTCTGGTGCCTTTGTATATCTGGGGCGTGTTTAGATGAGCCCCCACCCCCACCCCCCAAATCAACTCCTGGATGCTGCCCTCTGTCCCCTTCTCCCCTCCCTCCATTCTCGTTGCTCCTTCTCATCTACTATGGGCTCTGCTGGGCCTGTCTCTATATGAGCTCACGGACGCTCCCATTAGAGGCAGTTTTCTGATTTACAGATGAAAACTCTGAGACTCAGATATATGAAGTAAGAAGCCCAAGGTCCTTACTCAGTAGGTTCAACATCAGAGGCCAGGGCTTGAATCCAGATGTGTGGGACTACAAAGTCCATGCCCCTGACCATGGACAATCTCGAGCTTGACTCCCTAGGCCAGCTCTGACGCCAAACACGGTAGGTGTCACCTCCACTGTGCACTAGCTGTGCCAGCCTGCCGGCCACCTGCCCCTCAATCATCAACACCCTTTATTCGGTACCACCCGGCTGTGTACAGAGCCCTGCCCCAGCCCCCTGGCAGTGAAGTCACAGGTGGCTCCCATGGGAGGGAGCTGGAAGCTCTGAGTCATCACTGCCCACGGAGGAGCTCCAGGTGGGTGCCTGGCTCATTGGTCACCAGGGGACGCGGGTGAGTGGCAGTGAGCAGAGAAGGGAGGGTGGGAGGGGAAAGAAAAAAGGAACCTAAATCATCATTGCTTTCTCTGTTCTGGCAACAAAAACAAGTTCTTTTCCACCGAGATGTTACACCTGCACATGGAAGCAACAGGCTAAGGGTCCAAGAAATAGATCCCATTCTCACATAATTAGTAATTAAACCATACCAGGCTCAAGATAAAAATGATGAGTCGGTGTAATTCATGTGGTAATAATATTCCTTGAAAAAGGAGGCGTAGCCATTTGACTCCATTCTTCAATGTATTTTAAATGGGGAGAGAGTGGAGAGAAGAGAAAGAGGAAACAAGCAGAGAGGTGACAAGAGAGAAAAGGGAAAAAGGACCAAAGCAGTGAGTCCGCACAGTCCCGGCAGGCGCCTGACTCCTTTCCTCGGGACCCTGTGGCCTCTCCTCCTGCCCACCTCCCCTCTGTGTCTGCAGGCCCCTCCTCCCTACACACACATTTGAAAATGAGCAGGAAAAGGAAACAGAATTCAAAGGAAATCCCCCCACCCCCACATCTTATTGTCTGCATATTAACTACACGATCATTTTCACTGCATTTTAAAAAATGATTGATCAGTCCCTTATCAATTCAGGCAACAAAATAAAATTAAGAAAATTACAGTCTGGATTAGCCATTAAAAAAAATGTACAAAGCATCCTGGCTGGCATGGCTCAGTGGTTGAGTGTCGACCTATGAACCAGGAGGTCATGGTTTGAGTCCCAGTCAGGGCACATGCCCGGGTTGCAGGTTCAATCCCCAGTGTGGGGCATGCAGAAGGCAGCTGATCAGTGATTCTTTCTCAGCATTGATGTTTCTATATCTCTCTCCATCTCCCTTCCTCATATATATCTATATCTATATCTATATCTATATCTATATCTATATCTATATCTATATCTATATCTATATCCATATCTATATATATAAATGTACAGAGCAGTTGAATGAGTTCTGTGTAGCTGAGCAGTTACGGAAGAAAGGAAAGGGCGTTGCAGTCTTGGCGGTAGCAGGGCCAGATGTTGCCTTTTAAAGATGCCTCCTATGTACCTGGGACCATCCTCAGCAACTGGCCAGTCACAGGCGAGAATACGAGAAAAGAATTGAGAGAACAAGCAAATATGAGATGATGTATTGTTAACATGTCTCCTCGCCTAAAAGTTCTTTAGAGTTCACCAAAACAAAGGGCAATCTTGTCTTCCATGACAAAAAAAAAAAAGAAAAGAAAAAAAGAGAGAATCGCTTCTGTTACATCTGGTAAACTCATCTGTTGTTGAAGGCACAGCCAAGTGTCCAGAGAAGGATCCGCTCTAGGCCCCTCTGTAAACTGTCTGGATTTTATCAATGGTCCTGACTTCACAGAATGGAGCAGCATGAGGGGCGAGCATCCAAGTGAGTTAGTCTCCCACTTCCGGGACATGGAGAGGCAAACATCTCCGAATCAAGCAGCTGTGAGCCATGCACAGGAGGCCCTCAGGATACCTTTGGCCGGAGTGTTAAGATCAATCAAGCCAACAGTTCACTGTAAGTGTTAGTGCTATTGCAGCGTCAATGAGATTTTATCTACGGAGTGAAAGATTAGGGGAGACCAAATTTATTGTCATGCAGAGGAAGTATTTATAAACTTGGCAGAGCCTCATGTGAGAGCAGAACAAAGGCTGCCAAGGAGGGTCATAAATTAAGATGGATGGTCTGAAACTATTTTCCACATACACTGCATACATCTGGTTACATGCACACCGCACGGTCCCAGCTCCGTATTGAGTTGCCCTGTACGAATGCTGAAGCTACCTTATGTGTGGGCATTGGGGGGTGGGGTGGGGAGCTTGAGTCGGTGTCAGAGTTGGGGTGGAGAAGAAAGGGCGTTCTGAAGTATGAGGTGTACAAAGGGGAGGATGAAAGAAGCAGAAGATTGCGATGAATGGGAGGTGGTGGGGAGGGCAGAAAGCTCCCTGATCAGTTGCATGCAGGAGAACAATCCTGTGGATGCGGCTGGTTGAGAAGATCCGAGAGGGGATGGATATGACGTGGGGAACAGAAGAAGGGAATAGCATCAGGAGGGAGAACAAGAAGGCACATGGGCCAAATCTGGCCCTCCTGCCTGGTTTTGCAAATAAAGTTTTATTGGAACACAACAATATTCATTTGTTTACAGATGGTTTCTGGTTGTTTACATGCTCCAACAGCAGAGTTGAGTAGCTGTAGCAGAGATCATAGGACCCACAAAGCTTAAGATATTTACTATCTGGCCCTTTTCAAAAAACATTTGCCAAACCCAGCCTGGACCAGAGTCCACACCCCTCTCAGCCACTCAAACGCCACCGACCTTTTCCTATCCATGGCAAAGCCTGATTCTACTCCACATGGCATCCATTTATTTTCATTTTGTACATACTTAAAGCTCTGCCAGATTAGACTTGGGAAAGTAAAGGTATATGATATCTCATAAAAAAAAAAATAGCAGAGACAGGCAGTCTAGCACCGTGTCCCTTGAAGATTCTTTCATTAAAGCAGTGGCATATTGTTATGGGTTGAAATGTGTCCCCCACATTTATATGTTGAAGTCTTAACCCCCAGTACCTCAGAATGTGGCCTTATTTAAAAATAGGGTCTTTGAAGATGTAATTAGTTAAGCTGAGGCCATTAGGGTGGACCCCTAATCCAATATGACTGGTGTCCTTATAAAAATGAGAAATCGGACAGACACACAGCATATGAAGATGAAGGCAGAGGTGGGGTGAGTCAGCAGAAGCGAAGGAACACCAAAGGTGGCAGGAAACCACCAGAAGCCAGGGGACGGGACGGAGCAGATTCTCCCTCACCGCCCTCAGCAGAACCCAACCCCGCTGACACCTTGATCTTGTACTTCCAGCCTCCAGAACTGTGACACTAAATTCCTGTTGTAGAGCCAGTTATCTGTGGTACTTTGTTATAGCGCTCTAGCAAACTCATACACATAAGCACAAAGTTCCTGAGACTTTCTTTGCGGGTAACAACCACAACCAAGGGGCTACCTTCATTCCCAGGGGACACTTCAGTGCAGAGCTCACAAGAGTCTAAGGCTCATTGCTTTCCCCCCACAGACAGGCACGCCTTCCAGAACCTGACATTCAGCTCCGGGATTGCGTTTTCAACAATTCTTCTTCCTTGATGAAGATTCCAGAATAGTCACAAACTTCCTTTTTTTATCCTTTTTTAGGACAGACAAGACAAGCTTTATCATCCTTCTAATTCAACTCATCTTCAGGGTTTAATCATAAGCAGTAAAAGCCATCAATCTGCTCTGAAAATACCACACCCTTTAGAAGTACGGTGGCCAACAGGAGTGTCCCAGACACCCCCCACGCCCCCTCCACCCCCCGCTGCCGGAGTTACAGCCACTGATTGACTAATCTGTCCAGGCATCAGCATTGGTGTGTTGGCTTGTTCAGTTTCAAAACTACAATAACATTTTTATCCTCAAATATTAAAAATTCAACTAGTAGTTCACATGTGGGCCCATGAGATTGTTTGACTTTAAAAAATAAAGCCTCTATCTTAAAAGTATGATTCCTTAATCATTCCCCTGTTTGTATGTGTGGAAAACACACGTAGCCAGTACTCTGCTAGGCGTTAGGACAACGAAGGGACAGGACGCACACAGTCCTCAAGGATCTCAGAGTCTAGTGGGGAAGCAGACGAGGAAATCAGGGATGAAGCACAGAGACGCGAGGGCCGTTAGGAGCATGCGTGGGAGAACTGCAGGTAGACACCCGACTCAGCGTGACGTGGCGCAGTGGATGTTGGGACAAGGAGCTGGACCAAGCTCTGAAGCGTGGATGGCTGAGTGTGAGTGTAAGTTGTTCTCACAGCCGTGCAAGCAGGGGCTTTGCAGACAGGAAGAGGAGTCACCCTCTGTGAGCATCTGCTCCAGGCCGACACCAGGTCTTCCCTGTGACCTTCTGAGATATGTCCTGTAATTTTTCAAAGTTTTTATTGTAGTAAAATATACATAACAGTAAATTTACTATTTTAAAATCTTTTTAAACAAGATGCTTTTATTGATTTGAGAGAGAGAGAGAGAAACATCAATGTGAGAAACATCACTCGGTTGCCTCTCACACGCATCCTGCCCGGGATCAAGCTCATAACCCAGGCACATGCCCTGATTGGGAATCAAACCAGCAACCTTTCGGTGCACAGGGCACCACTCAACCAACTGAGCCACACTGGCCAGGGCAGCCGTTTTAACCCTTTTTGAGTGTACAGTCCGGTGGCAGTAAGTACATTCACAGGGCTGCATAATCATCCCCACCATCCATTGCCAGACGTTTTCATCTTCCCAAACGGAAACTCTGCACCCACAGAACAATAACTTCTCTCATCTCCTCCCTCCCGCCCCTGCCTGGTAACCACTTTGGACCTCTATGAAGTTGACAACCTCAGGTAAGCGTAATCGCCCACTATTCATCTCCTCCTAACTGGCGTGTTTCACTTTACACAAGTCCTTCCAGGTTCATCCATGTGGTACATGTATCAGGATTTGACTCCTTTGGAAGGAGAATGATATTCCGCCGTGTGACTAGGTCACGTTTTGTTTATCCTTTCACCCAGTGATGGCGCTTGGGTGTCCTCCACCTTCTGGTTACCCGAATGCTGCTGGGTGCGCCTGGGCGCACGGGTACCTGTGCGGGTCCCTGCCGTCTTTCTGTCCGTGCCCAGAGGTGTGACTGCTGGATCGCTGGCCCATCCTGGGATCCCTGGAGAGTCTGGCCACTGAGTGTTCATTACTTTTGAAGAATTGCCATCATGGTCTCACGGAGGCCCCGCATGTCACATCCCCAGCAGCGCCCAGGGGCTCCAATGTCTCCACATGTTTGCAAACACTTGTAATTTTCTATTTTTTTTTCCCCGCTACTCGCCCTCCCAGTGGGTGTGAAGTGGCATCACACTGTGGTGAACAGGTACTGTCATTACCCGCGTGTTTTCAGGTGAGGACACAAACGTGGAAACTTGCCCAAGGTCATCTGGCCAACACGTGGCAGAGCTCGAGCTGGACCTAGTCCATCAACTTGGCCCGTGTTCTTAACCACGATCCCCATTGCCCGGTGGGCTGCTGGCGAGAGCCTGCGGTGCTCGGGGGAGGCCGCAGAGGAGTGGGTGGGCGGCGTGAAGTAGGCAGGGGCCAGATCATAAAGACCTCTGTGTGTGTTTTTTTTTCCTGGAAAAAGTTTCAGTTCTTATAAGCAATGTACAGACATAAAATGCATATGGCAATCATATTAATCTAAGGATACAGGAAACACGAGATGAGCTCATAAAAAAAAATCCAAATCTACGCTTCTGAGAAATGTAATCAGATGCTGTAGGTTAAGGCCTAATGTAAGGAATAACTTATTTTTCCATCAGAGTACAACCGAAAATAACCAAGAATAATAAGATGTTGGCTTCACATTTTTCCATTTGTACGCAGCAAGGATATTTTGGGGCATCCTATGGAAAATATAACCTCAAGGGTTAAGGGAGCACTCATCAGGCATCTCAGCGAATTCCTACAAGGAGTCTGTGCTTGCAGGAGGCAAAGCCCCCGTCCACCGTCCAGGATGACGGACCCTCAAGGAAGAACCCCACTGCACCCTTTGGGGTTCAGACAGCATGTGAGGAGTGGGGGAGGGGAGAGGAGTCTCTGCATGGAAGGGGCTGGAGCTAGCTGGTCAGGAGTGAGGGTGGTCTTGGGGAACCTTGACCTTTTGCTAGCGGACCGAGGAGGAGGCAGCTGCTAGACTAAGCATCACTGCCAGCCGTCTAGACAAGCCGAACTGGGTGTCCCTTCAAAAGGTGGGAAGGTTTGATATTGATGGAGAGACAGAGGAATAATACCTGAGAGTGTCATCATCCGATGAATAAAGAAGCCTTCAATGAGGCAGGTACCATGGTACACTGATGCTTCGAAAGAGACTCAGAGCAAGAAATGACTTTGTCTCAACTCTGCCAGAGGCCTGAAAGGGCGAAGCTGTCTGCTGATGAGACCATCCAGCTTGTGGGACCTGCCCCAAGCGAATGGAAGCCTGCACACCTGCGTGGGCTCACCTGGGAGGCACTGCGGCCGTGTGCTGTGACGATACACTGGGGCCTCGAGGAATGCGCCAGCGTGGTGTTTCAGAGCATCTACACCCTGAGAAACGGCGTGGCCTGGCCTCGAGGATAAGATTGCAATGCCAATGCTGATGCTCACATGTATGGGAAGTTGAGCTGAGCCTCCTTTTCCCACCCCACGCTGGCTCCGCCAGATCTCAGGCCTGGAAAAGGAAGCGTGCTCAACGGCGGGGGCGGGGGATGGCCTGCTGGTGGAGAATGAATGAATCTTGCCCCTGTGCTCCTGGGAGGGAAACCCTAAAGCCAGGGGATATCCCAGTGATGTGTGCGTGTTCCCATACCCCAGGGTCTGAGTCATTTGTCAGGACTGGGATTTAGCCTATCTCCATCTGCATCTAGATATTGTTGGGGGAGAAGAGCTGAGAGTGAAAACTCCTTTGATTCCAAACCAGCAGGATTGTGGACGACTAGAAGAAGGAGTGACTGGTGATCTGTTCTGGGTAAAAGGGGCTCAGTGTGGGTGCTTCTGGGGGTGGTGGGGGTCAGAGGGGCAGGGAGAGGATTGCTTAAGGGGAATATCAAAGTCATTTCTTTGGTCAGAATTGAGCTCTGAGCCACTGGAGGGCGGATGCCTCTCCATGCCTTGCCCTAGACCCTGGATTTGGGGGGCCTCAGGGCCTCAAAGGCACCATCCCGGAGACTGGGGAGCCTATGGAAACCCCAGGCATGGAGGGTGCGGATGTCTGGAGCCCTCCCCCTGGGCCCTTCACCTCTTACGAATGCTCAGGGGAGACAAGGCCAAGGAGCAAGGAGGGCCTGAGAGGGGTTCCAGGTGCAAGCAACGTAGGCAGCACCTGGTGCCTGTCTGTCTCTTGGCTTCCTTTGCTCTGTGTCAGCTCAATTCATAGATGAGCCTCTCTCTCGGGCTGGCAAGACAGCAGCGAATCCAATCCTACATCTCCTCAGCTCGTGTCCTGGGGAAAGTAAGCGACACCTCGAGACTCCCAGGGTTTGCTCTGGGCCATCTGAGTCAAGAGGCCGAGCCCTAGGGCCTGGGGTAGGGATGGGACTCCCAGGTGGCCCTTCCCAAAGAACTGGACTGAGCGGAGGCAGGGGCCCCTCTGCACGGAATCAGGACGGGAACACACGCTGGGCACAAAGATAACAACAAGCAGACAACAAGCGCATCTCCGCTGCCTTCCAGATGCTTAGCGTCTAGAGCGGGGATCAGCAGACCTTTTCTGGAGAGGGCCAGAGAGCACATGTGTTTGGCTTCATGGGCCACGTGGCCACTGCTCAGCTCCGCTCTTGTGAGAAACAGCCATCGACAACTGTAAACAAACCGGCGTGGCTGCGTCCCAATAAACTGGTTCCGGTCACTGGGGAAAGGGTTTGCCTGTGGCCTCAGTTCTCCTTCGGATCTAAGAAAAGTTGTTGATTTACCACTTGATCCTCTTTTTTCTTATTGTGTGAACAGGAATGATGACTTCCAAGCTCCTTATGTTCCTTCCTTCCTTCTTCCCCTTCCTTCCTTCCTTCCTTCCTTCCTTCCTTCCTTCCTTCCTTCCTTCCTTCCTTCCTTTCTTTTTTTCCTTCCTTCCTTCCTTCCTTCCTTCCTTCCTTCCTTCCTTCCTTCCTTCCTTCCTTCCTTCCTTCCTTCCTTCCTTCCTTCCTTCCTTCCTTCCTTCCTTCCTTCCCCTTACACAGTGCAAGCACCGTTTACTTTTTCCTCACAGCTGCGGTTTGGCGGGGACGCGCTCTGGTCTGGACACCGTTGGCGGGGCTGGATGCGTTGGGATGGCCTCACTCCCGTGCTGGAAGCCTGGCGGGCCTAGGAGGTCTCAGCCGGGATGACTCATCTCGCTCCAGCATCCAGCAGGCCAGCCTGGCCTTTTTCACATGACAACGCAGGGAGCCAGACAGGAAGTGAGCAAGCTGCAATGCACAAGCGCTCCCTACGCCGCTGTTTATGCCACATTTCCCCTGTCCCATTGGCCTAAACAGGTCACACGGCCCAGTCCAGAGCCCCCAGTCCCTCCTGCTCGGGGCGGCACGCTGGCACAATCTGGGGAAAACCCAGTTCCGGGCCTTTCCAGCAGTTACCCCCAGGTCTCAGTGCAGAGGGAGCACGCGGCCCCCACCCCAAAGAGGCCCATCTGCACACCCCAAAAGCTGTGGCATTGAGGGCCAGGTGTCCAACCCGGCACGCACCTGGGGGCTGGACACTACCCGCCCCCCCCCCCCCACAGAGAAGCCAGGGGACACTTCCCCTGCCTGCTCCCCTCAACCCATGTCAAGTGGCCAGCATCCCCAGAAGGAGCTCCCAGCATCCTCTTCTCCAGTTCTCCTATGATCATTGTCCACAGTCTGCGCCAGAAGGAAGGGGCAGGGCGGAGAGGAGAAAGCTGGGAAGGTTGCCCGGAGGACGGGTGATTGGAGGATTGACCGGTCAGAGGGAGGGCCTGGATGAGGACCCTCTGATCAAAGCCCCGTGGCCCAGCTGGGCCCTCCCAGTTCTCGGCCAGCCCCCTTCTAGAGTGCACCCCTCCCCCAAGGCCTTCAACAGCCAAGCTTACTCCTCCTTGCCCTTGGCTGAGTAACAGTCCCTGGGAAAGACAGCACCGGCACCTCCTCCCAGACTGCCCTCCGAGGGGCTGCGGGCAGGTGGAGGTTCTGTTCTTAGAAAGCAGGTCGCTGGGGAGTGCAGTGCGCCCTGGGGAGGGGCTGCCCTATGCTGAGGGCTTCCACCCGGATCCCGCCCACCAGAGCAGGAATTCACAGGGAATTCAGGGGCCTGGCTGGGCCAGCTCTGAGCCCAGGGGGTGGGGAAGGCAGCAACGTGTGTGTAGATGGGGGGGGGGGCCTCCACATTCGCACACATTGGGAGAAAGGTTCCTGTCGCCTCGGATTTCAGAGTGGGCTGGGCACTTGCTTCTGGACAGCGAGGGGCACCTGGCCAGCATGCTGGCAGTGGGCAGGTGCACGGGCGAGGGAGGTGAGAGCCTGAGTTTGCTTAGGGAGATGGAGAAATAGACACACATGTGAGACCTCTCAGCGCAGGAGCATGCACTGGGAACCTGGACGCACACCGGGGAGGATGCAGGACCCCACGTCACATCACGGTTCCAGCCCTGCCCAGCACCCGCTCAGCCGCCATGGCTCCTGGATAGCGTGGTCTTGGCCCAGGGATTGCCAAAGCCCCGGATCACAGCCGCTGGACCACTCCTGCCCACCCTCACCAACGGGCTGCCAGAGGTGCCAGCCGCTACCTGGAGCGCGGGGAGAGGGTGACGCCCCGCCCGTACCCCTGTCCCTTCTGAAGCAACCAGGTCCCAAGAGTCTGCAGTTCTAGAAGTAGGAGGTTGCCAGGGTCCACTTTGACCCTGGGTGCAGGGTGGGGCAGAGGAAGCTGCAGATCACCAACTTCTCTACCGTTCTTGCCCTGCCCAGCCCTGGGGTGTCTCCAGGACAGTCCATCTGTGCCCCAGAAAGCAATGACTGGCCTCACCCACCTCACCTGGGATGGGTTGTCCCAGGTTGAGCAGGTGCAGGGGAGGAGGGGAGAGTCTGGGAGGGGTGGGTGGGGGTAGGAGGGGCATGAGGCCAGCAGAAGGAAGGGTCAGGCTGGGCCTGCCAAGGTGAGCTCTGGGTGGGGGGCGAGTGTGTCTCTGAGTCAGTGGTCAGGGAGCCCTGGCAGGTCAGAGCCCTGTGGGTCATCTCCTTACGCAGAATCCTGCAGAGTAAGGGCCCCAGAAAGGAGGCTTTTGTCCATGAGCCTCCCCAGCCCGCCGGCTGGCAGGTGGGTATGATGCACTCTCGTTTGCCCTTCAGGCAATGGAGTGAAACTGGGGGCGAAGTCACTTCCTGAAGTGGAGTGTGTGGGGTGAGGGAGGGGCTGCAGCCAGGGCTCCTGGTGCTGGGTTCGAAGCTGATGCCTCTTGCCTTCCTCTCCTCCTCACTGCAAGATGCCACCCACGGCTCCGGGGCCACCCTGGGCCTGGTTACCAGAATGTGATGTGGCTTCCCAGCATTCCTAAGAGGATGCACACCTGTGTACATGCACATATGTGTGCACGTTACTTTGTGCAACTGTAATTGCACGTGTGCAAATTCAGCATGTAAGTGCATGAGTTCCCACAAGTCCCGTCCTCCTGCCCCTCCCCTGAGTCTCTTCCCTAGGCTAGAGGACCAGACACCCCCGCCCCAGCAAGGCCGCCTTCTCCCTGTTTGCTGGTCCTCATCCCTCCCAGGGCCTCCAGGCTCCTGCGCCCTCGATGGTCTTCTCTTTTTGTCATGTTTTCCATCTCTTTCCATTGGCTTCGTCCTCTACCTACCACCATCCTCAGGCATCCCCTGACATTGGAAAACACCGCCCTTCCTTGCCCTGCTTCTCTCGGGGTCTCTCCCCACCTCCTGCCCCCCGAAACCCCGTCCTTCCCTTTGGAGTTTCTCAGGATGGCCCCGACTGGCCTTTTCTCAATGCACCCCTTCTCTCACCAAACCAGAGACCCCTCTCCTTTGCACTTCTGCGCTTTCTCTGGACTTTGACCTTTCTCTCCATCCCTGCTGCCCCCGGAGTTGTTACCCGGATGACCTCTCTTCTCCAGCCCTTAGGGTCTTCCTAAACCCAGCAACTTGGAGCTGATCACAGCTCTGCTCAAAAGCTGATGACAGCTCCCCAGGCTTGCTGAACTGCACGGAAGCTCAGCCTAGAACCGAAAAGCACCTAGTTTCCCGCCCTGTCATCATCACTGCCTTTCGGGGCACCCGCAGGCCTGGAGACAGAGGAGGAAACAGGCAATGAGGCCTGTGAGACCAAGGCTGGAGTGACCCCCAGTGCTGGACATGGGGAGGCAATGCCACGTGCGGCCTATAGGTGGCAGCAGGCGCCCACCACAGTCTGCCTGGGCTCCTGGATACCTGGGGGCAGGAACCCAGTCAGGGGCAAGGGGGTGAGCTGGGCTGGCCTGGAGGGAGGCTGGCATCTCCAGAGTCCTTAAAAAGATGTGTTTGGGCCTCAATCCCAGCTCCTCAGCTTCTTGTCCAGCTGCCTTGCCATCACCTGTGAGAGGTGGAATTAGAGACCTGGGCCACCCTCAGCATACTGGGCTGCTGCTGGGCTGTGTGACGGGGGGCAGCTCTCGGACCTCTCTGAAGGGACCTTCCCTGCTCAGCTGGTCGTGAAGACTGGCTGACATCACATAGTCGGGGGTGTTAGGTAGGGGGGAACCCCTGTACCCCCTGTAGCCCCCTCTGCCTGAATCACTGTTGGAAGGATAGGGGTCTCTATGGAGTCTGAGGTGCAGGAGCTCCAGAGCACCAGCAGGAGGCCCCAGCGAGGCACCCTGCTCCCCCAGGTCCCTGGGGCTCTGTCTGGATCCCCAGAGCCCTTCTCCTGAGTACACGCCACAGTGTGTGTGTGTGTGTGTGGGGGGGGGGGGGGGCGGGGAGTGTTTCTCCTGGGTGCTCCTTTACTACCTGGGGCGGATGGCAGGGCCGTCAGCAATGAGACCTGTTCCTGGAGGGGGGTGAAGGGCAACCAGCAGGGGGCTGGGGAAGGAGGCTGTGGGAGGGGAATGCGGTGCCCACTATCCCAGCAGCCCCTGTCCCTGCTGCCCTGGCCCCTGGAGAGGAACCGCATTTCTCAGAGACAAGGCCAGGGCTCCCAACACCCCAGCCCACACCCCACCTCCTATGCCCCTGAGGCCCCAGTCTCTGCATGAACCTTGGATTTTCCCCTCACTGGCTTCTCCCAGCTACATCTCAGTTTTCCCATCTGGAAGATGGGTGAATCCTCCTGGCTACTTCCCTGACGGAGCCAGACCCAGGGGTCTCGGTACTCCTCCCTCCAAGGCTGTTAGCGCACATGTGAATGGAAGAGTGTGCCACAGCCTGGTGGGAGAAGAAGCACCTGGTGGAACCTTCTGGAAGCAAGGGGCTGAGGTAGGGGACGGTGTCCATCCTCAGTTGACCTAGTAATGGAGGGAGGGAAGGACAGCCCTGAGGGGTAGGGAGGCTTCTGCAGACAGCAGGCAGGACAGGGGGTCTCACAGCCCATCCTCTTCCTCCTGCGGGGCTAACTCCCTGCTGCGCCCTCTCTCTCAGCCTCCTTCCCTTCCCCAGTCACGTTCGACCAGCCCGGGGCCACTCCCCAAACACACACCAGCCCCCTAAACCTCAGGGCGGGTGCTGCTTATTCAGCCTCCTCTCCCTCACCTGGCTTCACCCTGCTCAGTCCTCAGGGCCCACTTTACATATCACCACCCACCCCCTGAAGCCGGCCCTGACTCAGCCTGGCATCGGCCGCTTTCTGCCGGCGGCGCCCACGGCGTGGAAACGGGCCCGCTGTGGGCGCTCTGACCTCAGTTAGCCCTGCACGTGTGCAGCTGCCTCTGGCCCAGCACGAAGGAGGGAGCCGTGGTTAGCACAAGCACCAACTAGTGACCTGGGAGGAGCAGCGGGAAGAGCCTGCCTCGTCGTCAGGGCCTGGGTTCCAGTCCTGGCTCCACCACGAACTTGCCGTGTGACATTGGACCTGCCCCTTCCCCTCTTAAGAGGCCTGATGTGCGTGTAGGATGATAGGCAGCCTGCTGGATAGGACGGCTTGGGGCTTGGGGTGCAGGAGGGCTGGCATCATCTCCTAGAGCGAGCTGTGGGCCGGCCTGCTGAGGTCCCCAGGAAAAGGCAAGCGTGGGCCATGGCCTCTGCGAAATGTTTGCGACTCCTCGGCGGTGAGACAAGCACAGGAGTTAAAGGGACGTCTTCATAAATCTTTGTAGAAATTTGACTTTGCTGAAACATCCAGGTGGCATCCAACTGGAGCTTCTCTGTTGTCGTTGTTATTATTATTATTATTATTTTCTAATCCTTACCCAAGGATATTTTTCCCATTGATTTTTTAGAGACAGTGGAAGGGAGGCAGGAAGGGGGAAAGAGAGAGAGAGAAACATCAATCTGAGAGAGACACATCGATTGGTTGCCTCCACCCTGACTGGGGCCAGGGATTGAACCCGCAACCCAGGTATATGCCCATGCCTGGGAATCAAATCCGAGACCTCTGCAGGCTGACGCTCTAACCACTGAGAAAAAGCAGCCAAGGGTAGTTATTATTATTTTGTCAATTTCAGTTTGCTACAGCTTCATTTTTATTGTATTTTTCAAAAAGTCTTGATCTGGAATGAATGTGAGGGGAGCCACTATTCCTCTACCACGTATAGTTTGAGAATCACTGATGTTGATAACACCAAAGCCATCTTGAAATCAAATACAGATCCAATTAAGGAGAGAAGGAGATGGTCAACAGCGCTGGATGCAAAACTTAGCCACAAATCACAGATGAGTGAGTTGGCAGCCTTCCTTTACTGCCTCGGGGCAGGAACCCCAATCACCTTCCCACATGCCCGGCCCCCAGTCCGCATGCTCTGACCCCATCTCTGGTTTTAGGTTCATTGCCGGGAATCTCCACCGGCCCGGCACAGGAGGCCAGATGGCTAAGGCGGGGGCTGCACAGCTGGCTGCTGGGGTCCCGGGAGTTCTGGGGGAAGGACAGGCACAGCGAAGCCCCTTCAGGGGCCCAGGCAGGGGCTTTCTCTCCACACACTGTGGGCTCTGCTCCCAAAGTGCCAGGAGGGTCGGGCCTCCCGGCTGCTGGCCCTGGACAGACCTCGGGGAGAGGCTGCGGTGAGGCCAGGGCAGTCATGAGCTCGGGGATGGGGAGGGGGCGGGAGCAGCTTTGAACCACCTACTCCACCCTATGCCTCCCTTTTGCTCCATGACCTTGACCTGTAGGATGCTCAGGGCTGAATGTCATGCAGAGCCCACAGGACCATCTTCACTTGGGTGGTCAGCCCGTTGCTGTCCCTCCTTCAGCTTGGCTTTGATTGAAAATGTTTCATCAAAGCCACTTCCTTTTAGGGAGCAAACTGCGCACAGCTTAGACATGAAGGAGACCAAAGCCGAACACCCAGCCCTGCGCGCTTCTGGGCTCTGCCCGGCGGGTCCTGCGGGGTCAGCGTCAGGCTCCCCACGGGACTGCGAGCTCCCGGGATGGGTGGGCACGTTCCTTATCTGTGTTCCTCGGGGGCTGGACACGGAGGCCTGCAGAGGGCAGGGCCTCCGTCCACGCTGTGACATACATGGAAGCTAACGAAAAGCATGTGATAACAGAGACCAAGACCGTGGAGCCAAGACCAATGCCCTCACCTGCCTGTGACCCATTCTGGTCTGAGAACAGTGACTCGGAGCTCCGCAGCGGCCACGTACAGGCTCCCTAAGCGCAGAAATGATCCCGGTCGCCAACCCCCACCCGGCCACTCCTGGAACTGTCCCCGCTTCGCATGGAGGGCTAGCCAGGCCGACCTGGAGGGCACCCACACACAAGGCCGAGGAGCCAGCTGTAATTCTGAGCAGTAACACAGCGCAGGGAGCTCTGAGTTGACAATGACCCCAGCCAACTGAGGCCAGAGATTGTGGGAATGACGCCTGGTGTGAGCGTGGGTGCTGGGGGTGGCAGGCGTGGCCGTGACCCCGGTGCCTGGGCACACTGTGGGGCAGAGCATTGTGGCATGGCCCAGAGCTCATGAAAATCCCCCCACCCCCAACCGGGAGGCCGTCCAGCCCCTGCCGGGCCGAGGGCCTTTGATTGTGATCTGAAGGCGGATTTCAGCAGGAACAGAGCCCTGCGTGAGGCATCTAAAGCCCTTCACCCGTGTCTAAGCCGCTCCCGCTTCTCTCATCTGATCTCATTTGCTTTGTGCGCCGGAAACCGCATTAGTGTCTGAGGGACGCGTTGTTGCAGGCACCCGCTCCCCTCTGAGGAGAGGACTTGGAGGAACCTGCACAGGAGGGATGGGGCGGCAAATGCCGGCGCTGGGCCGGGCGCCGCGGCTTGGCACTGCGCGTGCAGAGATGAGTAAGCCCGCTTCCTGCCTGCGCGTGTCACCGTCCAGCTCGTGCCTGGAACCACGGGGCACGTGGGTGACCTGGGGGACAGCTTCTGAGGGGGTGGCAGGTGGCAGGACCCTGAAGGGTGAGGAGGGCTCTGCAGGGGGGCAGGAGGACCCTGTAGGCAGGGCAGGCACAGCTCAGGGGGTGGTGAGGGCTCTGCAGCTTCCCAGGGACCGGTGCCCTAGAGGGGGTGACCCTTCGGAGACACTGAGGAGTCAGTTGCCCGCGGGCAGCACTACTCGTGTGGTCTGAGGACTGTGATACCAGAGTCGCCGGGGGACTTGAGAAAAGCAGATTCCAGACCATTCCACAGGCTTCCTCCCGTTCTTCAGCCTCACACCTGGGTGACAGACCGGGGCTGTGATGGGGGACATGCCCATGGCTGCACCCCACCCCCCGAGGCTGCACTAACACAACTCAAGCAGCATGGACGGCCAGACAACAAGTGAGCAGGGCCTGGCTCTGGGCCTGGCTCAGTGAGGAACCAGAATCCTTGTGACCAGAAGGCCACCGAGCAGCTCGATGACCTGAGAGTCCGTGACTCACAGGCCCGACCAGCCCTGCCCCGGCTACTGCTGGGAAACATGACACGTCCGTCTAGCACGCCCGGCTCCCTGCGGCCCAGTGAGGTGCCACCAGCATTTAAACAGGACATGGTCATCATCCCAGGAGGTCCTAGCGAATGAATGTTCCTGAAGAGAAAACAAACCAATTCTATTTTTGCACGTGTGGCTCAGGGACTCGGCGTGGGGTCTCCTGAGCATGCCAGGACCCAGGTCATCCCCGAAGGACAAAGCCTAAGGTTTGTGTCACATACCTGGCCGGCCTGGTTAGCAAACATGGCCTGTCCCAGTGGTGGCATTGCCGGCTGATTAAAATACTCCCTTTCCAGCCACTCAGTCATTTCCCAGACACTCGTGGGTACCTGTGATGTATCAGCACCACGTCTAGACGCCGGGGACACGACAGAGACAGGACAGACGTGCCCTTGTCCTCATGGCCCTTCGGGTCCTTGGGCATCACAGATGACACAGCGAGCACGACACAACGGCTTCCCATATCCCTCCCAGGGGTCCTCCCACCAACTGCCTGTGACTTTCAGTCAAGATGCAGCAACAGGCTCCAGGCCCCGAGTTGTGTGTCACAGGGCGCCCTGGACAGCCTTCCCCCGAAGTGTCCTCGGTCTCTCTATGGGACTCTGAAATCCAGCCGAGCCATCGGGACACAGTTAGGACGACGGAAGTGAGAGGGGCAGCTTGGGGGGCCCCCGCCCCAGAGGGAGCTCCTGGGGGCAGCGAGAGTGAGCAAGGGCCGAGGCTGGCGAGATGGTCTGGCTGTGGCACGAATGCACCGAGGCTCAAGGCCCGGAAGGGAGGCTGCTGGGCAGTAACAACGAACGACTTAGGTTTGATTCTGGGCCACGGACCCCCTGCCTGACGCGTGAGGGAGCAGTGCTTCTGCCATCCCCGTCTGGCAAGGGTTCGCCATAGGTGGCTTCTCAGGTGGTTTTACTGACATCTTTGTGGGACTCAGGAAATAAACCAACAAGCCCTTTGTAATCAAGAGGGTGTGTGTCTGTGTGTGTGTGTGTGTGTGTGTGTGTGTGTGTGAGATCAGATGTGTGTGTATCGCCACAACTTAATTTTCTAGTTCTTAAATAGCATTGTTTGTGCTTGATCATATTTGTGTCTCAAATCACAACTAGAAGACTTTCTGAGTGCCACTCGTTTGTTCTCAGAAAAACGTCTAAAGAGGCACGTGGCGAAGTGCTTTGTGGAAACACAGGGGTCCTTTGCAGGGGGGCTTCTTAGTTCATACTTCAGGCAGCTGTCTGAAGGAGCGAGTGGTGCAGAACACCATTATGTGTGCTGAGAATGGGCCCCTTGTTACCAAACGCCTCAATACTCCTAACGCGCATTTCCCGGGGACGTTCTGTGAACTTAGCACCCATCTGGCTTCAGGGGAAGCACAAAGGGAGGAAAGAAAAACGTGGCTTGGTCCCCACAGCTGGCAGAGTCCCAGGAGAGAAGGCACAGGTCAGGCAATGCAGGTGGCGGAGATCTGGGGAGGCTTCTAGGAGGAGGGGGCCTTGGGGCTGGGCCTGGCATGTACAGCTGTCAGCTGGCTCATCACACCAGGTGCACGATTTCTCCCAGCTCCGCCAGCTTGTTCAGGCCCCTGGGCTCCATCCTGTGTGTTGGAATTGTCCCTAACCTACTGTCAACAATAATTATAAAACATTTTATTGAAGTTTACTTTTTTTTTTAGCTTTAAGAATTGAGTTGGGGCAGGTAGAGCTTTACAACAAAACTCTAAAATGTCATTTGTTGTTGTAACGGATTTGAGACGTCAGTCTTGGGGTGGAAGCTCTAGCAGAGAGGCACGTGCCCTGGGTCTGAGCTTGGGAAGCAGGTGAGGCGCGATGGGATGTGCCGCGGAGTCAGAGACCTGGTCTCGAATCCTGGCGCCACGCCGGTGAGTTCCCGGGCAAGTTTCTTCACCTCTCGGAACCTCCGTTTACTCGTCAAGAACATGGTGGTCCATATGCCTATTCTATGCAATCTGTTTGTGGTGGGATTGAATGAGATAGTTTGGTGCATTTCTTAGTATACTGCCGGCCTGTAGTAAGTGTTTGATTAATACGGGCTAAAATACAACAGGCCCCTGGCATCTCACCCTTACCCCATTTTATCTGGCCTACCTTGTCCTGTGGTCGCTTACAGTCGGATACCCACTGTGGTGAAGCAGAGTGCTTTGCGTAGGGGATAGTCGGGGCAAAGGCTTTTCATGGAGTTGTTTTCAGTACAAGTGTAGAGGGCGTTACTTTGCACGGGGGACGTCCTGGCCTAGCTTTATCCAAAACGCCCTCTCTATGCGGCCTCGCTTGTGGTGGGGCCAGGTCCTCATCCCTCCTCTCCACTCCAAGCAGCCAGGGCTCATCTCAATTGATCGGGCCATTTCAACTCCCTGTGGAAATAGCCCGATCGCAGGTTCAATCTCCACTATTTGACCGTGAGCTCCTTGAGGCCTGCGGCTCTGCCTTATTAATTCCAAAGGAAGCCCAGTGCCTGGGACAAAGCTGGTGCTCAATGCTTTGTGACGGATGGATGGGTAGATGGGGTTCAAATCGGAACCCGTGTTCTGGGCAGGCACTAATATCTGGATTTTCTTTCAGTTCACTTCAGTGACAGACAGGAGGCAAACTGAGAATATGTACTCTGTCTGGAATATTTACTTTTCTAGAAGCTCCAGAAACATTTTTCTACGTGGGCGAACTTGCAAAAGCAGAGGTCAGGATGAATGCTAGCTTCATTCCATCCAGCCC
Organism: Cnephaeus nilssonii; assembly: GCF_951640355.1. Taxonomy (NCBI): domain Eukaryota; kingdom Metazoa; phylum Chordata; class Mammalia; order Chiroptera; family Vespertilionidae; genus Cnephaeus; species Cnephaeus nilssonii. Next base: position 9,230,257 of record NC_137092.1, on the reverse strand, counting down.
ATGGCCCCGGGTCCTCTAGATTCTGTATTTGGGTGACTAAATTTGTGAAGAATAATTCATCCTATCCGCCTCTCTTCAACTCATGAGACCTGGACCAGGGAGGCAGTTGGACCTGGACCAGGGGGGAGAGGAAGATGTCTGGGGAAGGTCAGCTCAGGTTGGGTGTTGAACCAGGGACAGAGAGAAGAACTTCCAGGGTCAGGGACAGTCATTAATGGATGAGTGTCCAGAGAAGAAATGCCTTCCTGACCACATGTTTGTGTAAGTCCGTGTCAACATTTCCTGCTTCTCTCACCTCACTATGAGCTCATCAGTGGTTGCGCACTCCCTGATTCACCCTGTGCAGTCACCAGTAACCATCATTCACTCACTCTTCATTCATTCATTCATTCATTCATTCAACAAATATAGGGGAACAATAATAGAGAAGGGGAAAGGCACCATATTAGGGCACATGGAGGTATATCCAACTTTGAACCTGTCCGCAGGAGCTTATGGTCTAATAATGCAGATTACTAAATATAGACAGAACGGGGATGATAACAGGATGGAAACAGGTAGAAAACAAAAAATTAAAAAAAGTCAAAGGGCCATGAGAGGCCAAGCGAGTGGGGATTCTTTGCCACTGGGAGGCAGTATACCAACGGGGTTGACATGTCAAAGAAACCCAGAATGACGGTTTAGTAACTGTGTGACCTGCGGCGAGATACTAAGCCTCTCTAGGCCTCGGCTTCTTCACGTGTTGGTTTTTTTATGAGGTTAAATGAGAAAGAGTGTGTGCCACCTTAGCCCGGAGCCTGACACGCAGCTGGCCAGTGCACCTGCGAGGCTTCAAACACCACTGATGCCCAGGTGTGGTGGTCAGGGTTCCTGGGCTGTAAACATGAAACGTACTGTGGCCAACATGACGCCAGCCAGAAGTTCACTGGGAAGACATGGGAAGCTCACAGAATTGAAGGAAAGCAGAAGGGCCCGGTCCAGGAAAGGACAAGACAGGGTGCCCGGGGTCTCCGTGCGGGCGTCACGGGCATTGACTGGAGGGGCCTTGCTGGAGGAATCACTTCAACAAATTCCTCCTGGCTTGTCGCACCCGGATTCCGGCCCTGTGGTTGTCCGGGAAGCATCACTTGGCCCCTTGGTTAGAGGCATGGGGTGCGCCGTCACTGACACCCCTTTCAAGCAGGAAAACAGGGCGATTTCACCCGGACTGGTCACGGGTGTTGGGCAGGTTAGCAATAACAGTTGTTCACAGCACAGTACCCACCCCGTGCCTACATCGTGGGCATCTACGTGTAACACATGGGCAAATCTACTTTTAAAACCACCCCACACATAATTCAGAGATGCACCAAAGCTTGAGGGTCGCGGAAAAGTCACTAAAAGGGGAGGAGCATCGTTAGCTCCTTAGGCACGGAGGGGAGGTGGGTACAACGCTGAACAACCCTCTTCAGAACACATCTCTCCGGAAGCTGGCAGTCCCCTGTGTGACTGGCACAGCAGGGTCATAGTAAGCGGGCCCAGCCCTCTGGCTTCTAGCGGAGGAGACAGTCCTCGTACAGCTACAAGGGTATGCACCACATCGTGAGGGAGCCTGCGCTCTCCTCCGGACAACTATTCTGGTCTCCAAGACGCCAGCTGCACCACGGTCAGTCCAAGCCCCCCAGCAAGCTAGTGGACCAAGAAAACAAGGTACAACCACTGACCCAGAAGAGATGGCCGTCTCTGCCCTGGGGGTTGTCGCCCTGCCCGAGACTCCTCGGAGCACAGAGAGGAGACCTATGAGTCATTCCCAGAAACGCCCTGCTCCCTGGTCCCAGGGACGGCCTCTTCCACGGCGGGGCCTGGGCACCTGCAAGGTGACCTGTGGGAGGAAGCTGCCCTTCCTGAACTTCCTGTCGTGTTGGGGAGGGAGGAGGCAGCCGCGGGCCTGGAAGCCGGCCAGGGGACATGGAATCATGGGAATGGGCCTTCCCAACCCTGCTGGATGTGAGCTCCGGGGTCTTCGAAGCCCCGCGCATTGCTCTAGACACTTTGCGCCAGGTCCATTAATCCTGGTGACAGGTTCCCAAACTGCAAAGGGATTGCCCTTTGCCAGATCGCATGTATCTATAGCTTGACATGAACAAACCGAGTTTGGCTTTTCTCTGTATAATTGGCACCTAAATATAGCTGAAGCAAGAAAAAAGAAGAGAAAAAGAGAGAATTTTTTGGCTTCCTTACCAGTTTAAAAATTATACCGTGACATCTATTGCTTCCAGTATCCAAAAATGTCAGCTCGGAGCAGCCTTTCCTCTCTCTTTGCAGCCCCTCCCCCCACTCCAGTCTTCCCACACTCATCTCAGCAACGGGTAGCTCTGGCGCCTGGAAGTGCCACGGTCCCTCTATCCCCACCAGGAGAGACCCTGGGCAGGGGTAGGCTGTCCAGCACTTCCAGACTCTCTTTAGAGGGCCCATAAAAGCTCAGAGAGTATAGATTACTATCTGCTTAGCCTTCATTCTCCAAAGACAGGGTTGATCCCTCACTGGATGTCTTCGGGTTCCCTCGCTGAATCCGACTTCATTGAAGAAAGGACGCCTTTTAATGTGGAATGATCATCTATTATGTCATTCTTTTTTTGTTTTGTGGTTGATCACGTTTTCCTTCCTCAGAATGAAGAACAAAGGAAGAAATCTCTAGCTGCGGGCACCACCACTGGTGTGAGGAATCCCTTTGGTTGGGGAGGAATAGGAAAATACTGGTTGGTTCTTATAACAAAGACCAAGATGGCAGGGACTTAGTCAAGCAGAGCCTTCTTCCTTCCTCACAGAAAGTTCATGCATGGGCAGCTGGGCCTACGATGCTAGTTCACCGTGTCTGGGACCAAGGATCTTTCTATTGCCCTGCTCGGCCCTCTCCAAATGTGTCTCCACCTGGTGGTACAGGAAGCCTGTCCTTTGCAAACATTTTTTCCTCTGTCCACACCTAAATGCACCAGTTTGCCAGGATGCTGTCATTGGGGAACATGGATTCTGTAGCCAAACTGCCTTGCCTTATATTTTAGCCCCACACTTTATGAGCTGTGTGACCTTGGGCAAATAACTCCGGGCCTCAATTTTCTCATCTGCAAAACTGGGATAATAATAGCACCGACTGCATAATGTTATTCCGAAGATTAACTGAGGTTATATATATATATAAAACAGGGTCTGGCACATAGTAAGTGTTACGTGTTAACTCTTACTATTATTGCCACACCTCTAGAATCAGCCAAACTTGACCGAGAACCTAAACTCCGTGTATTTGAAAGTCTCACAAAGAAAAAAGCAGCATAGTTGACACCATTCAACAAGCCGTTGAATGTATCTTTCTCGGAGCCACTTTCCCCAGGAGACCCTCGAGGAAGGCACCACTGCTCACAGTTAAGGATCCTTAGAAACACTGTGTTTTCCGGTCAGAAAGTTGGGGTGTCGGACTTCAAAGAGGATCCCTTCTCATTAAGGGAAGATAAATGGCATTTTCCACATTCGCAAAAGTATAGCTCAGCATTCTCAAAGGCCTCGCATGCATCTAGCCCTCCTCCTGATTAGTCACGGCACGTAAGAAGCTGAGCCAGACAAGCGTCCTTTGTGGACTTTTACGTTACAGCGCTTCCTGTTCGAGTTTGGTACAACTGTATGGGCTTTGAGATACATAAACCCAATTAAAGCGTGTCTGGCTTTTTTAGAAAGCAGAGGGGGAGATTAGGGTCCTGAGAGCAGCTTTCTCATTTTATGCTCTTTACCAGTCCACTTGACTTTTTGCCACTTCATTCCTAGCGGCTAAATCTTGGGTCATGTGGGCGGGTGACCCACCGTGAGGCTAAACGCCCCAGCTCGAGCTGGAAAGCAAGCTAATTTGAAAACAAAACCCACACAGACATAGGCATGTGCATCTACTCAGTCCATTTCTCCAAAGATGTGTTTGGGGAGTTAGAAGTTCTTCTTTTTTTAAAAAAAAAAAATATTTTTATTGATTTCTGAGAGGAAGAGAGAGAGAGAGAGAGAGAGAGAGAGAGAGAGAGAGAGAGAGAGAAAGGGAGAGAGAGAGAGACATCAATTATGACAGAGAATCATCTATCAGCTGCCTCCTGCACGCCCCACACTGGGATTGAGCCTGTAACCCAGGCATGACCGGGAATCGAACTGAGACCTCCTGGTTCACAGATTGACGCTCAACCACTGAGCCATGCCAGCAGGGCTAGAAGTTCTTAACAGGGCATTTGAGGTGAGCAGCTCAGTGTCCCCATCCATTTCCATTTTTTGCGCTAAAACCATGAGAAGTGTCCATATTCAAAAATAGAAAACGAATGAGCTATTTCGGTAACATCCCCTACAACCAAATACCACTCAGACCTTCAAATATCTGACCGCACCACAAGTCTTCTCCTTGACGTTTCATGAAGATATAACGACAACGTTGCAAAGTTTCTTTTCTAGGGAGGTCCATCAAAAACAAATATCTCTTGTTTTCTGCACACCTACTGTGTGAGCAGCCTATTTTAGGTGCTCCATTTCTTGTCCTGCCATCAGTCACTGACCGCATGAGATCGAGAGATGGAGGACCTGGCTGTCCCAGCCTGGGCCCCAGCCATATGGCTGAGTCACCAAGCCCCAGGTGACTCCAGTTCCCAGCCTTTGAGCCACAATAGCCATGCTGAGTAGGGCAGAGCAGAGGAGAGCTGTCCCTTGTGAAGGCCAATGGAAGGTTTGTGAACAAAGTGAATTTTATTCTTGTTTTAATCTACGTGATTTGGAGTAGTGTGTTGCATAGCCATCCCATATAATAAAAGGGTAATATGAAAATTGACCCTAAAGGCAGAACGACCAGGAATGACTGGTCGCTATGATGCACACTGACCCCCAGGGGGCAGATGCTCAACGTAGGAGCTGCCTCCTGGTGGTTAGTGCGCTTCCACAGTGTGAGCACCTCTCAGCCAGAAGCCGGCTCATGACCGGCCAGCGCAGCGGCAGTGGCAGGAGCCTCTCCCGCCTCCGCGGCAGTGCTAAGGATGTCCAACTAACAGCTTAGGCCCGCTCCCCCTAAGCCAGTGGTCGGCAAACTCATTAGTCAACAGAGCCAAATATCAACAGTACAACGATTGAAATTTCTTTTGAGAGCCAAATTTTTTAAACTTAAACTATATAGGTAGGTACAGTGTTATTAACTTAATTAGGGTACTCCTAAGCTGGCCTTTGCTAAAAACTCAAGGGGCCAAAGAGCCGCATGTGGTTCGTGAGCCGCAGTTTGCTGACCACTGCCCTAAGCTATTAGTTAGACATCTCCTGAGGGCACCCAGGATGCCAGAGGGATGTCTGACTGCCAGATTACTAAGCCTGCAGGTGGACATCCCCCGAGGGATCCCAGACTGGGAGAGGGCACAAGCCAGGTTGAGGGACACCCCCCCCCCGCCCCCCAGTGCACAAATTTTCGTGCACTAGGCCTCTAGTAGATAATAAGAACAATGACCATAAAAATAACTGCTTTGCTTATAAGGTTGTTCTGGAGCAATGAGAGGATGTATGTGAAAACACTCTGTAAATTTTAAAGTAATACACAAACACGAAGAGTTATTACAGGAAGATCCAGGTACCACACAAGCATATCTATCTCTGCATAGCAGAGTTTCCAGCTACGGCCCCATAGGAACTGGATTTCTAGATCTGACCTTGGCTGGGACTTCTCAGAGGCTCCTGATATAGTGAAAAAATGAAGTCAGGCCCCAAACAGATTCATAAACAGTATGCGGTACTTGACACATTTTATGATGAAGGCGTCGATAGTTTTATTAAAAATATAGTTGGGATATCCACAATATGACCAAAGGATTGATGAGAAAGGAATTCCTAGGGCACCACAGATGGCCCCGCCCAAGGATGATGCACATTTATGTAGCAATGATGACTGCCTCCCTGTGTGTGTACCTACTCATGCGGAAATAGCACCACAAGTCTAAACTGGAAGCGCAGTGAATGAGCGTTCTGGACCACGGGCCCGGCCTGTGGTGAGCCCTGAGTTGGACACCCAGGCCTGGCACACCCACTTCCGCTGGTCTGGTCCGCTGGCCCTGGCTGGCTGTGTGGCCCCAGAACTTGTGTGTCTCTGGAACAGCACCTGCTTCCTCGACCTCTCCAATAATCAAAGGAGCTGTCCTCCTTTGCTGCCCAGAATCCAGGGAGCTGAAAACGCCCCTTTCCTTCCTCGTCTTTCTCCCTTCCCAGCCTTCCTCTGTCCAGGCCTCACAGGTTCCTCGTGGAGCCATTTAGTCTCTCCTCCTGTAAACAATAGCGCAACCAGAGCAATTCACGTCTGCCCAGTGAACTGCAGTTTGCAGAGAATTTTCAGAGACAACCTCTCATCTGAGCCTTCCGTCAGATAAAGACTCCTTATCCCCATGTAGTTATGGCTACGATTGGAAGTTCACACGGCAGGAACAGCGCTCTTAAGAGGTGAACAACTTGTCTGAGATTAAATGACCCGTCCAGGCCTGGACGCAGACGCAAGCACTGAGTCTGACCTCCATCCCCTGTCCACTCTGTCCAGCCGGGTGCCTGTGGGGAGACAGAGCGGCACCTCCTCGCACACAAGTCATTATCGCGATGATTGCTGCCATTGTTCGCTCAATGTGCCTTCGTTTTCTTTCCCATGAAATAATTTTGTATTTGCAGACTAGGATTACGTAATGGGAACCTGCTGGGAATTAGTATATATTTCAAACCTCCGTTTGCCCATTCGTTTCTAGCTTTTCACTATTTAAAATGTAGTAATTATATAATAACAACTGGGATTACAATAATAGTGAACAACAAAAGTTGATAGTATTTGGGATTTACCGTATTTTCCGGCGTATAAGACGACTTTTTAACCCAGGAAAATCTTCTATACGCCCAGTCGTCTTATACACCGGAAAATACGGTAACTGGTTATTAGGTACTTTACCATAGGTTAATTCATTTGATTTTCACAACGGCCCAGTCAAGTTAAGTAAAGTACACAGAACCCTATTTTATAGAATAAGTGACTGAACCTCACGGAGGTGAACTGCCTCGTCCAGATAGCTCAATACTATGGAAATAGAGATGCGATTTACATAATATTCTATGGCCATGGTGTCCACATAAAACAAATAAACACTGCCCTGTGATTGGCACGCAAGTGTTTCATTTGTTTTATATCTTGTCCAGGACCACGGGCGTGGCATCCTGGGAGGGGGAGAGAGAGCCCTGCCTATTCTGTGTCCTCAGGTGGTGCTTCTGGCACTTGAACATGTACGGGGACCACCCGGAGAGCTGCGAGCACTCAGATTCCTGGGCCCAAACACCTGATCCACTAGGTCTGAGACGAGGCCCCAGCATTTGCGTTTCTAGCAAAGAACAACGCGGGCGGGGACCCATGTTGCTGCTTCCTGTCTGTGGACAATGCTTGCAGTAGCGCTGAGACAGTGACTCACCCCTGGGACTGTCATTCCATCACCTCTAACGGGGCCTAACAGTGTTACCTTCCTCACAGGGTCATAATGGAGCGATGTGTGTAAAAGGCCGATTTCAACTACTGAAGGCTACTGTGCTGTTCTTGTTATCCACCTCTCACAATAGATAGTGCAAAATACACTTGAAAGTTGGAAAAATTATATCAAAACCATTCCTCCACAGTGCTCAGGGGCGCTGGCTGATTCATAGTCTGTGGACCTGGTGTCCGGGATGTGTGCAGGGTGGCGGTATTGGCTAAATGAGACCTGCTCTATTTGATGTGTTGCTATGGACTTCCACTTGGGGTTCCCTTCTAAATTCAATCCCAGCTGAGGACACCCACCTCCCCAGTGATACTGGCCTCCCATCGTCCCCCTGTGGGGCGCACTGGCAAGGGATGGGCAGAGAGAGAGGAGAGACAGGAACGGGAATCCTGTCCTCATCCACAGCCATCGCGGGCTTCCCTCCGCACCCGCCCCGCAGAGCAGCGGGACTGCGGGACGGGTATTCCTTCCCTTGCTCCAGCGCAGGAGCCCTGGAGATGGCAGCGCGCCAGCAGCGGGGGCAAAGGGCCCTTCAAACCACACGCTGGGCCACTCACCTCTGAGCGAGGAAATCAGCCCCCTGTGGGGTCACTCATTCCTGCGCGGTGGAGTCCGTGTCGGGGTTAAATGCAGCTCTGTCTCGGGTTAGAAGCGTGGATTTGTGTGTTCCTTTGCCTCCCTGAGCTGCAGTCACTTTACTGTGGAAGAAGATGAATAGGATCCCACTGCTCAGCGCACTCGGTAACTGGCAGCTATGATGATTATTAATATTAATAGTCACTCAACAGGGATTGATTGTACATGTCCTATGTGCCAAGCATGTTAGGCCCTGGCAATGCAGAGATGAATATGGCATCACGCCTGTCCTGGAGAAGCCTACAGGCCAGGGGTGGAGACAGCGCGAACGCAACACATGGAACAGGGGCTGCTGGCAACACATGAACAAAGGCCGCGACGAGAAGGGAAACTGACAGGGGGGAGGAGGGTCCTCTCCATGAGCAGCCTTCTGACTCCTCAGCCCCTCCCGGCCACGTGCCTCCCCGCCCCGAGGAGGCCGGTGGACATGTCCATCGTGTGAAGGACGGCCCTGGAGCGTGTCCCAGGTCAGGGTTCTCTCAGCATCCCCATCTGCCGCCCGACTGAGGCGCTGCCAGCCGCGAGCGACGCCCGCTGGGGCGAGTGTCCACTCTCCACGCGGCGGGCCCTGTCCACACGCGGCTTTGCACTCAGGTTCGGAAAGTTACAGGCTGACGCGGCCCTGGAGGTCTGTTTGCCTTTTATTTTTCCCCAACTGTTTGATTTCTTTCCCTCAAACAGTTTTAGGATCCGTGCCCTAGTTGTTCTGGGAAACTTGTGACCTCTCTGTTTTTAATTAGAAGATGTCATTTTTCCATGGCAACCTGTCTTGATGTCCTAAATAGAAAATCCGTAAAGTCCGTTTCCCTACGAAGGGCCGAGCCATCGGACCAGGAGGCCAGTGCCTGGGCTGGTGGCTCACCCCTGGGGAAGGTGCCCCCGGCTGAGGATCACCACCAGGGACTCCTGCTCCAGGAGCCGGCACCGCCGTGGGCCCTGCCAGGAACTGTCTTGGTTTGGACTCATAAAACCCAGTTCTTGACAGTTTTGGGGGGAACGTGCCCTTTCGGATGACATGGGAACAAAATCATGTCAGCCATGAATTATGGTCTCTCCAGGGTCAACAGCCCATAGGTAGTAATAACAGAAGCCAGAAAAACACTGATGGGAAGCCGTTGAAACCAACCCAAGCTCCACGGCGGCCGAGTCGGAACTGACCTTCTCCCTCCGGCATCTCACCTCCTAGCGGGAAGGAGCGTCTCCAGGAGGCGACGAAGGAAATAGCGAAATTATGCACCACGCTTTGCATGTCAGCACTGAGGAAACAGTAGTTAAATCATTTGGCGCAAAAAGAAAAAGAGAAAAAAAAAAAGTGACCCGTTGCGAAAAGAAGGCCCTGAATTTTGTAATTCTGGCTTTTCTTTTTAAAGCATCGCTTTCATTCAGCAAGGCAGACACGTTGATAAACAACAGTCACCGTGACCATGGCGATGATACGGATGCACTTCTGAATGAAATGGTAGAATGGTCTGCCGGATCCTTCCTCTGGAGAGAAGGGTACCGCGAGGAACCCCACAGCGACCCTTCATTCGGGGTAAACAGCACTGAAAACCCGCTAGGTGTGAGGCACCAGCAGCAACAGGCAGTGTCTGCGGGAACTGTCAACCTGCTGTGCATGTGTTAATGAAGGACTCAGAATACCATCGATACCTTTCTCTCATCGAGTGCTTACTACGGGCCAAGGTCTGTTCTAAGAGTCTTCGTGTCTAACTGAATTTATATTCACTTTTGTTTTCCCCACTTTGAGAATAAAAAAACGGAGGCCTGGCGAGGTTGGGTGACTTTCCCAAGGTCACAGTCTGGATCTGAAACCAGGCAGTCTTGGCTCCAGCGTGTCTGTACTTGTGAGGGCTATAAATATTCCCTCTTGTTACTCCGCGTACGGAAGTTTCTGGAACCAGGGAAGCATATTTCACACGCTGAGCTCATTCCCGCCTCAGGGTCTTGCATTGGCTGTTCCCTCTGCCTGGCCTGCCCTTCCCTACACCTTTGGTTGACTGACTCGTTCTCATCTTTCAGGGCTCAGCTCAAATGTACTTCTTGGACATGCTTTCCCTGAGCCCCAAGCCCAGGCAGCCCTCCCCATCCCAAACCTAAGTCACTCCATCTCATGTTCTGGTTTGGGGTTGTTTTTTTTTTGAGCCTCCTGTCAGTCACTGCTGTGCCTCTGATACATAGAACATTTCCTGGCACAGAGTCAGGCACTCAGTACTATGTGCTGAGTACGTGAGTGAAGCATAGGGATACTGGATTTTGACTGGAGCACCAATTATGATGACAACAGCATCAGTTATAACAGCTTCAGCGATGCCAGTAATTCTAATAGGGAATAATGACTTAGTGTTTATTATGAGTCATACGCTGAGCTATAAATGCTTCTCACCAATCCCTATGCGGTAGACACTATTATTGTCTCCATTTTACGGATGAGGACCCTGAGACTTAGGGAGGGTGTGTGATGCCTGGGTCCTCACAGGCTGAGAAACCTTCAGGCACACACTTACTCACCGACAACGAGAAACATGAAGTTGTGGTTAGTGAAGCAAAGGGTACAGCCAGTTGGCACAGACCATGGCGAGTCCCCAAGCCTCCTGGGGCCTCCATTTCCTTCTTGGTTCAAGAGGGAAAGTTGAAGTTTCATAATTAAGAAGTCGAAGGGTCTAGAATTAGAGCATGGTATGGCAGACAGAACCCGGACACTGGCTTTAGAATACTGGGGTTTACACTCTGACTTTGGCCCTGACAAGTTATGTGACCCTGCGTAATCTCTTGATCTCTTTACGCCTCAGTTTCTCCACCTGTGAAATGGGATAATAGCCCTGAGCTGCCTACTCTGCAGAGCTGTGTGGGGACTAGGTGAGAGAGTGTATGTGAAAGCAACCAGTACTGTGACTAGTGCATAGTCAGCACTCAAGAATCTTTTCCTCCTCCATTCCTTTGCTAAACTCATTCAGTATTTATCCCCCCGAAGACCCTGTGATTTCTGGATGTTTGAATTCCATGTCCTCAAATTAAGTCAACACTCTGTAAGTCAGTCACCTGTGGCTAGATGGCTGTCATTGACCTCATTAGAGAAAGGATGCTTGGAAAGTAAGAGGGGACGACAAAAGAGCAGGACAAAGATGTCAAGGAAGAAAACAGAAACTTTGTGATGGGGGAAATGTGTGGGAGGAGAGCACACTGCAGGGACCACAGACCAGGAGAGCCGAGCTGAGGAAAAATGGGGTCCGTCACTGAGGCTGTGGCGTCTCCATTTGGAGGAGGCGCACCTGGGAGTGAGTCACATTCTGCAGCTGACGGCACCTAGAGCCTGTGGCCTCTCGTCCTCTTCCCAGGCCTGTGAGCAGATGGACACTTTAGAGTCCACGTGAGGGGCAGCGGGCCAACCTCACCTGGCAGGTGACCCTGAGCTGAGGCAGGGGCGAGGGTCCTGCCCAGCGCCGTCCCCTCTGCCCCACACCGCCCACGCTCAGCTGCCTTTCAGCTTCTGAAACACCTCTCAGCCCTCTGTACTTCGGGAGATTCCTGGTCATGAAAATGTGAAGTCAAAAGGTAACACGTGAGGTCCACTGGCTTACTCATTCTACAGAGTGGCTGTGGTAAAAGGTTAGGTGGGTATTAAACTGATTTTAATATAGATTTTTGCTCTCTACAGGAAGGGAGATTTGGATAAAACTACACCTCTCCAGGAAGCAGCTCCCAGAGTCCACTGAGGCACGGAGGGCCTCTGGCAGCTCTGGTGAGGAGGCAGGCAAGGGTGACTTCGAAAACTGGATGGAGTTTCAGGCTGGACAGATGAGAAGGAGGGGAAAGTGTGTTCTGGGCAGAGAGAATACAGGCCTAATGTGAGTGTGTGTGTGTGTGTGTGTGTGTGTGTGTGTGTGTGTGGTTAGTGGATGAAAGGCAGAAGTCGCATCATGAAGGGCTCTAGATTTCACACACAGGAGCTTATTCTGTAGCCAGTGAGCAGCTAGTGGAGAACTTGAGTAGTGGAGTGTGGAGGTCAGATGCGAGTTTCTGTAAGGCCCCTCAGTGATTGTTGGCAATGGAGGGGGAGGGTAAGCTGGAGATGGCTGTAGCAGAGAATGAGAATGAGAAGGGAAAAAGGGCAGAGCTGAGGGATATTGAAGAGAAAGTCAATAGGCTTTGGTGATTGTTGGATATGGAACAAGAGAAAGAGGAGTGCTAAAGATGTGGCGTGCCAAACATGTGGAAATGTTTAGCAGACAGTTGGGTGCGTGAGTGTGGTGGAGAGTGATCTTTGCTTACATAACAACCATTCCCTACAGCCCACCTTCCTCCTGCTAGAACCCCAAATTATTTAGTTACTAGAGGCCCGGTGCATGGATTTGTGCACCGGTGGGGTCCCTTGGCCTGGCCTGTGCCTTCTCACAACCTGGGACCCCTCAGGGGATGTCGGGCTGCCGGTTTTGGCCTGATCCCCACATGCCAGGCTGAGGGACCCCCCCCCCCATGCACGAATCCATGCACCAGGCCTCTAGTATGCATATAAGATCTTTGGTTAATCTCTTCCCGTCCTCCCTCACCCCTTTCCTCTGAGATTCATCAGTCTGTTCCATATTTCTATGCCTGTGCATTGAGCATCTTCCCCCTGATGGTCAGTGCGTGTCATAGCTACCAGTCGAATGGTTGAATGGTCAGATTGTTGCTTAAGCTTTTATATAAATAGATAGGAAGTGATTCTTTGATATTAGGAGAGTGTAGGCCCAACCTCTATGAATGAATGATGATTGATCTAAACAAGTTGTGCTAACCTTGGCCACTTAGTCAAATCATGGGCAAGTGACTCATTCATTTTGACTAATGGAACATAATGAAATAAAGAAGAAGAAAGAGGAGGAGGAAGATAAGAGAAGGAGAAGGAGGAGGAGGAGGAGAAGAAGAAGAGGAAGAGGAGGGGGAGGAGGAGAGAGGAAAAAAACAACAATGAGGGTCTTTCCTTGATAAATCAAAACACAAGTTAACTGGGGAAATAACCCTTTCCCCATTTCTTCCTCTTCCTGCCCAGAGATGAGCATAATTCCCATATCCAACATCCCCTTGCAGCAGCCTTCTTGTGACCATTAGACAAGAGCATGAGAGAAAGCTGATGAGGATGGTGGAGCAGAGAGTGACAGCCTGGTCCCTGGGTGGCATCCTTGAGCATCTGAGTAAGTGCTAGCATCTACTACCTCTGAACTTCCTGTTTAGTAAGAGAAAAAGTTCTGTTAACTTAAGGCATTTGTGTTCTTTAGGATAAGATATATTAGGGTAATGAATTGTCTCCAAAAATGATTGCGTCTTGTTTCTGAGTGGTCCAGGCTGGGGGTTGGGGGTGGGGTGGAAAGCTCAGGGACACGAGCTAATAGCAGCTCTGTTTTCAATATGTAGCTGCTAAGGCTGCTTGGGACACAGAATCACACTTAGCAGAGAGGGGAGAGCACAGAGACACCCTTTGGGGAGGTTTTGTGGGCCAGGCCTGCAAATGGCACAGGTCGCATCCACTCACGTTCCATTGGTTAGAACTGAGTCATATGGCTACTCCTGAAAGCCAGGGAAACAGAAATGTGGGGTACTCAGGAAACCATATTCCAGCTTCTCTGTACAGAAGGCTGTAAGTTGAATATTATTGTTGTTACTTGCAACTAAAAGAATTCCTAACTAATCAAATGTGTCTGGAGCTTAGGGAAAAACTTTTGGTGAGTTATACAGAGTTTTCCCTTAACTGTAGTATCTATATTTTTCAAGATGGATCATTTGTGATAGGTAAAACCCAATGGCATGGGTGAGATCACCTAGGAAGAGGGTAGAGAGTAAGAAGACACAGAGATAGCCCTTTAAATTGTTCATTTGGACCCAACGAATGACTGAAACATCTCAGTGGCCTGGAGGGACTTGCCTTGGGTTGAGCAGACTCATGACTGAGAAGTAAGAGCAAGTCTATGGATCAAGGTTGCCAAGTAGTTTTGTGTTGTGGGGCTTCTGGATATAAAATCCAAGCAGGGCTGTCTTTGCCTCTGTTTTGTTTCCCCAAGGCACTAACTTCCACAAACAGCTGGAAAAAGCTTTCAGTAAGACGTGTCCAGCTTCCCCCTTTCTCTGCTGAGGATATTTTATGTGGACGCCTAGCAACCCAGATCCTGAATGTGGGAAATGCTCCCTGTGAGATTCCGCTTCTTCACCTCTTCTTTGTCCCCACTTCAGAGGCTTCAGGTGGGGAGACGGCGACTTTTCTGGTTTTAATGATACACAGCCATTGGAAAGGCAATAGATGCACCCACTGGAACCTTCCTCCACCAGGAAGGATGTTCCCATCAGGCAGTGGTCTTTCCTGACAGCTTTCGCCACTCGATAGAGATGGTACTGCCAATCCCTGGAACCTGAGTTATGGCCATGGTAGACGGTGAGGTGTCCTCCACCCAAAGGGCTATCAGTGTCCTTCAACTTCCTCGCCTCAAAGCTCCCACTCGCAGTGGCTAAGCAAAAAGAACTCTCAATTGGGGCTTGGTCTGGAAACCTGGGGATGTAGGCACTCATTAGCTTAAGTCCTATCTATTTCATAGTCAAATAAATTCTACGAGGGCAGGAACATCTCATTGCACCCCTACCCCTGCCATACTCTGTGAGATGAGGATGATGATAACTAGCATGCATGGCATTCGCGCTTGATGCCAAGCTTCATGCTTTGTGTTTGACCAGAGGTATCCCATTTAATTTTCACCAGAACTTTATCAGGAAGGTAGTAGTGTCACTTTTTTGTTTTTATAGATGAGGAAGCTAAAACAGGGTAAGTAGTCAATCAAGTCACAGAGTTCACAAATGGATGAGGCAGGATCCCAGCCCAGAGGTCTGAGTAACCCTACACCATACCCCATTAATCCTTGTTGTAAGCACTAAAGACCTAGGGAGGGTACCTGAGCACCCTGCTGGCATCCATAAGTGCTCAATAAATGACTGCTGTCACTGTGCCATCGTCCTTCCTAATAGGTGAACATTGTTCAATTTTCTTATCAGATTCAAAGCAGGCTTTAGACTGGTGTTCTTTGTGTCTTGTGTGACTGTGAGGAAGCTACCCAAGATGACGCCTTTGTTAGGAAATGTGGGGGTTTCGTGACATGACAGCTGAGGTCTTGGTGACCTGGCTCAGAGAGAGAAAAGGTCCTGGCAGTCCTCTTGGTGTTCCCGTTTATAAGACTTCAGTCACTAGTAGTATCTTTCAGTCCCCTGAAGAGTGTAAGATTGACTCAATTCATTGTCATTCTGATCATTTTTCCTTAATAAAGCTTATTTGTCCAATATAAAAGTATTATAAAACTTGGAAAATGCAATGAAGAAAAGGAAAAAAAATCAATGTAATTCGACTACTCTCACTAACATTTTTTTTGTTCTAATTGACATTTTATTCATATTTTTATTTGTTTGCTTTGTTGATAACATGAGAGACCTTTGAATTCCCATGCACTGGAGTCATCAAATTTTAAAAATCTGGTCCCCTTGGCTTGGGACACAGAGAGGTCCTGCCACTGGCCGGTTCTGAGACCTCGAGTCCCCGGGGTGCAGTTAGACGGATCCCGGCAGGGCAGTGGTCAGCGGGGCCCCTCAGGGCGGGGTGACAGAGGCCCTGATATCTCAGGGAAAAGCACTCAGCTCGGAGCCAATATTCTGCACAAGGGTCGACCCAGTCCAGGAGGAAGTTTTCCTGGGCCCGGTTCCCACCCTTGTGGTCACATCATGGTGACGCAGCAGGAAGCGGCCTCCCCAGAGCCCAGGTCTCTCACAGGAAAGTGTTGTCGGAGGCCCTGCCCGGGCAGGAGGGCCGTGCACACTGGGCTTGCAGCAGCCCTCCCAACCCGCAGTGTTTGCTGACAGGCGGGAATGCCGGCCTCGGGCTGCTGTGGCATTTCCTCCGCCTGGTCCTCATGCTTGCGGTAATGCCTGCGCCGGTGCCATAAATCAGCTCTGCTCCGTGTCTGCCCTGAGGGACCTCCAAATGGCTCGCCCTCCCCGCAGGCACCGTGAGATCCCTCCTTTTAGATGCCATGTACGACACAGCAATTGAGCAGAGGAAATCGACTTCCCAGTGGGAACAAATACTACTCTGAGGCCTTGGACCTGTTCTTCCTTTGGCTTGAGTGGCTTCTGGCGGCCACGGAGAGGAAGGGGAGGTGTCTGCATGCATCTTCTCTCCCGGCGGGACTTTCTTCTTTGTAGAGATGGAGAACACTGCTGCGCTGTCCTGTTGATGTCTCTTCCCCTTTCCTCACTATATGTCCACACCAACGATGAGCTCACCCTCTGAGGCTCTCCCCCACCCACCTCAGCTACCTGACGAGCAAAGGAATGGGAGCCCAAACACCTGCAGGTTTGCCACACCTCCTGCTTGACAGGCGGCAAAGACCCCCTCTCTGAGCCCCGAGCTCCCTGGAAAGTTGATTGTCTTAATTGACATTCCTTGCATGTGACATCACTACAGACCCTGCACACATCAAAAGGGTAATAAAGGAATATTACAAGTAATTCTGCATATGTAAATGTAATAACTTAGGTGAAATGAACCTATTTCTCAAAGAGCACAAACTAACAAAACTCACCCAATATGAGATAGTTAACTATTAAGGAAATCAAATTCATTATTTAAAATCTCCCCCTAAAATAAATCTCTGGATCCAGATTTCTATCAAATGTTTAAAAAAGAAAAAACTCTACAAAATACCTTATAAAAAACAGAAGTGGAGGGAAGACTTCCCCCTTATTTTATAAAAGTATTACTATGACACTAAAATCAGACATTGACAATACAAACTACACACACAAACTAAAGACCAATATACCGCTGAATTTAGAAGCAAAAGATTAGCACATAGAGTTTAATAACATATAGAAAGAATTATATTCCATGAAAGTGGGATTTGTTCCAGAGATGAAACTCTGATTCATTATCTGAAAATCAATCAACATAATCCACCTTATTAGTAGGCTAAAGAAAGATCACACAGTCATCTTAATTGATGGTAAAAAATTTTTTTGACAATATTCAACACCCCATTCATGATCAAAACTATCAGACTAGGAATAGAAAGGGACGTCCTCATCTTGATAATGAGCACTTACAAAAATATCTATAGTTAACATAATTCTTAGTGATGAAAGACCAAATGCTTTCCCTCTAAGATCAGAAAGAAGGCAAGGCTATCTTCTATCATCACTTTTATACAATATATTTCTGGAAATTTTAGCTAGTGCAATAGGCAAGAAGGGAAGTAAATGGCATATAGATCAAAGAAAGGAAGGAAGGAAAGATGGAAGGAAGGAAGGAAGGAAGGAAGGAAGGAAGGAAGGAAGGAAGGAAAAAGGTTTGCAGATTACATAATTGTCTATGAAGAAAATCTTAAGGAATCAACAAAAGAAGTACCCTAGAGAACTAATATGTGTATTTCACAAAGTCACGGGCTACAAGATAAACATACAAAAATTAACTATATTTCTGCACACTAACAATGAGCATATTGATACTGGAATTAAAAACACCACACCATTTACAACCACTCAAAAAAATGAAATAGGTGAAAATATAACAAACATGTATAGGACTTGTATACTGAACATTACAAAATGTTGATCAAAGAAAATAAAAATAAATGGAAAGACACAGCATATTCATGAATTGGAGGAGCCAACTTAGTAAAAAGGTCCATTCTCTCTATACTGATACACAAGTTTAATACAATTCATATTAAGTTCCCTGCAAGACCTTTTGTAGACCTAGACAAGGTTATTCTAAAAGTCATGGAAATGCAAAGGAGCTGGAATAGCCAAAACAATTTTTAGAAAGAAGAGTCAAACGTGAGGATCCATCTACTCAATTTCATGACTTGTTATAGAGCTAGGGTAAGCAAGGCTATGTGGTGCTTGTGGAGGGGTAGGTCAAGAGAAAAGCATCAAGAACCCAGAAATAGACTCAAACAAATATTCCAATCTGATTTTGACAAAGTTTAAAAGCAATCCAATAAAGGGGACATAGCCTTTAAACAAACAATGTTGGAACAACTGGTCATCAAAGGGCAAAATAATGAACCTTGATCTAACTCTCATACCTTCTACAAACATAAACTCAGAGTGGATCATGAGCTTAAAGGCAAAATGTTAAACTATGAAAATTTTAGAAAAAAAGAAAGAAAAATCTTTGGGATCCGGGCAAGGCCAAGTTCTTAGACTTGACACCAAAAGCACGATCCATAAAGGGAAAAAAAAATGATGAAATGGATTTAATAAAAATTTAAATGTTGGCTCAGTAAAACACCTCGTTATGAGAATAAAAAGACAAGCCAAAGGCTGAAAGGAAACATTTGCTAAGCACATAATCTAACAAAAGACTAGTATCTAGAACATATTTTTAAAATCTCTGAAAACAGAATCTTAAAAAACAACAATAATCCCATTAGACATGAACAGACATTTCACGAAAGAGGCTATACACATGACAAATAAGCACATGAGAAGGTGTTCAACACCATCAATCATCAGGGAAATGCAAATTAAAACCGCAAGAGATAGCACCACACACCTATCAGAATGACTAAAATAAAAACTAGTGACAACATCAGATGATGACTAGGAAGTGAAGAAGTTGGATCGCTCATACACCGCCGGGGAATATGCAAAATGGTACAGTCATTAAAGGAAACAGTTTGGCAGTTTCTGCAAAAACAAAGCATGTGGCTAACATGCAACCCAGCAATTGCACTCTGGGCACTTACTCCAGAGAACGGAGGAGCTATTGTCACACAAAACCCATATACAGATCTTCCTAGTCGCCTTGTTCGGAATGCCCCAAACTGGAAACAACCCAGTTACCTTTCCACAGGAGAACGGTTAAAGAAAATGTGCTGCGGATTCCTTACTCAACACCAAAAAGGAACGAATTGGTGATTCATGCAACAACCTGGATGAGTCTTCAGAGAACTATGCTGACTAAAAGCCAGCCCCCACGGTTATAAATCATGTGATATTTTGTTATGGCAACCCTGGCAGACTAAGACACTGGGTAAAGGGTACGCAGGTTCTCTGTTATCTCTTACGCCTGTGTGTTAATCTTAAAGTATCTCAAAGTCAAAGTTTATTAAATTCTTTTTAGCAGCGTGGAACTTAAACTGCTCTGAGAACTACCTGAAAGACAACAGAGGCCTCTTAGCTAGCTTTTCTGTACCAGGCCTGTCAGGTGCCTCTTCTCGGTATACCCATGATACCTTGTGCTTATCTCGGTATACCCATGATACCTTGTGCCCTGATCTTATTCTTCTACAATTAGCTATTTTCAGACCTGTCTTCTCCACTGTACCATGTCTCTTTTAAGTGCACGGACAATGTCTCAATCATCTTCTACTTAGCATGCAGCCATTTGTTTGTTGCCATGATGTCTGGCACATAGTAGGTACTCAAGAAACGTTTGTTGCATGGGCAAGTCATTGAATGCCTATGTAACAGCATTCAGTGGCAGGCTTTTGTACTGGCTTATTTTGCGCAGAACATCTGAGAACAAACTTAAAGATGAGACCGAATAAAATGAAGACACTAACACATTTTTATAAGGAAAGAATTTTCTATTGTAAATTCACTTAAGAAAATTTCTTATAAGTACTGATAAAACGTTCCAAAAATGTCCATCATCCCTTTTATTTTGTTGAAAATATTTTCATTAGGATTAATGTTTTCTATTTAATAAAGACTTGATTTGCTTATTGGTTTTTCCCCAGTAACAACTTTTACTCTACAGAGGTTTAGCCTCAGACATAGTAAGGATGTAATAATTGTTCGCTGTTCTTGTTATGCATCCTTTGTCGAAGAAGAGTGAGAATATTTGGGCGCCACAAAGACAGAGTGTAAACGTTAGGCTAGAAGTACCCAGCTCTACCAGTGGGAGATGGAGAGGGAAAGGGAGGCCTTGGACACACTTCAAATTTTACCTCATGGGAGACCCTGGCTGCCAAGGTATGAGGCTGGCCCTTTCCACAGTAACCTACCAGGAGAAATGCAATATTTCTTTTCTTTTTTTTTTAAAGAAATATTTTTATTGAGAGAATCATTGATCGGCTGCCTCCTACATGCCCCACACAGGGGATTGAGCTCGCAACCCAGGCGTATGCCCTGACCGGGAATCGAACTGTGACCTCCTGGTTCACAGGTCGACATTCAACCACTGAGCCACGCCGGCCACGCAAAATTCAATATTTCCATGACCGTTTTTGTTTTGTGAACACCTGAATTCAGTCATTAATAATGTATGGGGAATGTTTCCCCCAATCTTCCCCACCTGCCAGCCTACAAAACACCACGGGTGCCCAAAGTCCTCATTCAGTCAGCAAAGAGCACCAGCAATGGCCACCTTCCACTCACAGGCGGGGCGGCTGGGAAAAATCTGCAATGGGGACTCTCTTGAGTTTTAAACTGAGTTGTGGAAAAAAGTCCTGAGAAATCCCTTTGGAAAGAATGGGAAAGAATCCACATAAAAGATTTTATTGCTTATGACAAACTCCTACTGCTCATATAAATTTCTTTATAAACTAGACTAACATTATAAATATGCAATGTAAATATATACACACACACACACACCCTGACATATTGACCAGGCTGCATTTACAGTGTGCTCCCCAGAAGAAAACATTGATTTCCGTCTAAACATCATTAAATGCAAATGGAAAAACAATTTTAGGAATCAAGTTTTCAAAGACCTTCCCATTCTGGGGTGGACTCGCAGTCCCTCCCTATTTCATTCTACATAATTCTTCTGCTATCATAAACTAGAGCAGACATTTATATTTTATTTAATTTGCAGATTGTGCTACTCCTTAATTTACCAGAATGTTTTCGCTACCCCTCTTTTAAAGAGTGGTGCTTCGTAAGATGCTCAAGATATTTTATATTTATTATATCATTTGTTTCCCCCATACTCCTGGAGGTAGTTTTTTTAAAGGGCTAACAAGGTAAGAAGCAGGTTTATTCTCCCCATTTTACAGATGAGGAAACTGAGATATGGGGAAGGAAATGGACTTCCATTCATTCATTGATTATTTATTGAGAGTCCCTGCCTCTAGGGTTACAGTACCTGTCTGAATCCCTCTTCTCTTGGAGCTCCTAGTTTTATGGGGGAGTTAAATGGTTACTTTTCAAATGCAAATCCAATCATGTCACATCTCTGCTTAAATTATTTCTGGGTTTTTGGTGTGTATGTTGTTGTTGTTCTTTTTGTTTTTTTTAGCAAATCTCAGAATAAAGATTAAAATTCTCATCATAGCTTACAATGTCACATGTTCTTACCCTATATCACCTACCAGCAACCTCATCTAATTTCTGTTCATGCTCCCACCAAAGTTTCAATTCACCCAAGAGGTTTTTACGTTTTGGTTTTTTAAGAGTATTTTATTTTATTTCAGTTTTTATTTTTATCAAAGTTTTAAAGGCATGTAGTTCAAACAGTTGATATTTTTAATAATCTTGTTACAAAGGATAACAGTCCCCTTTTCCCCAGACTCAACCACTTTTAAGTCGCCAGTCGAATCTTGTGGTATTTACCTCCTTATCGCCCGATAACATTCTTGGATTGCCGCATCTCTATTTTTCAGTGTGGAGTGCTGTCTATTGACTTCACACAGAGGAGTAGGAGGCTTCAGTTTTATTTATACTCCACCCCCTTCTGTTTCCACCACTACAGACTGCCATGGCTTCTCATTCCGAATCCAAATTTTATAATCAAAAGCAGATTTTCTGTGCTACAAATTATAGCATAAAGTTATATTTATTTGTTCCTGGTTCTGAAACCTCTGAATAGAAGGCTCATCGCAGGGGGGAGACAGATAAAAGGCATTAACTGGATTTTTTCACTAGAAGGAATCTTAGGGATCATTTCTTCCGCTCTTTTAACTTCAGGCATATTGATACCTGGGTTCAAGGTCAACTGGATGACAGGTAGGGACTAGCAGGCAGTCCTCAGTCATTTCCAGGACTATAAGCAAACTTCCAACTAAGATGATCCCTGAGAGTCAGGAAGTTTAAGCTGTTTGTCTGAAGGTACCTTACTGGGCAATCCTGGCAGAAGTCATTGGGCTGGATCTTGAACTCAGCTTCGACACTTTCCCTTTTTAACTGACATCACGTTGCTTCTATGTTTGTCAGACCAAGACCATCGCTATTTCTTGGAGCCTGAAACTATCTGGCCTGCCATCAGCCTCACAGACCTGTTGTAAGAGTTAAATAAGTAAATATAGATGTAGGCACTGTACCTGAAAGAATGCCTGACAGGTGTAAGCACCCGTGAATGTTAGCTGCCATCATAACCCCCCTCCTCTTCCCCTCCTCTAATTCCCTTCCCTTCCTCCTTGCTGACAAACCTTGGTTCGTGGGCCTGACAAATACCCTTCTTTTCTGCGATCGCCCTCATGAAAGATTTCCACTCGATCTCTTTCTTGCCTTTGTCCACTCAGAGTTCAAACTTTTATCCTCTCGTCTAGTTTTCTTCACTTTTTTTTTCTTTTTACACCTGCCTCCCATTTGTAATTGGCTACAAGTGGCCCTAGAATTGTCCCCTTTGGGTTCCGCTGCCCCGGGTGTTCCTCATCATCCGCTCCTCTCCACACCAGCCGTTCCATTCCCAACCCAAGCCAGTCCCTCCCAAGGAGTGCTCCCTGGACCAGCAAACACTGTCCACACGCACAGAGAGAACAGAATCCAAGCGCCACTGCCCGGGCGCTGCGCCCACTCTTCACCTGCCGTCTCGGGACTGACAGCGTCCTAGTCTGTCAGGTGAGGGCGCTGGCCAACCTCGCCCTGCAATGCTTGGGCTTCATAACTGCTTTTGTTTCATTTCAGATACTGGGTCCTGCTCGGCTGGGAACCTGGGCTGCTGCACCTCCCACAGGAGCTGCCAAGGCTGCTGAGCCCCCTTATTGCCCCTTTTCTTTGGTTTTGTTTTTCTTCCTTGGAAAGAAAATAAGATGAGTTTAGCTTGAGCAACTGTTGGTAGATGACACTCTGTCTATTACACCCTGGGGAAGATCACAGCAAATGAAGACAGTCTTGCACCCATCACTCTGGGAATAGCCATTCGGGGTGGGTGGGGGGAGGTAACTAAACACCTTCATATCTCTACATCCGCTCCCTGTAATGAAATCAGCAAAACAAAACTGTTGGCAAGACGTGGGTCTTGAGGGGGGACTTCTCTTCCTTTCTCCTGCCTCTCCCTTCTGGCCCCACCTCGAGATCCAGGGAGAGCTTCTCAAGATCGGAAATTCTGCTACATCCTGTCTCCTTAAACAAAAATTTCCCCTCTCATTACTATTTCAAGTACCCCTTGCCCAATAAATGGCAAAGAAAGAAAGGATTAAAGAAAGCATGAAGGAAGAGCAAAGAGAAATGAAATATTAGCTTAGCATCCAATATACGTTAGGCCTTTCACGAGTCACTTAATATGTGCTGTTCAGTTAATAATGGCAACAATCCTGCAAAGTCATGGCTATTATCACTGCTCACGGTAGAGAAGAGGGAGGCACAAGGGGGTTAAATTGTCCATTGTTATTGTCCACTGTCGTTTTAGTCCAAATAGGCTGTAGTCAAATTCTGCTGGACTCCAAAGCCTATGCTCTCCTCCCACCCCTTGCCCCCCAACTTTGCTCTATTGATTCTCCACCACTGCTAAACAAATCGCCACCAACACTCAATTGATTAAAACAACACATCTTTTTTATCTCACAAGTTCTATCAACCAAAATCCAGGGGCAGCTTAGCTGGGTGCTTCGGACGCAGGGTCTCTCAGAAGGGGTCAGCTGGGGGCCACCAGCAACTCCAGGGTCACTCAGGGGGCTGCTGGCAGGCTCAGCTTCTCGCTGACTATGGGCTGGAGACAAACATTCCTCCCAAGGGGCCTCTCCGCAGGGCAGCTCACGGCATGGCAGCTGGCCTCCCCAGAGTGAGTAAGGGAGTGAGAGCACCCAGGATGGAGGCCCCAGCCTTTCTGACCCGTCCCTTCCGCACTCTGCTTCTTAGGAGCGAGTCAGGGATGACACAAGGCTGTGAACACCAGGAGGTGGGGGACTTTGTAGAAATCGTCTTTCTGAGCTCATTTTTATGTCCTAGAATATTCCTTGCTTTACAAAACGATTTATATTTCAACCACCCCTCAGGTAAAACTAGCACCCTACCTGTGTTTAGCAACTTTCATGAACTTCCTTTTCACTGTACATTTTCAGGAAAGGATTTCAGAGAAATTTGTGTATATATATATATATGCTAAAATGCTATCTTCATACTGGCTAGAATGCATAAAATATAATAATAAAGTAAAACCAAATGACAGGAATAAACAACTTTATTAAGTTTATACAAGCACTACTTTGCAAAAATTGTCTACAATGATGAATGGATTAGAAATACCTCAGTAGCCACCTGCCCCATGTGCATACCTGTCCCCTCCTAAGTGACATCTCATTAATGTTCCCAATTAGCCAAGAACACTTACTGACTCTGTACTAGGAGCAGAGTCCTTCATTCTGCTGCACACACAGTAAGCAAAGTTTTTGGTGCCCCCCAAAGCTTTAGAGTCCAATTGACGAGGCTGAAATAGCTGAACCTCAGAGAGTCTAATGGGGAGAGGCAGTATGGGTACACCTGCCTCTTGAAAGCCATGTGAACAGAGCCTTGGGTCCTAGAGACCTCGCTTCAAAGGTCCGCTCTCCCGGGGCAAGTTCTTGGGCAAGTGCTCTTGTCTGGAAATAGGTATAACAACGCCAGCCCACCGGACAGGACAACTATAAGGAAAGGCAGCTTAGCCACGTGGTTTAGGCACATGGATTGCAAAGCCAGGCTGCTTGGGTTCAATTCTTGGCTCTACCTCTTACTGTGGGAAAGCTCTTAACTTCTCTGCCTCAGTTTTCCCGTCTGAGAAGTGGACAGAATGATGGCACCCACCTCCTAGGGCTGGTGGGAGGATCAAGTGAGTTGATATGTACAAAACACTTAGAGCAGTACTTGGCATTTGGTAAGTGTTAAATGAATAGGGATACATGAGGCCATTTGTGTAAAGCCCTTAGCATAGCACCTGGCACAAAGCAAGGAAATACATTCGTCTCAATTTTTCA
This sequence comes from Cnephaeus nilssonii, assembly GCF_951640355.1. Lineage (NCBI taxonomy): Eukaryota > Metazoa > Chordata > Mammalia > Chiroptera > Vespertilionidae > Cnephaeus > Cnephaeus nilssonii. Next base: position 9,204,963 of record NC_137092.1, on the reverse strand, counting down.
ACCTGAATTTTCTTATAGAGCTCTTAAGATAATAAAACAAAATAAAATAAAGCACCTAATGATTTGCTGTGCCAGGATAAACATGACTATTCAGGTTTATCTCATCCTGCTGCTGTGTCAAATAAGGGTTAGCTACTATTATTATGAATATTCACCAGCAATTGTCCAGGTCCCAATACATTGGGGGGAGGGGGAGGAGTTGGGAATGCCAGATAGCTCAGTGCAAAACCGCTCTCAAGCCAGGAGGTCAATATCCCAGCTCCCTGTGAGCGCCGTGCCCTGGGGTTACTACAAGATGTTCCTTCCAGCCCGGGCAGTGCTCTCTGGTGTTCCTCGGGGCTGTGTATGTTCAGAGTCTGAGAATGGTTTCTTCTGGTTTCTGCTTGGTATTTTAATTGGCACATTAAGTTTCTTATCTACTTGTCTTTTGTGTTTTTAATAATACCCCTTTGTGGTGGCAGGCGGAGCACAGAAAGAATGTATTCGAAAGCTAGCAGAGAGAAATGGCACAGACACCCTGGGAGCCTGTAGCTCTGGGATCATCCGGTTCCGAGCGGAGGGAGCTGGCTGTCTACCCTGTGAGCAGTTTCCAGAAGGCCTGGCTCAACGGGGGGGACGAGGAGGGGAGCCTCGGGGGCACCCAGAGGCCTCACTGAAATGCTCTTGTTCTGCTTTCTCAGGGGCCACCCCTGGGCCTTATCCTCTCCCGAGAGCCCCGCTTAGGAGCACTCCATGTCTTGGGCCTTTCCTGCAAGAGGGGTCGTTCATAGGTAGCATCAGCTTGGGTAGAAAAGAATGCATTTTCTCAAAAACATCACCCCGCCTGTGACCCTGCTAATGACAGCCACAAACCAAGGGGGAAAGAAAAGCATTTTGGAGCTGCTTCTGGGAAGTATCGCCCCCTGACCTCCTCCCCAGAGCCGGGCTCCGGCGATCAGACTGAAGGCAAACAACAAAGCAGGACAGCGGGGAGACACCGTTTCATGACTAACCGGCTGTAGGAACACAGCAGAAAAGAAAATATACAAACAGCTCTCTGAGCTTTCAAAGTAAACACGACTAGGACCACGGATTACTCAGAGAGTTTCGTTTTTATTAGGAACACCAACCTTAGTGGCTATCACTGTCCCACCCCGATGCTGAGCTCGTGAGGGATGCACTATTTCTGATCATCTTCAACTCCCGGTTGAAATTCTACTCCTTCTGGGTCCCTGTTTCACGGTTGTACCTGGAGGCTTTGGAGAAGTCTCGGCAGAGTTCGCCTGGCAATATTTTTATGTGTCTTAAATCAAGTACATTTCATAGAAGTCCTAACTTTCATCACCTTTCAAATTGCATTAGCTTCGCTTTAAACTCCTGAGTCGGAGGATCTCAGTGGTAAAGGCTAAGTTCCTGGTATCTGTTATCGACTCCCTGCTTGGGGATTACGCGTGTTTTTTCATGTGGGATATAAACATATCCGGATAATTCTCCGGAGCTTCACTTGTTGAAATTTGACATGGGTCCTATCACTCAATTATGGCTGAGCTCCCAGAAAGCTTTCCTGGCACCTCTCTGATGGCTGCCTGGCCTCCCCCGCCTGTACACACACTCATTCCTGGTCCCAATCTTCCCTTTAGTAAGGAGGCAAAGCTAACAACAAAACACAGATTAGGGACATTCTGTCTCTAAAGACTATCTCAGATTGGTGTGGCTTGGGGCTGTTAGCCACAGAGGTCAAAAGATCAGATATTTGGGTTTTTCTGTCCTCATTAGGTAGGGTTTACGACTGCCTCCCTCATCCTCCCTCCTGGCTACTCCCCGCACCCAGCGTTTTAGCTTTCCTCAATGTCAGCGTGTCCTAGGGATCACATTTGTCTCCAATGTTGTCGAAACAGGAACTGCTGCCTTCTTACTTAAAAACTCCACAGTTGCATACAGAAACAGCAGGCTGGAACTAGTGGGAAAGACCTGTGAGAGTGTGTGTGTGTGTGTGTGTGTGTGTGTGTGTGTGTGTGTGTGATATTTGCAACCTGCAAGGATCAGACACTGGTCCTAGCAGTCAATTTCACTTCATGTTAGAATCCTTGCTCTACTACCATTGAGTATTTTCTCTTTCTTTGTGAATAACCAACCGGATTGTATCTGGGAAATGTATAAAACCTAGCTCTTCAGGGATTTTTTAAAAAAGTGCTTCTTTGTACCATATGCTGATTTCCTTGGTATAAAGACTCCCTGCATGGTTGATTTTGAGATACCAAGGTTACTGAACAAGGACTTGGGAAGAAATGCACACCAGCACAGGGGGATGGAGAAGGCCGGGGAAGATTTACAGAGCAGGCAGTTCTTGCAATTGAATCTAGAAAGATGAGTGGATATTTCCTGAATGGATACAGTCACAGGGAAGAAGGCAAGTGCGAACAACTTGGGTCACTGTCTGAGTGCATATGTGACAGTGGGTGTGTGCACTGGTGTGTGTGGTGTGTGCAGGGATGCACTGGGGAGAGGATGCTCTCACATGGGCCATCTGTGGCTCCAGCACTGAGCCTTCACCATCTCCCTGATGCCCTGGATTAAATGTAGCATCTGTAGTCCTCTCAAGACTATTGGTTCCAAACTGGGAAGAAGGTCCTCCCCAACCGGACTCCTGGCAAAATAGAGTTGTTTCAAATAATCCTTTGGTTACAATAGCCAGTGTCATAGTGAAAGAGGCATGACTCTAGGAGCCAACATCAATACATTATTATTACAGAGAATGGTCACACAACAGCACACAGCCGCGCCAAGGAAAAGGGGATTTCAGGCCGGGAGGCTGTTAAAGGTCATGCTGGGATTGGGTCTGCAGAGGAAGTGGAGAAAGTTTAAAGGCGAAGAGTGATGCATTGATGTGCGTCAAAATCAGAGCTCTGTGTAACAAGAACTATTCAGAGCAGTCTAATTACCAACTGTCCCCATCACATCAGCTTGCCCTCCAATGGCTGCATTTCCGTTGTTGCCTCCAAGGGCAATTCAAAGTCTTGCTTCAAGGCAAGAAGTTTTTTTTTATTCTGAACCTGAGCACTGGTAGGTCTCATCTCTCTCAGTGAAATAAACAAATACTGATTAAGTGCCACCTCAGCCCATGATACCAGGTTGTCCTTATATTCCTGGCATAGCACCCCAGGGCTCTGAATGCCCTTCTCTCACCTGCTCTCACTGGCTTCTTCAGGAAGGAAGAAAAAGAATGAAATCTCTGGAAATTTCTCATCAGCTCATTCCCCTCCTGCTTCTTGACCTACAGGGCAGGCTCCAGGGTCTAGAGATTCCCAGACACTCTATTTCTCTGGCTTCTTTCTCTTTCATGAGGATTTCATCTTCTAGCTTCTGTAATTCACTTAACTATTGTTTGTATGCTTTAACTATATTTAAACATGTAATTTAACATAACTAGACACAAAATACTATAAATATAACTATAACTGATTTAACTATATTTTATAATATGGACATGTTCTAAAGGCCTTTGGGTAATGGGTACTTTAAAAATGAACCCGAAAAAGTCACCACAAATCAAGAGTACAAATTGAGTTTCTACTTACATTCTCTTTAAAAAACAACAACAATGAAAAGAATTTGCTTTTTTAAAAAAAACTATGGGAAAAAATGCTAATTTTCTTGCACAGGAAACTTTAGCAATCCAGTTACAGTGAATAGTAAAAATGGGTACCTAGTGGGAATACATTAAGAATTGAAATAAGATCCCACTGGTAGTACCAAATATCAGCTAAGATTATATGGATAATAATTAAGACAGAAAAGTTCTAATAAGAGGCAGAAATAAGAATTGGGAAGCCCTTTATTACCTGTCATCATTTTGCTGCCCTGTCCATGTTGTTTAAATAATGTTACACCAGGATAAACATGAGATTAAGGCTTATGTCATCCTGCTGTTGCTTTCAACAGACAAGCTTTAAAATGCAGTTTCCTCTTTAGTCATTAAGTCGTTGCTCAGAAAATATCTGATAGCCAAGTATGCCCATTAGGAGACACTGCTGCCCTAGCACAGTGAAGGGCATATTATTGTAAATAAAATACATACAATTACAATTTAGAATAGGTAAATAAAGGTTTAAATGCCACAAAATTGGTTCAAAAGGAGTCTCTGAATGAATGGGGGGCAGCCCCTATTAAAACCCCAGGCTCTGAAGACTGCTCCTTTTATGAGAGCATCCTGATCATCTAATTACAACCACTTCAAGCCAAGCCTCATCCCACAAGCAGGAGAATGAAGATGGGACCGAAGTCACTCTCTAGAGCTCTGAGCCCCCATCCCCATGGTGACTTAGGGCTCATCTCTCCCCATCTCACCTGACCTGGGGGAATGGTAGAGCCAAGTCTTAAGGGAGTCTTAGGGACACAACACTCAGAGAGAGGTGACCACACGGTGCGGCAGGACACATGGCATCATCAGAGAGCAGCCTCTTACCAGGCGAGTGAGCTGGTGGGCTGTTTAACCTCTCTGAACCTGTTTGCTCATCTGCAAAATGGAGCTAATCATCCTTGTCTTACAAGCTCATTTGAAGGGTTAAATTAAATTGGGGTAGAAAGTGTCCCGCCAGAGTAGACCTCAGTCAATAGCGGCTCTCATCAGACCTCAAAACTACTGAAAATCCTCTCCATGTGGAGTTCTTTTTCTCCCCTCCCAACAACTTCTAACCCTCCACCCCAAGACAAGAGAAATGGCTGGCACGGCCTCTCCTGGCCTCACCACACACAGTCCAACTACAGAGTGAGTTGGGTCAGGCTGGTGGAGAGGAGCATCCCATGAGTTGGAGCCGGAGCAACTCTGAGACAGCAATGGAGGAGCTGGCTTCTCTGAGGTCGCAGGTTGCATGGTGAGGCAGGAACAGCGTTCAGGGACATGTGCTCAGCAACATCACAAAGGTCTAGGTCCCCTGTTCTGAGAGGAGAGGCAGCCAACAAGAGGCAAAAACATCCTGTAACTTTCCACCACTTGGCTGGGATGCAGAATACCTGAGCTGTCCAATGTTATCTTTGCTGCACCCCGTGTGTCTGTCTGTCTGTCTGTCTGCCCTCCCGTGTTTGTTTTCAGTGCCTTAGCAGATTGGATCTGGGTTCATGGTGCGTGTTGTGTTTGGCAAGAGGAGGTGTTTTAATATCCATTCTTCACTGGAGCTATCTCTATGCCGATGAGTTCAGTTATTTTGAATAATGTAAGTATTGCCCCAGGTTTTTGCATAATCATAACAGAACAGTTTAACTTTAAATCTGAGTTTTCTCCCTTAGGAAATACTCACTGAAATAACCACATCTGGAGTATTTCCCACAGGTTCTCAGAGCTCTGACCAACTCTTGGACAGACCATGCATGCCAAAACATACTTGTTTTGGTGACTTATCTGAGCGATAATCTGGGAAGCTGATATTGACAGAGCACCCTTCGCCCATCCCCTTAAGCTGCCTTTGCATGTGTCTGTAATTCTGCACCTTAAATGGGGGAATCGGTGAAGATTTCACCATTATCTCATTCCGCGTTTCTGTGATTTATATTCAGTCCACAAAGGATATGTTCACCACCCCCCCCAATGAAATAAGGCTAAATTTATTAATTTATTTATTCACAAATATTTTATTGCATCCCATTTGTCCCAGACACTTTATAAGCACCGGGTTACAAACAAGAATGGTCCTATCCTCCTGAAGGACTCACTGTTCAGTAGAAGAGATGGTGTTCGGGACATGTCAAGGATCCAAATGAGAGAAGTAGTCAATTCTATGAGGACTAGAAATCAAGAAAGACTTCATGGAATACGGGGCCTTTTTTCAGGATCAAGATTTCATATCAAGTAGTCTTTACTGATTTCCAGTTCCCATAGAATTGACCACTCCTCTCATGACCTGAGGATTATCCTGGCAGTCAATGATAACCAATCACATTTTGACAAATTTTCTAGCTTGAATTATCCACATAGATAATTAGAATGACCCTAAAGTTGCTAGATTGAATAGTCAATGATTTTATGAAATCATTGAGTCAGCAAAAGAAACTCTGCTTTGAAATTTGATAACCTTGCCTTGGTCAGGTGGCTCACTTGGTTGGAGCATCATCCTGTACACCAAAAGGCTGTGTGTTCAATTCCTGGTCAGGGCAAATACCTAGGTTGCAGGTTCAATCCCCAGTCAGGACATGTATAGGAGGCAACCAATTGATGGTTCTCTCTCATACCCATGTTTCTCTCTCTCTCTTTCTACCCCTCTCCCTCTTCCTCTCTCAAATCAATAAACATATCCCCAGGTGAGGATTACAAAGAAAAAGAAATTTGACAACGTCAACAGTTCTAGCCAATTGACCCATGTGATCAAACTCTATAAACAGAGGCATTTGGGAAAAAGCAATTTTGGAAATCATACCCTTTATTTATAGCTCATCTCTTTAAAATAGTGAAAGTTTAAAAGTTGACATTTTAGCCTGGCCGGTGTGACTCAGGGGTTAAGCATAGACCTATGAACCAGGAGGTCACGGGCCTGGGTTGTGGGCTTGATCCCCAGTAGGGGGGGTACAGGAGGCAACCGATCAATGATTCTCTTTCACCATTGATGTTTCTATCTCTCTCTCCCTCTCTCTTCCTCTCTGAAATCAATATATAGTTGACTTTTTAAAAGGTAGGAGCTTCACTTGAGCTGCCTGATAACAAAGGCGAGGAGGAAATGGAAAAACCTGAGTATCAACCCATTGGCAGTGAGCACGATCTCCACTATTTCTCACGCCTCCACCTCCAAGTGATGATGTCTAAACTTCCACAGGTAGACTCCCCTTGCTTCATCATGAGCTTTGATCCTATTTAAATCATAACTATCCCTGTGGTTGTCTTGTATGAATAAATTTATCCGATTATTTTGTGAGACTGGTAGCACCATGAGTGAGGAAGGAATGCTGCAGAGGTGGAAAGAGGGGAGGAAGAGAGAATGAGATAAAGGCTGAGGCTAACCCAAGTTTTTTACTTGCAATTTACTGAAGACCAGCCCAGGTCACAGTGGAGAAAAACACACACACCAAAATTCAGAGAGACGGTGCCCAATAGCTGAGATTCTAAAGAGCTGCAAGACAGACGCGTTTGATAGTTTTGATAGTCAGGACTACTACACCCCACCCTAAGTCCCCTGTCTCAGCTTGCAGTTACAGGAGAGTTTCTGGTCCAGAACCAATCAGATTGCAGTAGGAGCCCGGTGACATGGCGGATGTCACCTGTGCCCGTAGCACTCTGAGAAAACTGCTGCCATCGCAGGTCCCCCCACAAGGACATTCAGAGTCCTATTTTACTCTCCGCTTGTTTCCAGTTTTATTGTGGCTCTATATTTCTTGTTCTCAGATCTCATTGTTGTGCAAAGCACCTCTGTCTCACTCCCCACCCACGGGCCAGTGCGGACTTGCCAGGGAGATGAGTCAGTGTTTCAAAGCCCCGGTACAGTCACCAGAGGAACCTTCCTTTCCTACCTGGCAGAGTGTTGGAGCCTGTACACATTCATTCAAAAGTATGCGCAGCATACTGGACTTGCTCCAGGACAGATATCAGAACAGTGTCGGACATAATTCTGATTTTGCTATGACAAGGCATTTTAGGATCATGTTGTATATTTCCTGCCCCAGACCTGGAATCAGCCATTTCTCCAAGAAGCCCTGGTTCCTTACAGTGGGAAGTTGTATTTATAATATTGTGGGTCCTAGAGGTGCTCAATGCTACTGAATTGCTCATGACATCTAGGTCTTTTTGATGAGCCAGAAAAACCATGACTTTATAGAGAAACCTCCAGTTCCAATTCAGGGCTACAAAGTTTTTACTTATCCTTATTGTTCTTACCTCTGTATTTCTTTCCTCTCACACCCCAAATCCTGTTCCCCAATGAAACATTATTATTATAAACTAGAGGCCCAAGTAGATTGCCAGGATAAGGGGTAAATGCATAAATAATTTTACTAGATCTTGCACGAAATTCATGCATGGTGGTGGTGGGGGTGTCCCTCAGCCCAGCCTGCACCCTCACCAATCTGGGACCCCTCGAGGGATGTCTGACTGCCCGTTTAGGCCCGATATAGGGATCGGGCCTAAACGGGCAGTCAGACATCCCTCTCACAATCCAGGACTGCTGGCTCCCAACTGCTCGCATGCCTGCCTTCCTGATTGCCCCTAACGGCTTCTGCCTGCCAGCCTGATCACCCCCTAACCACTCCCCTGCCAGCCTGATTGATGCCTAACTGCTCCCCTGCCAGCCTGTTTGCCCCTAACTGTCCTTCCCTGCAGGCCTGGTCACCCCTAACTGCCCTCCTCTGCAGGCCTGGGTCCCCCCCAACTGCTCTTCCCTGCAGGCCCAGTTGCCCCCAACTTCCCTCCTCTGCCAGCCTGGTCACCCCTAACTGCCCTCCCCTGCAGGCTTGATCACCCCCAACTGCCCTCCCTTGCAGGCCTGGTCCCTCCTAACTGCCCTCCCCTGCTGGCCATCTTATGGTGGCCATCTTGTGTCCACATGGGGGCAACCATCTTTGACTTGGAGTGATGGTCAATTTGCATATTACTCTTTTATTAGATAAGATTTGTTTTATCCCATATTATACAGTCTTTAAAAAACAATAATAGTACCATAATAGATGACTGAAAATAGCTTCAGATCTTTTTTTAGTTTTTTGTTTGCTTGTTTGCTTTGGGGTATATACTACTAAGGATGTATAGTCAAATCACTGTGCTTCTAAGTCATTTGGAACAGTCCGACCAACTAGATCCCCAACACTTCCAGCCAATTCTATGAATGACCCATGTGATCAAACATGAGATTCCTTTGTTTCATTTTGCTTTTGTTTTTAGAGATTGTTTTTAAGTCTTTCATTTTGGTTTACAATTATGTAAAATATTCACGAGGTTACAAGGAAAAATTTACACAAAAAAATAAATTTGTAAAAATCTAGTTTCTTTCCCTATTTCCTCCCTTCCAATAAATAAAACTGAAAAATTTTATGACAGTTTTCTAAATTTTAAATATAAACATATGTGTATATGTACATGTACACACATATGTGTGTGTTTGTGAATCCTCCATTCCTAGATAAAAGGTGGAATGCTATACACACTTTTCTTCACCATGCCTTTGGTTACTTAACAGTATCTCTTGGAGCTCATGCCATTGTAGTATAGCAGTGTATGGAGAGGGACTCCGTTCCCTTATCCAGCTGCAGAGTGCTCCATTAATGGACACAGCATACTTTATTCAACCAGTCCCCTCGCAATGGATGTCTGCGTTGTTCCCGTCCTTTGCTTTTACTAATGGTTCTACAGTGAATTGCTTTGTGCATATATCTTTTCATAGTTTCACAGGTGTATCTTAGGGAATATGTTCTAGAAGTAGGTTGCCAGGATAAGGGGTAAATGCATAAATAATTTTACTAGATCTTGCCAAATTCCCCTCTGTAGAGTTTAGCCTTTTATATTTCCACCAACAATTTTTGAGAGTGCCCAATTCCCCAGAGACCTGCCAACAAACTTTGTTGTCAAACTTGAATTTTTGCCAGTCTGATAGATGAGGCATGATATCCCAATATGGTTTAATTTTCATTTCCCTTATCATACATAAGTGGGGTTGAGCATTTTACATAAGAGCTATTTCCACCTTTTTTTGTTCAATAGTCTATATCTCTAGACCATTTTTCTACAGAGTTGTTGGCTTTTTTCTTCTCTATTCTATAATTTTAACATATATATTATAAATATTAGTCATTAGTCTGTTGTAGGTTGCAAATATTTCTCCTAGTTTATCTCTTCTCCTTTACTTTATGTATGCTGTATTTTTCCACATGGAATTTAAAAATATGCAATTACATTCATTAATCTTTTCCCTTAGTCATATTTAGATATAGTTTTCACTACTCTCACATTATAGAGGAGCTCAACCATTTTTTTGTACTTATATTTGTATGACCCATTTGGAATTTTTCCTAGTGTACAGTGTGAGGGATGCATCTGATTTTAATACTTTCCATGTGACTCTTCGATTATCCTAACACCACTTTTTAAAAAATCTGATCTTCCTCCCTGATCATTTGAGATGTTGCCTTTATTATACACTAACCCTCCACATGCAGTTGGAACTATTCTTTAATTTTTTCATTTGTTCTATCTGTCTGTCCCCTCATGCACTGACATCAATCTATTTTAAATATAATGGCTTTATATGCTTTCGTGTCCAGCCTGGCAAGCCCAACTCAATACTCTTCTTTCTCAAGGTTCTCTTGTCGATTCATGCTTATTTGTTCTGCCAACTGAATTTTATAATTTTAACCAGATGGCTAAGTCTAGAAAATAACCCGATGATATTTTATTGGGATTACATTACATCTATAAATCAACTTAAAAAGAACTGACATCTTTATAAAATTGAGTCTTTCTATCCAAGAACATGGTATATCTCCCATTTGTTCAGGTCTACACTTAGCATTTCCACTTCTAGGTGTCTAGAATTCTATATCCAGCAAAAAATATCTTACAAAAATGAAGTGAAATAAAGCTTTAAAAACTCCCTCAGAATTTTGTTGCCAGTAGATGTGCATTATTACAGTAAAGTTTTTAAAAGTTCTTCAGATAAAAGGAAAATAATAATGATAGAAATTGAAATTGTGGCCAAGGAATAATGATCACCAGAATATACAGATAATTTTCTGGTTTTAAAAATCTATTTAAAAGGTAATAGAAGATTAAAGATAAATTAATAATGTATTATTGTGTTTATGACATATGAAGAAATAAAATATATGGCAATAGTATAAAGGAAAGGGGTGGGAGGGCAGTACATAATGGTAATATTTTTATAATATACATGACGAGTTCTAATACTATTTCCAGGTAGACCATGACAAGTTAAAGATGTGCATTGTAAACCTTCGGACAACCTCTAAAATAATGAAACAAAGAAGTATAGGTAATAAGCCAATAGTGGAAATAAACCGAATCATTAAAGATGCTTGCTTAATTTAAACAAAAAACAGGGGAAAAAAGAATAAAAGACTGGTAGAAAAAAACACACACAGAAAACAAATAGCAAGATGGTAGAGGTAAGCACAACTATATCAGTAATTAAATTAAATGTTATGGTCTAAGCACTTCAATTAAAATATAGAAATCCTCGCATTTGACTAAAAAAACACACACAAAATCTAGCTATATGTGGTCTACAAATTACTCACCTTATATATAAAGACTGATAGATTAAAAGTAAAATAATAGGAAAAAGTATACCATGCAAACATCAAACAAAAGACAACTGGAATCTATTTAATAATTTGATTCAGAAAAAGAAATAATACCAGGTACAAAGATGGATAGTTCATAATGATAAAGGGATCAATTTATCAAGAAGACATACTGACTGTAGTAATCATTTTGTTACATATGTATATCAAATCATCATGTTGTACACATATAATTTTTATTAAAAAATGCTCATCCAGAAAAAAGACATACAATTACATTTGTGCATATCTCATAACAGAGATACAAAAAACATGAAACAAAACCTGGTAAAACTGAAAGTAGAAATAGATACCCATGATTATAGTTGAGACGTTAATATTCCTTTGTCAGTAATTGATAGAACAGGTGGACAGACCACCTTAATTGATGTTTATAGAACACATCACCCAACTAGAGCAGAATAAACATATTTTCAAGTGCACATAGAACATCACCTACATCAACGGTTGCCAACCAGTGGTCCGCAGACCACTGGTGGTTTGTGAGGTCTGAAAGATTGGAGACCACTGACCTACATCATATTCTGAGCCCAAACATAAGTCTCAATAAATTCAAGAGGATTGAAATCATACAAAGCATATTTTCCCACTACAGAGAATCAATGCAAACATTAACAACAGAAAGTTAGCTGGGAAATCCCCGAATATTGGGAAATTAAAGCACACAGTTAAAAATACACCAGGGGTCAGAAAAGAAATCACAAGGGAAAATGAAAATATTTTGAACGGAAATGAAAACACACCATCTCAAACGTTGTGTGATGCTGCTGAGACCATGCTTAGATGGAAATGTATAGCGTTCAATGATTATGAATAAAGAGTTCTTAAGTCACTTCCCTAGACTTCCACATTAGGAAGCAAGATAAATAAGAGCAAATTAAACTTGAAGTAGGATGAAGGAAAGAAAGAATAAAGCGTAAAACCAATAAAATGGATAGATGAATGATAGAGAAAAGGTTAAGAGACCAATGCTGGTTCTTCTATTCCTTCCTCACTTTGATAGCACAGTCAACTTTTAACTTTTGGGGATGATGGGACTGTTTTACATATGTGACTATGTGCAAGTAGATCATTCCACAAGGTGACTACAGCAGTCAAGGACCCGGTGACTGGAGGGGCAGAGGCGGCAGAATCTTAGTGACCCTTCATAGAGCTCCTACACTGGGCCAGGTACTGCAATAAGACCTTTAGATGCGTTGTCCCATTCAAACTTCAAAATATCCATTTGGGGTGAATTCTATTGCTTCCCCTTTATACACACAAGGGAACTGAACCCCAGAGAATTTAAGTAACGTGTCCAGTCACTTCACTGGTCAACAGGTCTGACTGATCACCAAGCCTATGCTCTAAATGATGGACTCATCTCACAATCTGCATGGAATGTTGTTTTCACATTTGCTTCTGTCTGTGTTGCACAATGATCCAATACCAATATAGTGTGTGTGTGTGTGTGTGTGTGTGTGTGTGTGTGTGTGTGTGTGTGTAATCCTCACCCGAGGATATTTTCCCATTGATTTTTAGAGAGAAAGGAAGGGAAGGAGGAGGGGTAGGAGAAGGGGGGCGGGGACAGAAACACATCGATTGGTTGCCACCTTCATGACCCCCAACCAGAGCCAGGGATTGAACCTGCAACAGAATTACATGCCCTTGACCAGGAATCGAACCCACGACCCCTCGATCTGCAGGCTGATGCTCTAACCACTGAGCAAAGCCAGCCATGGCCAATACCGGTATTTTTTTATTACAACCTGACCCTTTGCAATATAAGCTTGTGAGGGTCTGAAACCATAGAAACAAATGGTTAGAGCATTTTAGGCTAAATGGAGGTTCCCTGAATTAACCCTCCCCTGGCCAACTAGGAGAAGACACTTGAGGTCTTCCTGCGTGCTGCAGGTTGTGTTCTCTGGGAGCAGCGGCTGAGATGGGATGTAAACTCTGTGACAGCTGTGAAAGGAAGGGAGAGAAAGCAACATGGGGCAGAAGGACCAGTCAAACCACAGTGTAGACCCAACAAAGTCTTGGCCAATCAGGTGGGAGCTCTGGGGCAGTACTGCCCTGCAGAGTGGCCCACGTTGGACAGAAATGGCCGTGCCTTTAGATTGCCCCTCACTCAGTCACTGGCTGAGGATCTCCCCAGGAAGGGTGGGGCTCTGTAGCAGAGGCAGCCTCCCGCGGTCAGCACCTTGGGGCTCCCCGCTGACCGCATTCTGTAGCCGGATAGCAAGTCCTCCCGGAAGTGGGCATCTGGGCATGCACCCCACGGCACTGCATGTTACTAAGTTATCCCAAGTCCTCGCAGAGGTTTCTCTTTTTAAAAGCATGCAACATTATTTCAATGGACATATTGATACTTGTAAAAAGTAAATAAAGTCCAGAAAGCGTTGTCTTAAAGAATTTGACTTCATGATTTAAAACAAAAACCATTTAGGTCCTGGCCAGGTAGCTCGGTTGGTTAGAGCATCATCCTGATATGACAAGGTTGTGGGTTTGATCTCCAGTCAGGGCACATACAAGAATCAACCTAAATAAGTGCAACAATAAACCTCTCTCTCTCTCTCTCTCTCTCTCTCTCTCTCTCTCTCTCTCTCTTTCTCTCTCTCTCCAGTTAATCAATAAAAATATCTAAATTATAAACAAACAAAAACCATTTAACATAATGTCAATGTTTTACGTGTAACTAAGTGCTACTAAAAAATAATAAACCTTTTTTTTACAACTGCTCTGTCCAGTCACTGTGTTTTTTTTAATCATTCATTTATTCATCTGAAGTGCATCAGGTTCTCTACTGACCATTGAAGATATGAAAATGAATACAATATGGTAAAAAAGAAATATATCACAGAAAAGACATACTTCTAGTCCTCCAGGAGCCTAAATATTACCATGTAAGGACACAGGAATCAAGTGACAGTAACACAGTGCTGCCTGCTCGGTGCAGAGGAGGAGGAGGAGAAGGTTTTACAACCTCTGAGCTGGGCCCTGAGGACGAATGTTGGAGTTGGATGGAAAAGGGTGAAAGGGACAGAGGCCTCCAGGGCTGATCGAGATGGATTGTGAGTGGCCTTTCCGCCATGCTGAGGAGGCAGGAGGAATCACCTGACGGCTCAGGACAGACCAAGGCAAATCCATTCCTGTGACTGGACAACTCAGTGCACGTGTCCTTCTAGGCTCACAGGGCCCCTCTGGTCTTTGCTTTGGACCTTGTCTCCACATATGTTTCAGGACTCTTGAACTGTTACTTCCATGTCATTTCTGACTACAGCTTCTAAAAACACACTCTCCTATCCCTGTGTTAAGCAAGATGAGGCGCTCAGGCCACAGCATCAGCAAGACCTTGAGCTCCTGAGTGGCTGATGTCAGTCCTACAATGGAAACCCCTTGAGCTGACTGAGTGGCTGATGTCAGTCCTACAATGGAAACCCCCTGAGCTGCATGAGTTGGCTGACGTCAGTCCTACAATGGAAACCCATTGAGCTGCCTGAGTGGTGATGTCAGTCCTACAATGGAAACCCATTGAGCTGCCTGAGTGGTGATGTCAGTCCTACAACGGAAACACCAGTAGCCCATGGACAGCAGGTGAATGAGCCCACACAGTGGACACTTCCTGCCCTTTGACTAGTGCTGAAAAGAAAAGATGGCTTTATTGTTTCATGCTCCCTGTAGTTAGTTTTCTCTTGCACTTTTTGCTCTGTCTACGTGTCTACTTTCAACAGGACTGGCTACAAACACTTCCTAGTAATTGTGACATGATCCCTTAGAAATCAAAGAGAAATCTAACAGATTCACTTAACTCAACCAACTGCAAGAAAATCTGCCTCTGAATCGCACAGCTGATTTGCATATGGTAAGGAAAACAGGAATTAGCAAATATTTTCTGAACTTGTAAAATGTTTTAAGACACTCTGATGAGTCAGTGTTTAATCTTTTTCTCCCATAAATAGGATGAAAGATCTTTGCCATGTTTTCCCTTAAGTAAATATGTTTTAAAACGGTTCCAGTTTTCTTTTCAGCTGTCACAGTGAATGGATAGAGCAGCTGGGATGAAGGATAACACATCTCACCTCAACTCTGAATTTCCTGCCTTTTGTTTTCTTGAATCATAGCCTTGATGTTGTTTAACTAGTGCTCTGTATATTTAATTTCCTTTTTCTCTTCACAAAGACCAAACAATTTTTTAAAATCACCCCATCTTTCACAGTGGGTTATAAAAGTGTTCTTGAGCTGCCATTGAGCTAGTCTCTTATTTAAACATATAAATATATATTTAGGCATTTTAATCTACTGTCATTTATTTTATTGGTGATGGCTTGGACAGAAATGTATTTGTGCACATTTTATCCAGCTCACATGCTTTGTAGTTAAAGATAACACAGCTGATAGTGCCTGCTAACATGTGTGCACAGATGGTTGGGCAAAGAACACGCATCGTCCAGGGTACACGTACACAAAGTCCGTTCTTTGCTGTTTGCAGACTGTCTCATTTACTCATTTCTGCGTCTCAGAAACTCCCCAAAGTCAAAGGTATGTGGAGTTAGAAGGACATTTAAATAATAGTAATTAGCCCAACTATGAAGCAGGTGCCAACATT
Source organism: Cnephaeus nilssonii (assembly GCF_951640355.1). Lineage (NCBI taxonomy): Eukaryota > Metazoa > Chordata > Mammalia > Chiroptera > Vespertilionidae > Cnephaeus > Cnephaeus nilssonii. The sequence goes on along the minus strand of NC_137092.1, from coordinate 9,189,104 downwards.
CTCCAGCCTCTGCTTGCAAATCTCAGTAAACCTCCTCGAAAAGGTAGCCCCTGTCGTTGTCACTCCTCTCTTAGTATTAGAAAGTCCCTTCCTTTACTGAGGCAAAGTTTTCCTTCATCCAGCTCCCACCCATTTGTGGTGCCTGTTAGACCTACACAGAATACACTCAGGGAAGTCTTCAGGAGCCATGCTGACATCTTCTCTTTTGGCTTCTCAAAATAAAAGTGTCTCCTTTCCTTCAGTAGTTCCTTGTTATCTTGATCACTTCCTGTCAACCTACAGCAAGTTATCAACGAGAGACATTTCAGGCCCAGTGATGCAGAATGTATCAGTGGGATGCCACCAACTCTGCTATATTTATGCTATTATCTATAATAATAAGAGGGTAATATGCTAATTAGACCAGATGTCATTCTGGACTAAGCCGGGGTTGGAGCGAAGCTGCCCAGGTCCCGGGTGCCAGCAACCGGGGGAAGGAAGGCCTACTCTTGCACGAATTTTCATGCATCGGGCCTCTAGTGTTTTAATAAAATGTGTATATTAAAAGCTATCAGTATTTAAGTCTTTGTGGTTTGACTCCTAAGAATTTTTTCTACATGATCTCATTGACTTCTTCCAACACTTTGTGGTAGATATTATCCCCATTTTACTGATGAGGAAAATAAAGGCCAAAGGACGTGGTATAACTACTGTTCACCAATACCCAGTTCTACTCTCTTTGCGAGCACGTGTATTATCTGCCATATTGATAGTAGTTATGGTCATACAAATTCTGGCCAATGAAATATGAGCAGAAGTGATGTGTGTTACTCTCCACCAATCTTTCCTCCACCATGGTGGTCATGGAAACCAGAGGAGATGTGGAGCGTTAATGCTGAGCCATCACAAGGGGAACAGCTGTGCTGGAGAGTTGCCAGACCTGTATCAGACTTTGCTTGAGCAAGAAATAAACCTTTTTTGTTTCCGGCCACTGAAATGTTAAGACTGTTTGTTACCACAGCATAGTTTGAGCTTTCCTGACTAAGGCAGAGTGCTTAAAAGACTCTCCAAGGTCAGAGAGCTTATAAGTAGGGCAACCAGGAATTTGGACCCAGATTGGTATGAACCAAAGCCCATGTTCAATAGCTTGTGTAAGAAGAAGAATATATAGATTTTCATGAGACCTATTATAACAGCTACTGTCATCAGCTTGCTTATTTCACCTTGAATATGGTAATGATGGCATCGTCTTTAAAGTTGTGTGCATTTCTCCAGATCTGCACATGTTGGGGGGGAAATAGGCCAAACGATATATAGCCTTACCATTTATGGTGGGGTATGTGTTTTTGACATTACTACTGTGAGAATAATAAAAAGTCATGTTCAACTTGTGAAGCAAAGAGAATTGGTAGCACCGCTTGAAGCGGGGCGGGGGCATCTAAATCAAACAGTATTTAAAAAAAAACCACAAAAACTTTTACCTGGCAAGAAATTTCAATAACAAAACCTTCAGAGGAACTTCTGGGAAGCTAATCCAAGATTCCTTGGGAAGTTTAGGTAATAAAATTGGTAAATCCAGCAGCTAGATCAAAGGCTTTAAAGATAGAAATTGCTGAATACCCAGTTGGGTTGAATGGTTAAAGGAGGATAAAGCAGGCAGAATACAAAAACAGCCATAGTTTCCAGACTCTGACTGTTAAAACAGCATAAAGCCCTATATGAACTATGACAGGAACTCCATAACTTGTCAAAGAGTCCTACACCAGCAGGGTGAAAGATATATTAAATTTGAGTATGGCTCCTAAATTATTTAAAGAAATGAAAGACAAAAAGAAAAAGAAATGAAAGATAACATCTTCTCAATGTCTCTAATCCATCAAGCACATTGGGTACTTTTTCAAATCAGAACTAAAAGAGAAAGAAAAAGTAGACAAAGAAGGAAATAACTCCAACTGCCTATGCCCCTACTCTCCCCGTCCTGATCCCAGGACAGGATATTATCATGGTCCAGGCACTTTCCCCTTAGGAATGGATGTGATGGGTGACAAATGAGGTGCTAATGGCTCCATTGGACTAAAGTTTAGATGCATGTGGGTGTTTGCCAAGGCTCTTTTCCAGGGAGAACAGAAGGCACAGAATTGGGTCTTGGTGTGCTATCTAAACAGAATGGATGTAGCACCAATGGCAGCAACCCAGGCCATGACCAGGTTCCAGCATCTCCTAGTCCCTTCACCAACTCTATCCATCAGAAACAGGCCTCCCCCTCATGAGGTCATCTCCACCGCGGCTATTACATAGCAATTAGAGGCTTTATCAGCTCTGGCTTGATTGCTTTCTCTGATATAAGATGTTTATATTCAAGAATTAAGCGATTTGTGTGGTCACGTTGTGCAGAGCAGTACAAGGCTGCCTGCAGCTTCCTGGCATTCTAAACTAACATGAGCTCAAATGCTGACCCTACACATGCTCAAAGTAATGTTCACGCTACCTTTTCTCAGTGGGAGATAATCGTAATACTGCACAAGAAATTCCTCACAATGATGTTTTTGCCATCTTGGTGGAGTCTCCTTCTGTTGACATTGTAGGTAAAAGTATTTTTCTCCCTCATCATCCTTCGTGTAGGTATAAAGAGAGCCCTATGCTGCTCCCATCATCCTTCATGTAGGTATAAAGAGAGCCCTATGTACCAGAGGTCTCTGTACAGTTCCCCACCTTGGTGGCCAAAAGCATAGCGTTGGTCATCAGAGACAGAGCATGTTGCTAACTTGGCTGGGGGATGTTCAATTCCCCCAGCTGGAACTCAGAACTTGTCTGCAGTCAGCACTTAACTAGGTCTACCTGAAACTCTGCTATATCTTGCTTTTTCCTGAGAGGCACTGGCATCTTAGAAGGTGTTTTCCTTCTCTCCACTTCACCATCCACAGTGGCTTAAATGTGGTTCGCATCACGGCTGCAGGATGGCTGTTATAAAAGTCAGGGCTGCATGCTTTTCGGCTCCTATCCATTTGGGGGTTGGGGGTGGGGGGTGGAAAATTGACCTTAGGTGTCTTTCATTGAATAGCAAGAAGCTTTCCCAGAAAACTTCTCTGGCATCATTTTGGCCAGAACTGGGTCACATGGCCACTGAGCCAGGAGGGATGGAAATGTCCTTCGTGTTTGGGGGCCCTTGGGATTTTCAGGGTATTTCCTTTCTTCGTTACTTACACTCTTACTTTATATTTTTAAAACCCTTAAAATTGGACAGACTTAAACATGTTTAACTATCGATGGTTCACGCTGTGATGAATAATCGATTATAACAGAGAAATACAATAAAAGCGATAGTATAAAGTTTCCTGAGAGAGCAGAAGGGAACAGCAGTCAAAGCATAGGTGGGGAAGGACTGGCCTCAGGTAGTGGCGTGACCCCTCCCCCATGGGAACAGGAGAGGAGGAGGAGCAGATGGGTCCCAGTCTAGGGAGAGGACTAGCCACCATTGTTCCCTTTGGTCGACTGAGTGGACCTACCCACTGCACCCTTTCAACCACACTTACAAGGACAGGTTGGGGTTTTTTTGCTTTCCAAGCTGCTGCCAAGTCCTGCCAGAAACACTGTTGAAAAGTGCAGCCTTGAAGAGGGCCAGCATTGCTAGCTGAGCTTTTCCTATCAAGATTGGACATTGTAAATCATGCGTTAAGAAGCATATTTAATTTCCACTTTGGATCATGCCTTCTTCACCAGTCACTGCCACCTCATGACAAGCTCTGGCTCTGCTTTGGACCAAGTGCCCCAGAGTTTAGGCACAGGCTTGTGGGGTGAGATAAACTATGAAAGCCCGGAGTGCACCCTCCATACTTATCCAAGTTCTGTGAGGGATCACTATCTCTCCCAAGACATTTATTCATCACAAAGGGAAAAACCGTAACTCTGCAGCAGAAAAATGTGGCGAATACCACTGAACTAATTAATCAAAGTTAACATCACCAGTTATAAGACATATTGACTTCATGTGCTTCCTGATATGACCAACTCAGAAGCGCATGTTACTTCTGAGGTATCCATGCCAAAAATGCTGCTCACCACAATCTAAGCAAGAGAAAACCAACTCAAATCAAGAGATATTCAACAAAAACTGACCAGTAGTCTTCAAAAGACTTGAGGTTGTTCAAATGCTCTTCAACAGGTGAACGCTTAAATAAAGTGTGGTCCATCAAACCATGGAATACCCACCAAGAAGAATGAATGAACAATTGATAAATGGCAACAACTTGGATGGATCTCAAGGGAATTATGCTCAGTGGAAAAAAAATCTCCAGAGGTTCCACACTGTAAGATGCTATTTATATGCCACTCTTGAAAAGACAAAACTAGAGAGGTGGAGAACAGATTCGTGGTTGCCAGGGGTTAGGAAGCAGGTGAGGAAGGGAGGTAACTGTGGCTCCTTCTTTGTGTACCATGAGGGATATTTGTGGTGGAACTGTTCTTTGATGGCAGTCACACAAATCCACATGTGATAAAATTGCATAGAAATACACACACACACACACACACACACAGAGAGAGAGAGAGAGAGAGAGAGAGAGAGAGAGAGAGAGAGAGAGAGAGATACAGGAGTCCATATAAAACTGGTGAAATCTGCCCTAACCAGTTTGGCTTAGTGGATAGAGTGTTGGCCCATGGACTGAAGGGTCCTGGGTTTGATTCTGGTCAAGGGCATATATTTTGGTTGCGGGCTTGATCCCCAGTAGGGGGCATGCAGCTGATAGATCTTTCTCTGTCATCAATGTTTCTAACTATCCCTCTCCCTTCCTCTCTGTAAATCAATAAAATATATTTTAAAACACACACACACACACACACACACACACACACACACACACACACACACACTGGTGAAATCTGAGTGAAATCCATGGATTTTATCAACATCAGGTTCCCAGTCATGATTCTGTGCTATAGTTATGTAAGATGTTGCCATGGAAGGAAATCGGGTGAAGTGAATAGAGACTTCTATGCATAATTTCCTATTATTGCATGTCAATCTACAATTATCTACTAAAAATACGAAGTTTCTTAAAAATATGTTAAGGTTGCAAAGGTCAAGGAAAGATTTAGAAACAACCCTAGGTTAGAGGAGACTAAGAAGTCATACAACTAGATGTAATAAGGAAACGGATGGGATACTGAGCCAGAAAAAAGGACTTTAGTGGGATAAAGTTTATAGTTGGGTTCATACATAAGTTCATTTCCTAGATTTGATCAATGTGGTATCTATAATAATAAAAGGGTAATATGCTAATTAGACCAGATGGATGTCCTTCCAGGAGTCTTTCCAGACGTCCTTCCGGACGAAGCCAGGACCGGAGTGAAGCCTGGGTCCTGGGTGCCTGCTGGCAGCTGGAGGGAAGCACGGGTCCCAGGTGCCGGATGGAAGCTGATGCCAGCAGCCGGGGGAAGGAAGGCCTACTCTTGCATGAATTTTCGTGCATCGGGCCTCTAGTTACTATATAAGATAGCAACATTAGGGGAGCTAGGTGAAAGGAACTCTTTGTACTATTTTTGCAACTTTTTCTACACATTTAAAATAAATTCTAAATTTTTAAATAATTTTAAAATTTCAAATAAATTAGACATTCTATAAGGAAAAGTTTCTTTTATCCTAACTAGTCAGAAATTTGATAAACTACCTTTTAAACTTAAATTGGAAAGCTAGCAAATTAGAGTAAGCAAAATAAAAAACCAAGGGGCATATGTAATTTCTTAATATTCTTTTTTTTAAAATATATTTTATTGATTTTTTACAGAGGAAGAGAGAGGGATAGAGAGTTAGAAACATCGATGAGAGAGAAACATCGATCAGCTGCCTCTTGCACACCCCCTACTGGGGATGTGCCCGCAACAAAGGTACATGCCCTTGACCGGAATCGAACCCGGGACCCTTGAGTCCGCAGGCTGACGCTCTATCCACTGAGCCAAACCGGTTTCGGCTATTTCTTAATATTCTTACCTATAGCTTTCTTCAAGTTTAGGACCATGTCTAGCAGCTATAATATAAACACCCAGAGTTTAAATATCACATCGATACTACTTTTCTACTCAAGGAGGCTCTATGAGTCACTCTATTAAATTTGCCTGATCTGAGACTTGTTTCTTAGAGATCTCTGTCCGCAGATGGCTGTCATGTGAATAAGCCATCTCTAGCTCCCTTCACCCGCTATCTATGGTGGAGACCAGACCTCGTCTTCGGGCCACTTTGGTTCCAAAGATCCCATCCAGGCTGTCTCTAGTCTAGAGGAATGACCCAGCATTACTCAACACGTTTTGCAACACGATTGGTTGAAATGAGACAGATTTCTCATCATGATGTCAGTGTCACACTTTCAAGGGCAGGGAACTCAAAAGAGACAACCAGCTCCCACCCAGCACAGTGCAATGCGCAGGCGTGTTCTCTAGGCTCGGCTTCCGCCATCTTCTTAGGTTGAGTCATCTACCATCCAGGTTTTGTTATGTGTGGACTTTTTTTTTTCTTCCTTTAAATAAGTATTTTTCCAAGCATGGAATTGGGAGGATAGGTCACTTCTTCTGCATGGGAATCTGTCTGCTTTCTTTTTATGGTCATTTCTATATCCAGAAGGTCCCAGGTCCAGTACACCATAAGACATTCTGGTAAAGCTCCCTGAGCAAGCGTCCGTGTACTCCCTGGCTGTCTTGTCAAGTCCGATTTCCATCAGAGGCCACTCCCTTCCAGTCCCCTTCAGTCCCTGGTTTTTCTGCTCAAGCGGAAAAGTACCCTCCTTGAGGCTCTCCTTTGGGTTATCTGTGCAGCTCTGGTCCAAGGCTGGGCTGGTCTGCTTTTCATCCATCTAGCTGCAGAGGTTACAGCAGGATGGACAGAAGTTTGGACACAGCAGCCTGGGAAAACTTCTCCCATAAACCTGACTTGATACATCTGTCCTGCTGGCAGCCGGAGGCCCACCAGGCATCCAGCTGGCTCTTCGCCTCCTCCAAGAGGCTCACTCCAACGACGAGCTCCCTAACATCCTTCACTCTGGCAGAAGCAAGCGTCCTGCTCAAGACAGCCCAGTGGGCGAGGCATATACCATGGGGCCCGGATGGCCACGAGCAGTCTCCCGCCCCAGCAGGTGCACGGGGAGACCCAGACACCCGGCAGTGAAAGTAAGACGGGCGGACCAGGCTGGGCCAGCCCTTCCTGCTTTCAGAACAACATTCTCCTAGAAACAAACAACAAACCGCCACTTTCATCTGTCGGGTTCTGCTAGGTGAGCCCATAGGGCAGTGGTCGGCAAACTCATTAGTCAACAGAGCCAAATGTCAACAGTATAACGATTGAAATTTCTTTTGAGAGCCAAATTTTTTAAACATAAACTTCTTCTAACGCCACTTCTTCAAAATAGACTCGCCCAGGCCGTGGTATTTTGTGGAAGAGCCACACTCAAGGGGCCCAAGAGCCGCATGTGGCTCGCGAGCCGCAGTTTGCCAAACACGGCCATAGGGCATAAAGCTCAGTTCCACGTGTCCAGACTCCTGAGTCAATGTGTTTATTATGATACAGGAGATCAACCTAGAACTTCAGGTACTCCCAAGTGGCCTGGCGCCAACGACAATGTTAAAGAGAGTCTGCCCCTCCCCCCAAGCCTCACTGGCATGAACCCCTCCCCTGCTAGAGTGTTAAGGAAACCCAGCACACTGATACCTCAGGGTGTGTGGCTGCCCAGCTCTGGCCACGAGGGACGCAGTCCAGGGCAGAGGAGGATATGGATGCTATTTCGGGCCTCATCAAGGGTCTCTGTCACTTCGGTGAGGTAACTCAGCTCAGAGGGTTTCCAGGCTCCCTGCAGGGCTGAGCTCATCCCACTGGCAGACTGCGGGTGCTCGCGGGAAGCTGGCTAATGACTATCACATGGCTGGATTAGATCCCCCACCCTGGGGCTCACAGCACACTTCCACCATGGCCTGAGGTGCAAAGCAGCACCAGGAGAGGGCCAGCCACTATGCTCACCCCACTCCCTACTGTACCTCCCGGTGCATCGGAAGGCCCTTGAGGGAGGGATGGGGGGGGGGGGGGGGCGCGGCTGCCACGGGCCCTGTAGGTGGGGGGAATCATCCATGGAACTCTGTGACATTTTCTTTCTGTTTATTCTTTATATTTTAATGGAATTCTGTGGTCCAGACTTGGTTTCAGTCTCTGTGCTCTCAGAGTCAGCTCAAGTACAAAGGGGAAAAAAAGAGAAAGTAGTGGGAAAAATTAGATTCTTGATTTGTGTCCAGATGGTACTGGACGAAAATAGACTCAGAGATTCTCACTGCAAACTCGCCTCTGGTATGACGCTCCCCTCCCTTCATTTAAGGTCTTCTTGGTAGAAGAGGGAATGGGAGTGGGAAAAACACTGGGAACGTTCATTTTTCCCTTTCCCAGCCGCATATTAAAAGGCCTGCACAGGTTCCAGCGAGGACTGGTGGGGAACAGTAGGAGGCCCCTGCGCAGGGGCCTGGGACAATGAGATTACAACCGACTTGCAGAGACCCTTGGGAGGGGAGGCGGCCTGGCCTGCAGGCAGGATGGACTGGTGCGCCCTACAACGTGTGCCATTGGGGGAAGGGCGGCAGCTGTGGGCATGGCCATGAGGGGCACCAGCCTTCGCTGTCCCAATCACAGTGCAGAGACCAGGCACAGCCTGGGCCGGGTGCACACCGGCAGGGAGCAGGTTTCAGACATGCGCATTCTCTCTCACTTCAGGGGGAGACTCCCAGGGGCCTGGTGCCTCTGGAAAGTGGGGGGCACACAGTCCTCTTAGAAGACAGCATGGGGAGCCCTGAGGGTGTCCACCTGTCAGAAACAGAAAACCTCCCAGATTGAATGGTTCCCCTCAGATACCACAGGCATGAGCTTGACTACAAAACCAACGTGACCCCAGGCCCCACCCTGCCCAGCTAGAGGCCACGCCCTGTAGTCTCTCATCCCCGTTTACTCCCCATCACTGCTTTGATGGTCAGTGGGGACACCCCCACTGTCCACAGCTGTCACGCAGGGCAGGCGTCCTCAAGTCCAGGACCCCCTCTGCTGACAGGTGGCCCAGCAGCGGTCAGTCAGATGCCAATGAAATGAGTAGTGGCCCGAAGGAAGGTACTTTAAAAAAAAAATGCACCTTTCTCACAATCGGGTTTCCTTCCAAATGTTTAAACTGCCTTGGAGACAAGCAGAGTGCCAGTGAGTCCGTCCTTGGCTCTGGGTGGCAGGGCTGGGCAAGGGATCTCAGACACGAGGACCAGGCAGATGCCAGAGCGAAGATCGGGCAGATCGCCCAAGGAAAACACCCACCTGAAGGCCAGGTGGCAAGGTGGAGTCAGAGCCCAGGCCCCAGGCAGAAGTATGATCCAATCATCTCCTTGGGAATGGGATTCAGACATGGGGACCTCGTTCTAGTGTTCCCAGGACCACCTCTGGGTTCCGCTCTGATGTCTTTCAGAGCTGTAGGGCTTGAGCTAAAATCTTTTAACTTCCCTAACCCCATTCACTTATATGTTGGGTATTTTCTTAACTTCAAGTAACATTGAGGAAAACCTTCTTGTATGGCAAATACGTTCAAACAGAGTCTGATAATATTTTACATTTTATTATGCGTTATACTTCACAAAGCACTTTCCTATTTCTTCCCTCATGTGGGCCTCAATATTATCCTTTGAGGCAGAAAGGAAAGGACTGGACTCCACAGACCATTTGAAACACAGGGAGTATTTTGTTCACCACTGTAACCTAAGCATTTAATATGCTGCCTGGTACAGAGTAGATACTCAACTAAATATTTTTTTTTAATAAAGGGATGGCTAGATGGGTGGGTGGGTGGGTGGATGCAGGAGAAGGTGGATGGATGGATGGTTTTGCCTCTATTTTCAAGAGGGATTCAATTCCCAATTCCACTTCTGAATGTATGGTTTTGTCTAAGTCTCTAAGCCTTATTTTCCTCATCTATAAAATAGCAATAATGAGATTGTTCTTGCTACTGCAATAGAAAATAGAGAGACACGGGCTAACTCAGTGACACAGTGACTGAGAATAGAGCCAGGGCCTCCTGAATCCTAGTCCAGTGTTTGTCCATTGTACTGTGTTGGAGGGAGAACAGAAATCGTTGTGTGTTTATCTACCAGGCGCTGTTCTAGAAACTTCGAAATCCTCATAAAAGCTCTACAGGGTAAGTATTATTATCCCCAGTTTACAGAGAAGTTAAGTGACTTGTCAGGCTCCACAGTGGAGATGAGATTGAAACCCAGGTCAATCTGACTTGACTCTCCCATGTTCTCACCACTTGCCATATTTTCTTTCTTGCTCACCCCAAGTCCATGGTTGGAGGCCTCCCAGGTTCCCCATCTACCCCGAAAACAGGACTGGCAAAGGCTCCCAGAGATGCCAGTACCGCAGTGAAGCAGCCCCGTTTTAATTACTGACCAGTATATATACAAACAGCTCCGCAGCGCTGCAATCTTTTGGCCAAGAACATGGCTGCCCACTGCCGCAGCCTCGATCTTTAAACCACTCTCGGGTTGCCCGGATATTTTATTCCAGACAGTCTGGAAAACAGCAGGGCAATGGTAACCTTTTGAAACTGGTTCCATGGAACCATTTATGGCCCAACATAAACTCAAAGTACATGAAGATTTATTGTGGAAGTCACAGTGTAGGGAAATCTGGAGGAAAATGAAAACAGAGCTTCGTTTAAATCTTTTCATATACTTTCTATTGGAGTAATTGGTTGAATTCACTTCCAGCCAGGAAGCCGGTACACGAAGCAAGTTAGGATCCAAAACTCTGGTTTGGAATGTTCCAATATGGGGCACACCTGCGCCCAGGAGGCGGCGGGGAAGAAAATTGGGGTGGAGGAGAAAGAAATAGTTTTAATCCTGGAATAAATGGAAACTCTCAATATGTCTGTCTCCAAGATGTATTTTGCCATCAGTTAAAGCTTAGCTACAAGTGACAAAGAACTCAGCCTAGATTAGTCTCAAGCAATATAGTAATTTGTAGGTCCACATTACGCACAAGTCTCGAGGCAGGTTGTTATACATAAAGGTTTGTCTCCTCCCCAAATTCATAGGTTGAAACCCTAGTCCACATTGTGATGGTACTGAGGGGTGGGGACTGTGGGGCTAATTAGGTTAGGATGAGGTCATGAGGGTGGGTCTTCATGGCAGGATCAGTGACCTTATAAAAGGAGATCAGTCCTAGCTGGTTTGGCTCAGTGGATAGAGCATTGGCCTTCGGACTAGGGCAGTGGTCAGCAAACTGCGGCTCGCGAGCCACATGCGGCTCTTTGGCCCCTTGAGTGTGGCTCTTCCACAAAATACCACGGCCTGGGCAAGTCTATGTTGAAGAAGTGGCGTTAGAAGAAGTTTAAGTTTAAAAAATTTGGCTCTCAAAAGAAATTTCAATCGTTGTACTGTTGATATTTGGCTGTGTTGACTAATGAGTTTGCCGACCACTGGACTAGGGGATCCGGGCTCAATTCCAGTCGGGGGCACATGACTGGGGGGCATGCAGGGGGCAGCTGGTCAATGATTTTCTCTCATCATTGATGTTTCTATCTCTCTCTCTCCCTATCCCTTCCTCTCTGAAATCAATAAAAACATACTTTTAAAAAGAGAGACTAGAGCCCCCTCCCTCTCTCTCTCTCTGTCATTTGAGGATATGAAGACAGCCATATACGAGCCAGGAAGAGAGCTCTCACCACAGCCCAGCCATGCTGTGAGACATAGTTTGTTTAAGCCACCCAGCCCGTGGTAGGTAGTTATAGCAGTCCAAGCTGGTGAAGGAATAGGTCTAGCTTTGGGCCTGGCTGGCTACAGGGGTACAGAGCTGTCATTATTATCTTTTTTTCTCTTTCCTTCCTCTTATACAGCTCCATTCTCAGAAAAGTTCATGCCCCAGTGAAACAAAAATGGCTCCCAGGTTCAAGGTGGAAAGCCAGCCTAGATGGAGGCATCCCCATCTGTCCCAGAATTCCCAGCAAAATCCCATTAGGTCTCACTGGCCTTGATGGGGCCCTACGCCCATTCCTGAACCAACCTCTGTGGTCAGAGAATGCGACGTGCTGGTTGCATTCAGTCTAGGCCACACGCTTCACCCTGATCCCAGGGACATGGCCCCTCGCAGAGAACACAGTAGGGAGTGGGGGCTGTGGACGCTGAAGACACAAAGAGCACACCCTCCCACAAGTTAGTGGAGCCGGGCTGGGGGCCAGGCTAGGTCTCAGAAACAAGCGCTAGGACAGAAAAAGAGCGACATGGCAAGGGACAGATACACACCAGCAAACGAAAGGCTGACTTGTCTCAACAACCTTGTACACTGAGTTTATGATTAAGCCCTAACATGCTTTCTGAGTGTGTGTGTGTGCTTTATCTTTATTATTGAGAGTATTGCAAATGCCCCCTTGCTCCCCCTCATTGCCCTGAAACATCAACCAGAAAGAATATATGCACCCCTATGTTCATAGCCACATTATTTATAATAGCTAAGATCTGGAATAAGCCGTAAAACGTTTTATCCCAAATAATAAGTTGAAAGGTGGAGTTTGCTGAGGTGGAAGCTCATACCTTATGTAATTTAAGCTGCAAAAGTCAGTTCATGGGATTCTGCAAAAGGGTTGCTTTATCCTATAGAAATGTTTTCTATTTAAATAAGTACAGTGGTGCCTTACTTTCCACGGCTCATTGATTCCTGAAATAATGTGCATAAACTGAACGTGAGACCAATGGATTGTGTTTCCAAATGCAGGCACTAAGGGCATTGCAAAATGCATCTACGGTGTGAAAAATCTCCCTTGTTTTCTTTATAAGTTTGGGTTGTGGCCTATTGGCTTTTTGTAGAGTGAGGCCTACACATGCGCGCGCGTGCTACTCCAAAATCCACAGAGCACATAGCAGTACCTGCAGAAAGAGCTTCACAATTTTCCCCCCCAGTTTTTTCCCATGAGTCCCTTCTTGTGGGACTACATCTCGAAATCCGCTTCCCCAGGCTGTGTTCCTCCCTGGACAACAACGAATTCCATAAACAAATGGCCCTTCAGTGACTTGACAGCAGAAAGACTCCAGAAGCCAATGCTGCCTGAGCCAACAGACAAAACTCTGTTTCAATGGTGTTTTCATTGACTCTAAGGTCAGGCCCCCGTGTATCCTGGTGGTACCAATGAGACCCAGGCGGGCAGGGTTAGCCAGGTCTCACTGGCAGCAGCCACCCCACACCGGCGGCCATAAGGACAGATGCCAACGTTAGATGTGTGTGAATTGCTCTGATTTCTTGATTTGTAAATTTTATTGGAACTGTTGGTAAAGGCGGATATTTCATCAGTACTAGGACTAAAGCTGTGCTTATTAGGAATTTTCCCTTGCCCGTGCTGGAAACTCAGAAGTGACCTTCAGCCAGGGGCATTCATGGCAATCTTTTAAGAACGATTTCTTCCACCTAAAAAGCTCTAGGGTTTATGAATACGGTCATGACATAAGCCCTGGAAAGTAGGGCAACAAGGGCAAAGGGGACGCATGTCCAGCCTTTGCATGAGTCTCTTTTTCAAGCATAAAAGGGGGGAGGGGCAGACAGGAAAGGACTTACAAGTATTGTCCCCCCTATTTCCCCACCCCCAGCGCCACCTCAGGAAGCAAGCGGAGGGCACCTTTCCTGGAAGGAGCGGGTACCTCTCTACCTGGTGTGATTTCAAGGGGCACTTGTGCCTCACCCCCACGGAGCGTCCCCACGTGCTCTCCATCTAGGCTGGCCTTCCAACGCTCTTTCCACAGCAGTCACATCGCTCGGTTCCTCAAGTTCAAAGGCAGCTGTTCTGGGAAAGGCTGGTTTAAACCACGCATGTCCCTGGGAGATGTCAGAGCCTTTCCTGAGACGCGGTACTGAGGACATCAAACTTTCATTTTGGAAACTACCCGCATTGTCTCCTCCAAGCGACTTCAAGAACAGGCGGACTAGTAGTAATACCATTGCACAGATGAGCAAACTGACATTGAAAGAAATTAAGGGACTTGCCTGGGTCTCGTAGGGTTGTGAGAATCGCAGGGATTGGGAAGGGGATAGAAAAATATGAAGTGTGGGTCAGCTTTACCTGCTTCACAATTATGTCCAGGGCCAAGCCCCCGGACACGTCACAGCTCAGCTCTCTCTGTATTCCCAGCAAGAGACCAGGTATGAGGTGGGGCGAGGGCAGGGTACCTCTCTACCTGGTGTGATGTCAAGGGGCACTTGTGCCTCACCCCCAAGGAGGTGCCCTCTCCTTCCTTCCAGAGAGGGCGCAGGGGATACCCGGAAAGCAAGGTACGAGCCAGGCACCCATCTGAGCAAACACACCCATCATCATTTTTCCGTACGGGGTTTCCAGGGTGGAAAAGAAAGGATCCCGGTGATTCTCCCTCCTTACCTCCCGTCCGTCATGACCTTGTGCCCATCCACTGAGTTCTCACAGGTTGAGAGTAGCAGCAAGCAGGGAAGAGATTCCCACAGCCCTGGCACAGAATCAGACGTGGACAAAAGGCATGGAGCCCAGAACTAAGAATCAGGGTACCCGATACTCTCCCTGCGTCTCCCTCACCGCTCCACTCCTCAGAGGCTGCCAAATGGAACAGATTAAAAACGACGCACCGGCCCCAGTGTCTGTGCTTTGCTTTGTAATCCTAAGCCCGCTCACCGCAAAGTTCCGGTGCACCCTGGACGGGACCGGCCAGGAAACGGCTGATTTCGCTCCGAGTCCCCTCAGGCAGCCACCCACCTGGGAAGGTCTGAGAGGCTGGATGGGAAAGCGCCACAGCGGCCAGGGGTCCAGATGCTCCTTATTAAGACATTCTGAGTTGAATTAATGTGTCCAATTACAAGGAGAAGTTAGGCACTGATAGCTCTCTGGGCAGTTTCCCACACTTCAGTGATCAGATTCCTCTACGACACACTGGTGAGGATCTGAACAGTGTGGCTTCCACTTAGCAGGTTGCTGAATCTGTCGACTCATTCATTTGACACATCTCTATTGAGCACCTACTGTGTGCCTGGCCCAGTGACGGCTGCTGGGCGTTCAGAGTTCCGCACTGGAGACAAATGATGACGATGGCAAGCGACCAATCTGCAAGAGGAGCAGGCATGCCCACCATCGTAGGAGCGGAGCGCAGGGTCAAGGCCACAACTGGGGCTGCCTGACTGATGAGGTGTTTGCCGTTACGGAGCGGGCTCGGGTTTCCGTCTGCAGTCTGGGATCCATTCCTATACCCCATTCAAAGTGCAGCAGGACGCTTCGCAGGGAAATGAATCCACGCCACCCATCACACATCATTACATCCAAGGAAGTGGCAAGTGTTTCAGGGACCTGAGCATGCGCAGTCTGGCCTGGCGTGGGGAGCTGGCCCCTCAGCCCTCCTCCTCATGCGGAGGCCTGGGGACCTCGGTGGTAATGCAGGAGCCAGAGCAGAGTGGATCCGTGCGCCAGTCGGTCAAGCAGTCAGTCACTCGTTCAGGTAACACATATTTCTGCTGTGCCTACTGTCACCAGACGCTGCTCCGGGGCCAGGGCTGCAAAAGGACAAAACTCACTGCCTGTGGAGCCGACGGCCTGTGCAGACCAGTCAACAACTAAGACCAGCAAATGCTGTTACTGTGTGCCTCTCCCTTCCTAGGTGCTGTCCATATTCCGTCTTTACCACCACCCTCAAAGGTAGGTCCTATTATTAACCCCAACTTACAGACAAGGAAACTGAGGCAGAGAGGTCAAGTAACCTCCTCAAGGTCACCAGCGAGCAAGTGGAGGAGTCATGGATTTGAACCTAAGTAATACAGAGCCGTGCTTTCAGCCATAACATTCTACCACGAAACAAATGTCAGTTATATGCTATATTAGGAGGTGATACACTCAGAAGGAAAAAAGAAAAGAAAAAACAAACAAACCAGGAAGCAGGGCAGAAAGTGCTGGGGTGTATGTGTGGGAGGGTGGTTTATATTTTTTAATGATGGTGGTCAGGACAGTCCTGACCACCATATGAAGGGGCCACTGGAGCGAAAGCCTGAAGGAAGTGAGGGGTGCAAACATCTGGGGCAAGTGCATTACAAGGAGCGAAGAGCAAGTGCAAAGGCCCTGAGATCCAGTAAAGGTCCTGCCTCTCATTCCAACATGGGGGCGGGGTCTCCATACCACCAAGCAATTCTCTGACACCAGCTGGATGTCCTACAATTCCACTCAGGTCTGACTCTCTCCACCCAGAGACAGCGACAGAGTCCAAAGGCTAAGGGTTCAACCATACAAGACTACCCCTCCCCCGTCACCACGTCAGACACCAATAGCAAATCCAGTTTGTCACCTGTGCTTCTAACTGACCAGCTATAGATGGGAGACTCCAATGCTCCCCCTCCCAACACCCCTGCGACTTCCTAGGGTTTGATGAAATTTCTGGATGGCTCACAGAACTGAGACATTTTACCTGCCGGATTGTTACAAAAGCATGTAACTCAGACACAGTCCGAGGGAAGAGATGCACAGGGCCGGTATGGGGAGAGGGCACGGAGCTTCCACACCCTCTCCGAGCACGCCGCTCTGCCCTGATCTCCGTGTGTCCGCCAACCCTGCGGCTCTCTGAGGCCTGTCCTTCCGGGTTTTCAGGGAGGCGTGATTGGTTAAATCATCAGCCGCCGGGGACTGATTCAAACTCCAGCCCCTCTCCCTCCTGAGAGGTCAGGGGGCTGGGACGGAAAGTTCCAACCCTTTCATCACAAGTTGGCTCCTCAGTCAACCAGACCTCATCCTTAGGTGTGGTCCAAAAGTCGCCTCACTAATATAACAAAAGACACATTTACTGCTCTCATCCCAGGAAATTCCAAGGGTTTTAGGAGCTCTGTGCCAGAAAGGGGGTGAAGACCAAATACAGGGGTGGGCAAAGGTAGGTTTACAGTTATTCCTGTGGAAAAAAGACAGTAATCGATTAATAAGTAATAATACAAGAATAAACTGCATTTCATGTACTAGTACTCACAGCTATAAACCACCCCTGTGTCTATTTCTTATGATAAGTCACAATTCCTCAGGGAGCCTGCCTGCAGTAAGAGGCAGCTGGAGTGGAGGGAGGGGGCACAGTAGAATGAGATGAGCCCAAAGAGGTAAGGGGGCTGGGAAGTCATCCCAGGCATGACGAGAACCTGGGATATTTTCTGAGTGACATGAGGAGCTATGGTACCCATTATGTTTTCTGACAAGTATCCCCTCTCTGGCTACCATAGGATTGCCCTTCCTTGTCCCTTGGAGGCTACGTGTGGCCACATGACTTGCTCAGTCAACAAAATGGGAGCAGAGGTGATGTGGTCACTTTCAAGCAGAAGCTTTAAACAAGAAACAAGCTTTGTTGGGTTAAGCCACTGAAATGTTGGTGCTGTTTGTTATCTCAGCACAACCTTGCTCAAACTGACTGATACAGATTCCAAGACAGGTTTTTTGGAAAGAGGAGTTCTGGTAGGACCAATCTGGCAGTCGCTGGTGTTCAGAATAGACCCAAAGCAGAAAGCAGAGAAAACAATTAAGGAAGGATTGCTTTGATCTAGGTGAGAGACTAAGATGATGGTCTATTGATCATCAGTAATACTGGAGGTAATGAAAAGTGGTCAGATTCTGGATACATTAAGTTGAACCACTAGCATTTGCTAATGAATTGAATATTGGATGGAAAAGAAAGGAGTTGACGATGAGACCAAGGTTTTTGATGTGGGCAACCAGAAGTTTTGAAAGAGCTGTCAGCCTTCCAAACCTCCCACCACCATGCAAGATACACACACTTCAAAAAAAGAACTAAGTTTTTTATACGGCAGGCAGAATGCCTGAACTTTCACCATGGAAGAGTCATTCCTCTTGGAGAATCAATGCCCCCTTTTCAGGGAGCTTATTTCACAATGGAAATGCCCACTAGAGAGGTTGCTTACTGTGGATTGAACTTACAACTCAAAGACACCCTTGAGCCCTGGATGGTATGGCTCAGCGGTTGAGTGTTGACCCAGGAACCAAGAGGTCACCGGTTCGATTCCTCGGCAGGTTGCAGGCTTGATCCCTAGGAGGAGGCATGAAGGAGGCAGCCAATCAATGATGTTTCTCTCTCATCGATGTTTTTATCGCTCTATCCCTCTCCCTTCTCTCTCTCTAACAATCACTACGAATGTTTAAAAAACAAACACATCCTTGAAATCACTTAGTCCAAGCCTCGTGCTTCATTTGAAGAAACTAAGGTCCAGAGGGGTAAGCGATCTTGCCCAAGGTCATGTAGAAAATTAGAGTTGAGCTGATATCCAAAGAGAACTGCTGCCTCCCAATATATCGCTTTCTCCCTGGCTCTTGTCCGGCCTGGGCAGGGGGCTCGTTGCTGTGCTCTGGCCTCGGAGGGGATGCAGGGAGGAGAGGGGCAGCATGTAAAAGGAGCGTTGTCTCCTTCAGTATTTTGTATGGACCAGTCCTGAGCAAGACTCCAGTCCATGTTCCTTCAAGGTTGCAAATCCTTCCATCACATTAACCTTGGCTTTGCTTGTCCTGAACCAAAAACCAAACCCGAGAAGAAAAAATATTTTTAAAAGTGAATAAAATGCAGTTCAACTGTGTGTGTGTGTGTGTGTGTGTGTGTGTGTGTGTGTGTGTGTGTGTGTGTATTTGTAGCATGGGGCACATTACCTCTCTGGACCGTAGTTTCTTCGAATGAAACACGAGGCTTGGACTAGGTGACTCCAAGGGTGTGCTTGTTTTTTAAATGTTTGTATTGATTTTTAGAGAGAGAGAGGAAGGGCGAGGGATAGAGAGAATGTGCTCCCTCCATCTTCTCTGGCGTCTTCCTGCCTGCCAGCTTTGTGCCACTCTCCTGCACAGCGTTCTTCGAGCTGCTCCCCATGGCTCGGGCACAGCTAAAAGCAGCCAGAGCCGGCACGCCTCTCCGCAGCCTGGCACACTGGCCCCTGGCATGCCAACTAGGACCGTTTGTATTATGCATTTTTATGTCATGCTTCAAATCTACAAGCGCCTGACTATCATTTTATTAGATTTTTATTAGTAGTTGTACCTTTTAAAACAGCTATTTGAAACCTTTCACACTGAACCCCTCTGTGGTTTCTGCAAATCTCCGACAATGCCTATTTTTAGTGACTTTTGTCTTAGGCTTGTACTCTGGGGTCCAGGAAAGCCACGCTGCCTTTTTAGGCCATTAGGGACCAGACCTTCCCCGTGAGTGGCAGAGGCAAGAGGCAACAGGAGGTGCAGACCTGAGTCCCCCCTTCTAAGAAGAAGGTAATGAATGACCAGGAGAGATTCGCAGTCTCAGAGCCCAAATAGCAGCCCAGAGCCAGGCAGCCGAGGGACAGTGGGAAATGGTTACCAGGCCCCAGTGTTGGGAAAACGTGCAGGATAAACCGAAATGGTGTGAGCTTTTCCGTCTGAAGTTTAGATGAATATTTGCATTATATAAAAGTGCCGAAAAGTATATCAAAGCCTATAAAAATGTTAACTAAGACGGATGATTTTGCTTTCATTGGAAAAGAAATGTCCCCATAAAAAGGCATAATCTGAGCCCCGTTCCCCCGCGGAGAGATCTGTAAGAGCTGTCCTCCATGTCCCGGGGAAACCGCCCTTTCTCCCGATGCAGACGGACCCTGCCTCTCCTTGCGCACATGCGAGGAGCCTGGGACGCCTGCTGAAGCCGCACCCGGAACAATGCGACATTGTGCGCGGCTCCTGACACACGGCCTGATCCGTGCATTAACTCCTAAGTTCCATTGATGACAATGCCAGATGGGCTACCTGCAGTCTTGACCCCCCCTCTATTCCTTTATTCCACCCTCACAGAGGCCAGCTGTTATGAAAGAACAGGGCTTACGCTTTCATTATAACGAAGATTTCTCTGGAACAAATATCCTGAACGATGGCCCATTGCTTGGAATAATCGTACGTGATTCAATGTCAAGACCACGATGGAAGACAAATCCTGCCAGGTACTGTAGGGGCTCAGATCTGCCGACGCCGAGATGGAAAAAGCCACAGAGCTGGTCTCAGGGGGCTCGATGTTTGAAATGACAAAATCCCAACACAACAAAAGAACTGTAGTTGGGACCTAATCTAGAATTCCAAGTGGGGATGGTAGGCTCACCCTTTGGGAATTCTAGTTTCGTTTTGTGTTTTTCATTTCTGCAGCTCTTTGGCCAGGGGCCTGATGGCTCCTAGGTCCTACCACAGGGATAACAGTCCTCCAACAGTCTCCTTTTCTCTGTGACAGCGCAGACTCATGTCCAAGGCCTCCTCGTCACCTTCATCACGCCAATCTGGTCTGACAAGGAGACGGACAGAGACACCCCCGGCTGGATCAGGGCTTCCCTGCCCCAAAGCCACATCGGATGCAGAGTCTCAGCCAGCTCTCTGCCCACCTGAGGCCCCTTGCTGCAAAGGAGCTCTTTATTTCATCTCGGTCCAGTGGGGTGACATCAAAGACAGGAGCTTTTCTTCGGGGGCCTCTTGTGCAGGCATTTTTCCCCCTCACCGCAAAATGTTTTTCTTTTTTTAAAAAATGAACTTATTGCTCCAACCGGCTTGGTCTCTGGCTCCGGGTCCAGAATGAGGGTTAACGGTGAAGTTGAAATGTGTTTCTGGATTCTGTGGTTTCAAAGCAGTGACGCTTTCCAAACCAGGGTGGGCCCTGCACGGACTGTCAAGCTGGCGAGGTCGGCCCCTCCCCCAGCTCGAGCTGAGCAGGAGGAGATGCGTCCATCCTGATCCCCGTACAGAGCACTCACTGTGTGCCCAGAAACGTCCCAAAGTGCTTCGCCTGCATGCTTCCATGTTTCCAGGTGCACCCCTGGTGGGGATCTGCCTCCTCTCAGGCATCTGATGCTCAGAGAGGGTAAGTAACTGGCCCAAGGTCACACAGATAGCGACAGGATAAAGGACCGCAGGATAAAAGAAATCTGAAGGCCACAGGCCCCATCTCTAAGCCTCTACAGTCACATTCTTCCTGCCACATAATGCAAAGGCATGCTGCTTTCTAAAAACGGCGAAGAAGAACATTTCTTGGAAAAATATATAACGTGGCTTCAGCCAAGGTATTTCCAGTCCTCCCACCACATCACAGAAGCCCAGGACTCCCTTCCTTCCTTGCTGGAGGGGCTGCCACTGGGGGGCAGCAGGGGGTACACCTGCTCGGTGGCCAGGGCAGCCTGTCAGAAACATGCCTTCCCCTGATGCACGTCCTTCTTAATGCAGATAACATTTTGAAAGTAAAGCTGTACCCTGTGTAGAATAAGCAGGACGACCGTGGCTGTGACGAATCTGCCAGAGACCGTAAATGTGACGCGAAGAGGAAGAAATACACTCCTGCTGAGGAGCAAAGTCCTCTCAGCACACGGGCCACTGTTACAATTAGCAGGCCAGGAACAGGCCTCCATCCAGAACGGCGCTGCAGGCTCAGGGTGAGTGGGGGAAGGGGCTGAGGACAGTCCAGCCCCCGAGGATCTGGGGGCCTGGACAAGCCTGCTGCTTTGCAGCCTTGTCTCCTGTTGTCCCCAAGCATCTGCCAGTCCCTCCCTCTTTAACCTGTGACATCACCCACGCACCACCACAACCCCTCCAGCTCAGCCCTGGAGCAGCGACAGGCTGCGCAGGCTCAGGAGGAGCTGAGGACCGGCCCTCGTGGGACAAGCAGCGAGAACCGCAGAGGTGTCTGAAGACGCCACCCGTGAAGACCTGATCTGCGCTGCCCACCTGGTGGCCATCGGGTCACTGGGGGCCTTTTGGGGACAGCGTTAGATCAGTCTGAGAACTTGGAGGCTCACCCGTGCTTGGGTCAGGAGAGCGGAGGACAGACTCTAATCAACCAGCACCTGGGATCTCATCGCCTGCCTCTTGGGTGCCTGGGGGTCTCACCCTCCTTTCCACACCGAGCTCACCGAAATCACTATTTTCTTTTTTTTTTGTTCTGGGCCTGGCATACAGGGTGGGGCAAAAGTAGGTTTACAGTTGTGAGTATGTGGAACACAGTTTATTCTTGTATTATTAGTTGGGAATTATTGTATTATTTCCCATATGAACAACTCTAAACCTACGGTTGCCCCACCCTGTATAATGTACACTACATAAATACTTATTCAATATTTCCATAAACAATGTCAGATGGAGGGAACAGCTTGAACTAAGGCGTGCACCTTATTAGAACTTAAGTTGCATGTGGATACAGGCTATGTCGTTCACTTGCTGAATCCCCAGAACCTAGAGTAGGACAGACACGTAGCAGGTGCTCAAACCTATTCATTCAATACAATGTGTAATATGATTGTACGTAATCGTAGTTATTATGGCTCAACAAGGACACATCTTTCTCCCACGGCCACCCCACCCGAGAGGACAGATAGGGTAGGTGAGCTCTCTTCCCCCCTCCCAGCTGGTAGCTTTCCTGGGCTGCGGTGCCCCTGCTGGAGAAGAGCTGAACTGCCCTGGGCCTAAGGAGACAGGACCCTTTCCAGAGATGAGATCCACAGGCTGCTACAGCCCGAGTTAAGACCAAGGTCAGAGTTGAAGCTGGGGGTGGAATCATAACCTTAGGAGGAATCTCCGGGAAGACCGGGAGTGGAGAAGAATGCAGACTGACTGAGCCACAGAAACTTGACGGCAAACTGCTCCCTGCAGGCCGTCCTCGGGGAGGAAGCTGAGGGCTGGCAAAGTCTCGCTGAGCTTGGCTGACAGAAGGCTCGGTGTTGAACAGCAAGAGTTCCACAGGCACCATCCCAGTCTCTGCCCCGCCATTGCTGGCTGCCAGCCATCTCAGTGGCTTTTGCTGCGTAAGAGACTTGCCCCTCAGGGCTTCAGTTTCCTTATTGACAAACAAATGGGCGCTACCTACTTATAGGGCAAGTAAAATGCTTGCCCCCAACCCCAAGCAGGGGACGCACTCAAGAAATGCTGTGATTCTTTTGCTGATTATTACATTGGTGGTCGTGGTGTTGTTGCTACTGGTGACCTTTAAGAAGAAAATATCCCTTCCGTGGGGAGGGGAGATGAAGAAGATGGGAATCAGATGGCAGGAAGCTTAGGGGCCCCAAAGAAACGGTGGGTGCTGAGGAGTTGCGTAGTGCAAGCAGGTGAGAGAGAGGTCCAGGGGCTGGGCAGCGGGAGGGCTAGTAGTTTCTTTAAGAGAAAAGACAAGCGAATGGGCACATGCACAGGGGAGGGGGTCTGTAGAGGTGAGAAACGGAAGCTGTCAAGGAGAGGTAGAGCCAGGAGCAGGCAGAGAGGGCCCCGAGAGGAGAGGGGGAGCCGTGTTCTGCACCCCGCCTGCCTTGGCTCCTTTACCAGCCGCACCGAAGACCGGGCTTGGAGGTCTTTTCATCGCCTCTTCCAGAGGGTGAGGTAGAAAGCGGGCTTGCCTAGAAGTCAGGAGGCTCCAGTTCTGCTCTGACCGTGGCCCCTCGTACTTGGCTGAGCCCCAGTCCTTCCTGAGCTCTTGTGTCCTCCTCCTGGTGGCCGGAATGATTATCTTGGTGACTCTGTGGCCATGTCATCACACTGAGCTTTATAAAATATTTCCTCTTCTGAAGTTTTTCTCCACTTCTGATTAGAAGGAAGGAAAAACAATCTTTGCGCTGAAGCTATCACTTCTTTCAGCAACTGAGACAATATTTCTGTTTCAGACGTACTGCCAGCAGACCCGGCCACAGCGTCCGCACTGGCAGATCGAGGCTGAGCCTCCCGGCGTGTGACATAGCATGAGCACTTGGCCTTGGCTTCTGGAACGAAGCAAGAGCTTTGTGCTGGGCTGAGTGCTGCTGTGGCTGCAGGCTCCGGATCCTCGGAAATAACAATTCCCAAGGAAGCGAAAGCATCGGCTGCCGGCTATTTTGATACCCTGGATAAAAAGCTCTTTCGAGAAAATCTTGTTCAGAAAAAACATTCTTATCCTCTGCTTGTCGGCACCATTCCCTCTGCCCGCTGCCCTCCCAGCTGCTTCTCATTCCTATAAATGCAGCTGGTCCAAGCGTTCAGGTCCTTCTCTCGGTGCCCCAGGAGAGGGACATTCCTGCTTGGACCCATCATGAACGTGGAAGAGGCAAGAGGAGAGACCCCTGGCTGTGGGCTCTGTACCATGCCGGCCTCATCTGGAACCCGCTGGAAACCAGGCCAGTGTGGATGGGCTGTTTGACAGTCACAGATTGGTTCTGACCATTATTGGATTCACTAAGAATTTACTGAGCACCTACTGTGTGCCAGGTGCTGTGCTAGGACCTGGGGAGACCCTAATAAACATGGCCAGGGCCTAATAATTAGCCTCCACTAGAACACGAGCTCTCTGAGAACAGGCACCTCAGCCATCTCACAGTGCCTGGCACATAGTAGGCCAGTGGTTCTCAACCTTTCTAATGCCGCGACCCTTTAATACAGTTCCTCATGTTGTGGTAACCCCCAACCATAAAATTATTTTTGTTGCTACCTCATAACTGTAACTTTGCTACTGTTAATGAATCGTAACAGGTTGAGAACCGCTGCTGTAGAGCCTAAGACCATTGGAAAACACAGATATTTACATTACGATTCATTAACAGTAGCAAAATTACAGTTATGAAGTAGCAACGAAAATAATTTTATGGTTGGGGGTCACCACAACATGAGGAACTGTATTAAAGGGTCGCGGCATGAGAAAGGTTGAGAACCACTGTAGTAGGCTCTCGTAATTAATCTTTGGAGTATTTGTTCGTTGCCTACATATTCTTATTTTCATGTTCTTATTTAAGATCCTTAAAATTTAGGGACAGAAACAGAGCTAGTCATGGATGGCAAGGAGCTCTTATTAAGCCAGCATGTGCCGTTAGAATACGATCAAGAATTTGAGGAGGGCATCTAGGCTTATATTCTGCTTACATCATTTCTACATTTCCCTCTTTTACGCCACATAACAGAAAAGCCACAAGTGCCCCAAATCCGTTTGTCCTGCTGGGTGATGCCACAAGGACAGATACCAAAGCTCTGCATTCAACCACTAAATTCTCTGCTATTCTAAAATTTTCAACGTCATCCCTAACTTCTCAGGCAGCTGTTATGTCAGGCTTACAGCTAGTGCTTTCAAACAAGTTTATACATGACATGATTGATGAGTGAATTTGTCCTATTGCCTGGACATCTCTTTGTTTGACTGACGATGATAAATTTCCTAACCAGTCACCCCGACTCTGGGACTGCTTCTGCAGCAGGGTCGTTTGCGGAGGCCCCGCCGCTGGCTCTCACCTCCAAAGTGTGCTCACCCACCAGCCGGTACCCAACGACTCAGAAGTGGCCAAGCCTTTGCTGGGAAGGAATGAGGCCAGACCAAAGCCCAAACTGACTTCCAGTTCTGGAGCGTTCTTCCTACCTCATCCTTCGCAGACCATGCACAAGTGGGGTGAACTTAGGGCAAAGGTGAAACGAGAGAGAAGTGGCGGCCTCAGACCAATCTGTGTCAAGGGCCTCGGAAGTGCCTAAGAAGAGCCTCACCTCCCACTGGGACTTCCAACAGGAACCCCTATAGGCACTACACCCAGGTACCCCAGGGTGACCTTCGCCTCTCCCTCTCTGCCGCCCTCCCCACTTCCCGTTCTCACCAGGCACAGGGTAGGGGTTCAGCACACAGTGTGCCAGGGAAGAAGTGAAGACCTCTGAGTTCAACACCAGAAAAAA
This sequence comes from Cnephaeus nilssonii, assembly GCF_951640355.1. Classification (NCBI taxonomy): domain Eukaryota; kingdom Metazoa; phylum Chordata; class Mammalia; order Chiroptera; family Vespertilionidae; genus Cnephaeus; species Cnephaeus nilssonii. The sequence goes on along the minus strand of NC_137092.1, from coordinate 9,163,446 downwards.
ATGGGCTACGACTTTGAAAGACCTATGAATCCCCAGAACGTAATTACACTTGGTGAAATATCTGACTTCAGGGATCTTTCTGACTTGCTAGTGTGGGGCTGGGGTGGGAGAGGGCAGGCTCTGAATCCTTCTAGCCGGTTCTGGTTCTAGGAGCCGCTGCCCCCCAGTCGGAGGAGCGCCCGCACCTGCATCTTATGGGGCTCCTCTGGGTGTTCGCTTCTCCTGGGTGACCGGAGGCGTCCCAGGTGTCAAGCCCCCTGGCTTCTCTCTCTAGACTGTGAGGAATAACCAAGCCTAAGCAGGATGGTAAACGCCAGGCAGACCCCCAGAGACTGGCTGCAGGCAAAGTTGGTGTGTGTGTGGGGGGGGGGGGGAGCCGGGGCAACTCCGCCCACCCACAGCCCGTGGGCTCATTAGCCACCTTGGCCAGCACCCTGCCTGGTGCCCCAGAAAACCCCCGCCTGGGCTCGGACCCCGTGCGTTTCCATTTGACCTCTGGGGTTAGAACCCTCCCTGGCTGAGCGGAGCAGCCCTTCGGGAAGGACTGATTGCTGGTCCCCAAGCCCATCTACCGCCGGGCCTCACGGCCGGGCCCAGACAGGTGTGGGGCTCGGGCCGGAGCGATGGAGCCGGGACGGATTTGGAGTGAGGAGGAGTCTGGGAGGAGGGGCTAAGGGTTTCAGACAGTGAGTGTAAAAGCTGCTCGGGAGGCGCTCCCGCTCGGCAGAGAGCGCCGGGGACGGAGCGAGCGCGCAGGGTGAGTTCAGAGCGAGCCCCGCGAGGGCGCAGCGCGGGGGCGGGGCGGGCCGGGGGCGGCGGGGCTGGGCTCCCGGGACGTCCGGGCCGAGCGAAGGAGACCTCCGTGCACCCGGGGGCTCCTTAGCAGAGCGTCCCCAGTGGGTGCTGGAGTGCGGGAGTCTCGGCAGGCGGGCGGGCAAGTCGTGGGGAGCTGCGGTCTTTCCGGTGGCGGAGCTCACGGTCTCCCAATGGCCCGAAGTGCGGAGGCCACCCTGGTGCCTGCAGTGGCCGCGTGGCGGTGCCAGGGACTCTCAGCTCCAGGGCTAGAAGGGGACAGCGCGCAAGCGAGGGAGAGCCAAGGAGCGGTGTGGCGGGAGCCAGAGGGATGCGCGGGCGGGAGGGGGAGCGCGCCTGGACCAGAGGAGCGTGGTCTGCACCGGAGGGAGGGCGAGTGCGCCGCGCGCGGGCTGGGTTGTGCACCGAGTCTGCAAATTCCCCAGGTGAGGGGACCAGAGGGGCAGGGCGCGCTGGACCGTGCCAGGAACGGAGCAAGTGTCTGTGGGCTCTTCTGCGCGTAGCTGGGGGGCTGGGATTCACCAGGGAGGGCCCCCGGAGCTTGATGGAGGAAGCCTGCGTGCCAAGGGGCCTCCATGGAGCAGCCCCGACCGAGGTCGCCAAGGCTGGACCCGGGCTCCGGGGTCACAGGCCTCGCCCCCCGCTGTCTGCTGCCAGGTGTGTGAGAAGCTGGCCTGGAGGGGTGGGGCGGGCAGCAAAGACGGAGAGGACTCAGGGGGCAGAGAGCGGCATCTCTCGGCCAACGGCCAACGCAAACAAGAGGCTTTGCGCTGTTCCATTCCGACGTTCCTCATTCTTTCAACAACAACAAAAACCTCTGCAATTCTCATGGAAGGTGTTTTCTGCTTGAACTTTCTCTTCTCCTGTGAATTGAGATCTGAGAAGAGCCTGCTTGCTGGGCTGGTTTTTCCAAGTCGTCCCAGGTTGGAAGTTGTAAGAGCACGAAGGATAATTTATGGGTGTTCCGTGCGCTGAGGAGTATTACAGCACAGCCTTTTGGGTGCTGTGGGTATTCAAGAACAACTTAGTGCACGTTCCCAGCTGGAAAGCGCAAACAGTGCTCTCCGGGTGCCTCTGCCCTGTCTGTCATCCTGGGGAAAAGGCATTTGATTAATGTCCTGGCTCCATCCTCTGGGCGCACCCACTGCCCGGGCCAGCCCCTCCTCCCCCACATGTGCCGCCGGCTGCCTTCTGCCGAGTCAGAATCCTGCTGGAGGGCCCACCGTAACTCATCTCCAGGGTCTTCACACTCGGGAAGCCGTCAGTGAAGGCTGCCGGAGGGGAACTTTTTTGCGCCTGAAACTCTCCCTCTGCAGAGAGAGCCGCAGGAGAGAGTCTAGAGAGTCCACCTGAGATCTGGATGGGTCTCTTCTGTGGACTGAGTCGCATGTCAGCCTGGGCAACCCCACTGTCACTCCATGACGGGCAGTGTTCCCAGAGGTTTGGGGGGCGCAGTGAGAGTGGTCTGGGGGCTGAGACTGGCCCTGCAGGCATGGACCCACTGAAGAAATGAGTGTTCCCCGCACTTGGGTCCTTGGAGAGGGGCGGGGCTAACAGCACATGCGACCAAACCTCTCCCCCACGCTTCCCCATATTTGTATGCAGGTGAAAAAAAGGGCAGCCTCGAAGGGGGCAATGTTAGGAGGCACCAGGTCTCGGGGCATGGGGACACGTGCTTGCAAGAACCGTAGGAGTACCAGGATTTTATAACCAGCTGCTGCTGCCACGCCTTCCCCGGGCAGCCGCCTTCCGCCTGCCGCAGCCCAGCCCCACCACAGAATTGGGAAATGGGTCCGTCCACTCAGGGCAGGCATCCTAGCACTGTACCCCCCTCTGCCGTTCTCAGAGCGAGGGTCTCACCTCCTCCCATTGCCCTCCCACATCTCCTACCCAGAGCACCAGAGGGCGGAGGGGATGAAGCTTCACACTCCGCTCTCTCCCAGGGAGCAATCTGTGCCTGGGCCAGGAAGGGGGCCCAGCTGCCGACACCAGCAGGCAGGGCAGGGCAGGGCAGGGCAGGGCTGCAGCCTCGGGGAAGTTTCTCATCCCGCTGAGATGAAACTGATGAGAACGCGCACTCCACTTTCCAATGCGAGCAGCGCTCCTGCTGCACATCCCAGGAGCGCCCCTTGCCACGCTGCTGCATTGAGCCGGATTAACTACAAAGGACACGCGCTCCTGCTCCTCCGGACCGGCATGGAGCCATGCAGGTGCCACACCCTGCACCAGAGGCCCGGCCACTTGTCTTCTCCCAAAAAGACCTTGTAGGGGCGTCAGGGCCCAGAGCAGGTAAGTCTTGGAGACCTCTGCTGGCAGCAAACACTTCCTGCTCTCAGGAGGCAGTGGCCGGCTTGCTGGGGATTCACTTAAAAATGCCTGGACATCCCTGAGCAAACAACCCACGCTCCCAGAGGGTTTGTGTTTCTGTGACTGGCGCCTCTGATCTTACAAACCATCGGCTAACCCGTCAGCTCGCAGGCTTAGCTGGTCTGAGAAGACAGCTCCGTGATGGACCGGTTTTACAGAACAGCATACGGTGGTGGCGTGGAGCAAATGCATGGAGATGGAAGACCCTTCCCCAACCCGTTCCCAGGAAACCTGCTTCCTGACAGTGGAGAAACAGTTAACATCCTCATTCCAAAGAGCAGTACAGCCAAGATGGTCCTGAGGCAGAAGCGCGGCTGGAGAAACGGAGGCGCCGGGGCCCCCGGCCTTTGGGTGGATGTGCACCAGGATGTCACTGTTGGAGCCGAGGAGGAGAGCCCTTCGGCCACAAAGTTTGGCCAAGACCAGAATAATGACGGCGTACAATGAAGAAGAGCTTCGCGTGCCCCGTGATGCTTCCCGTATTCTCCTAAGGGCTGGCTACGCTACCTGCTTTCGAGAAGTCTCTATAGACTGCTGGCCTTCGACACAGTAGGAACCAGACTGAAACATCGGGATGATCTCTTGATATTTTCCTCCTGTGTTTTAGGTAACTTCCTGTGGTAGTTTCCTGAGTTTTGAAACAGGAGGGAAAGTAGCTTTGTGACCTTGAGCAAGTCACTAAGCTTCTCGGGCTTCCGTTTCCCAATCTGCAGGACCAGTGCATTGAATTACTAGTGTTTCTCAATGGGGCTAGTGGCAGTTGGGGACGACTCTTGGGTACGTATGACCTATTTACCTAATGTGGGAAGTTTAGTATCCCTACCTTCTCTACTAAATGTCGGAAGTCAGGGTGACAACCAATGGTTACCCCTTCCCCTCCATGCCATACATGGTTAAATGCTTATTAAAAGGATAATTTGCTCCCAGTTGAGAACTCCCTTGGAAATTACGCGCGAGGCCCTTTCTTCCAGGCCTTAATGTTGGGCATCTATTTATCACTGAGGACGGAGCCGGCCTGGGCTCCGTTCTCCAAGTATCAGCATTTCAGGCTCCGGGAAGCCACTGGCAGGAACATCAGTGCTGTCGCCCCACCAGGCCTGATCCTTTGCCTTTTGTCAGTGGAGTGTGACTACAAATGACCCCCATGAACACAAACCCGGAGGGAATGGGGAGAAGGACCAGGGGCTTTTAGAGCGTGGCGGTCTCTGTCTGTGCTGTTTGCTACTAAAAACACAGGCAGACTGTTTGCCCGGGGTGCCCACAGCTCTGGGCAGAGACCCTCCCCTCCTTCCCTAAGCGGATCACACGGTGGCACCAGGAGGCTCCTCCCCCAAATGAGAGGATGAGGCAGCAGACCCTCCCCAGCGCTGACAGCACTTAACAAATTAATACAACTAGGCCCAAGCTGTGAGAATAAGTGGGAACCAATAATGTGACATTTGAGTGAAAAAAGGCTAGCAATGCTACCCTGGAGGGATGGTGCTTCTAGCGCTGGGCTTATTCTCAAGGAGAACAGCTCCCATGATCCTCACCTCTGACCCAACCTCTTCTGGAGGGCAACCGTTAGAACCCTTTGGTTATTCCTAGTGCCGAGGGCCAAAAGGAGTGTCTTGGGAGGCTATTACAGGAACACCTACTTGCTACTCACCCCCAAGTAGTAGGAGAGAGAAAACCACCAAAGGGGGAGGGCTGATAGAGTTTGGAGAGTTGACTTCTAATGAAGTAAAAAAAAAAGGCTGGGAGGCCTAATGAGATTCCCAGTGAGGTGGAGACTGGCTGATACTGTGGTCTGTCAGGTGGGACTAGCAGGTGCTTTTTGAATTACCCACGAGTTTGGCCAACCCCAAACTCGTGGGTAATTCAAAAGATGTGGAACATCTTTTTCTTTTTATGAGCAGCAGTGTTAGTCAGAGTCAGTCAGGGTTTCCCTGCAAACCCGCCACCAGGCTCAGCAGAGGGCGATGTTTGGGTAGTGCCCATGGTGGCTTCTGCAGGGGGAGAGGGTCTGGCTCTGGATGCCCCTCGCTTAGCACAGAAGCCCTGCCACGTGGAGGGAGTCACAGCCCACAGCGACGGGACCCTTTCCCAGGAACCACAGAGCATCTGCTGTTTGTCCAGAGGGGCTGCCATGCCATTTTCCTTCGGCTCTTGGCTCAGTAGCCAGGGTTGGTGGTGTGTATCACCTGTCTGCTTGCGGCGTGCTGCTCCAGGATGAGCCCAGGAGGACTGCCTGGTGGAAGCCAGGTGTGCTCAGGCCAGGTGGGGGGACAGGGAGGTGCTGTCCCAGGCTCTCGTCGCTGTGGATCTAAGATGTGGTTACAGGGACTCGAGCGTCTCATTTGCCCAGTCCGGTGAAATGCCATCGCATGTTAGGACCTGAGCTGACCTGGCTCGGAGGTGAACACACGGGGTACCACAACCTTGTGTCGAGTCCCCGCGGAGATGGGAGATGCCAAGAGAGTCAGGCCCTCTTTGGACTGTGCTTTTGGAGGGAGGAGCGGTCATGCTGGGCTCTGCCTGCAGGGAGGATGTTGGACCAGGTGAGCAGAGAGGAGAGGTAACACCAGGGGACAGAGAGGCAGGAGAGCATCTCTTGATCCCAGTTCCTCCTCTGGAAAAGAGAGAACAGTAGTACCTTCTCTGCCGGGCTGCCGTGCACAGTGGGGATGCTGCCGGTGGGACTCCAGCCCGGGCCTGGCACACAGTGGGCACTCCACAACACGCGATCCTGCCCCTCCGGTTCTCCCCCGGCAGGGCTGATCTGAGGGGGGCCTTTCTTGATGCCTTTTCACTTCAGGTCAGACAATCCCACCTTTGCATTTTTAAGTCTAAGTTTGACCTTCCGTGATGCACATTCTCATTTACATAGAATTTTAACCGAACTCTTCGTCTGCGTTTCCTTTGCCTCATCATGTCCGGGTGAAAGGAGACCCGTGGACACTCTCCTGCGGTTTTCTTTCTGAGGCAGCTTCTCCTCAGACTCGCACTTCAGACGTGTTACGCAATGCTCTCTAAATAAGGCTCTTCTCGAGCAGGGCCATTCGTCCTGGCAGCTTTCAGAGTGTTTGGTTCCTTACCCGCAAAACAGCTCCTCCTCCTCCAACAACTGGTGTCTTTAGGACTTGGTGTGTGTCTTATGGACGACTCTCCAGGAGAAGGAAGAAGGAGGCTGTGAACTTTTCCACGAGAGCAGGGCATCTGCGCTCTCCAGGCCAAGGCCAGGGGCTGAGCAGCTGTTGCTGAATCGCATATCCCTGTGGTTAAAGCGGGGACAGTCCCACCCCACGGGGGGAGGGAGGTCCACCAGCTATCAGGCCACTGGATTGACTTCCCTTCTCCCAATTAGCATCTTTATCACTGTGCTCACCAGGGGAGTCGTGACAAATATAAATCATGGTCCTGCCCAAGGAGCTTGCCGTGGAGCTAAAATTAAAAGAGCGTTAGGGGCTGCTCAGGTCATGTGAATGAGGTAAGGCCACGGGCTGGTGCGGGGCAGTAAACTACAAATGGTACGGCCCATGGAAAGGGGACAGGCCCCGTGTCCCCTTTGCTTTGCACGGTTATAAGTCCAGTGTGGCCAGATCTTCCAACCTTTCGAGAAGAGTCAAAACTCTGAGGTTGAATGTGTAATTTCTTCACTTTCAAAACATCCGCGCAGCGCCAACAAAACCTGTCAGCAGGCTTTATTACCGTCTCTTCTAGACTCGGAGCCACTGAGAGCAGTATCAGGGGAGCCAGCTGAAGAGGTGCTGACTGTGTGGCCATAAGACCACAGAGAAGGGAGAGGTCTGAATGACGAGGCGCCCTCCAGGAAGGCTTCCTGGGGGAGGGGCCGTCCCGCCCCGCAGGCGAGTAGATTTAATAGAAGGAGCCGGCCCAAAATCAGACAGATTGTATCAGCTCTAGGACCACATCCCGTAATCCCTCTGAGCCTCAGTTTCCTCGTCTATAAAAGGGAATCCTGAGGTCAGTCTTGGAGGTCAGGGGTGAGGGTGAGTGAGAGAGCACTGGAAAGCCCCTACTAAGCCCAGAGGCTGATGGAGCAAGTCCTGAGCTCAAGTGCCTTTTCCTGCCCCAGGAGACGGACAGAAGGTGTAGGTGACCTTTCTCCTCTCCGGCCCTCTCCCTGCTCCTCTCAAGGTCTGTGTCCTTGTGCCCACTCGTCAGAAGCCTTGTACCCCTTTAAAAATCTGACCTGGGCCTCAGCAGAAAAACACAGCTCCTCTCAGTAAGAAGGAAAAGTACTCCGGGAGGCTGTATAGACACGCACGGCAAATATTCCAGGAATTCTTAGGAATTAAAAAAAAAAAAAATTCGTAACTGGATTTTTGCATGAGGCCATCACAGGAACATGTTTTCTCAATTAGTGTGCACATTGCTCTCCGTGAAGTCACCGTGGCCGCGGCTCCTCGGGGCCGGCGCACGCCGAGCCACCTGATCTGGGCTTCACTTTCCATGACCTACGTCTGATTCAGCCAGGCCTGGGACTGCCCCTCGCTGCCGAAACCACATCACCCCCCAAATCCGCGAGCAGGGTGGAGGCGCACGCACACCCCTGAAAAGCAGTCTGATTTCAGATCCTGGGTATGCTCACCAGAAATTGAGACAGACAGCCCTACTGTTGGTGGTGGGTTGGTCGGACTCCCACCGCCCCTCGCGTTCCTTCTTGTCCTTTGGCCTTTGGTGTTAGATGGTGACTGAGTGCTGCCCCATCAGAACAGAGGAGACCTTTAGGTTCTGGAAACAGAGAGAATAGTTGCTTTTGCGAAAGCGTGCATCAGCCGCCTAAAATATTACTAGTCGGGGCCTGAGATCAGCGATTATGTTTTCTGGATGGTTTCCTGGACTGACTCTTTTCCAAGCGAGCGTCTCTGTCAGATATTTGTAATTTCTGAGATATTTGATTGATGATGGCCCCTGACCAGAGGGACGGTCCAGAGTGCACAATTAGCAACATGCCTCAGAAGCAAAGACGCTGCCCAGCATCCAACAAGATCAAGCAGGGAGTTGAAAACATTTCAAATCGACTGTCAGAGGCCAGAGGAAAAGGAAAATGTTGTTCAAAGACCCATATGGAGATGTGGAATCAATTTACTCATCTCCCTCTCTAAATGAAAGAGAGCAGAGTACGATTTTCAACAATTAGTGGGTATTGCATGCAGCAAGGGAAAGTATTCATGAAACTTGTTTTAGTTGTGTTTATGCTACGCATATACATGTGCACACTGGATCATGATGGAAATGTATTTTTTCACTGTGCGTCGTGGTTAAAAGAAGCTTACAAGCTACTGGTATAGATGACAGCATGGTTTAGGAAAAGGCATGGCTCTGAAGCCGGGGTTAAGTGTCAGCTCTGTGGTTCCTAATTGTATGACCTTGGGTAACAAGTTCTCTAAGCCTCAGTGTATAAGGTCAGAATGATGACCCCTCACAGGGCTGGTGTGTAGAGTCACTGACCAAGGTGTGCAATGTGGCTGGTACTGTGCCTGCCACCAAGGAGGCCCTGCATCAGTGAGAGCTGCTGTCCTTGTCTGTCCTCCCCTCGGCCTTGACCTCCTCCTTCTCCTCTCTCTCTCTCTTCTTTCGGACAACTCAGCTTCATCACAACCATGACTTCCCCAAACGCTTTCATCCCTGCGGTTTGATGTTCTCTGGCAAACCCAGCAAGAAAACAGTAATCATATCTGGTCGTTGTCCCCACCTTCCATGTCATCTTCCTCCCACTTCATTCCTGCAGAGCCATCTTTCTGGGATGCTGGCCCCTGGACACGACCGTGACAGCAGTTGTCCAAGGGGCACAAGACATCCTCCGCCCGCCGCGGGAGCGGCACCACGGCCCTTCCTGGCCTGGGACGGGGATAACTGTGTTGGTGCTCCTGTGGGTGCAGTCGCTCTGGGAGGAGCTTCTGTCCCCACAAATCGCATCCCTTCCCCTCAGTATATTTTTGTAAGGACGGCAGGGCTAAGATGCCATTAAAGTGTTGACATTGTCAAATTCTTAAGCAGTCCCTGCCCAGAGCAGAGAGCCTAACATTTTCTCACGAGGGAGGCTCCAGGCTGCTGCAGCGTTGGGGGGCGGGGGGGGGCGGGGAGGGCAGGGGGCGGTTTAAGCTTCTCCCCTCCTATCAACAGCGTTAGGCTCCTGATGTAGACACTGGAGCTTGACACCTTCAGGGAAACCAAACCCTAATCCTAACTCCAGCCCTCAACCCAGCTGCAGCCTGTCACTGACCCCAGGCCTGACCTTCCCTTCCCAGAGGAGGGTGTGCGAAAGAGTGACGCACACCCAGAGCGGGGCCACAAAGGTGACCTGTCCCGATTTTCCTGAGAGCCCGGCTAACACAGCCCCTGCAGGCAGATCAGCAGTGACAATCCACGGCCTCTTTTTTGAACAAGGAAGCTTCACCTTCTCCCCTCTTCTGCATTTCCCATGCTCCCCTGGGGCTCATTCCAACTCTCGGCTTGTAAACCCCCCCTCCCAACTCCCACTCCCCATCCCCACCCCCCACCGGGCCCCATGCTCACCACCGGGACTCAGAGAGGATTACTAGTGACATCTCCTCAAATGCTGAATTCCAGTCCAACCAAAGTACGAACGCTCCTCTCTTGGCAGCTAAGGCCTCTCTATTTGGGGTTCCCGGGCGGTGGGGCCCAAGGGGAGAAAACAGGTTTGTTTCTAGTGTAATTTTCGTCTCTCTGGGTATCCCTTTCTCCTTGCCACCGCTCAGGCCACTGTTCCCCGTAACACTGTCATCGAGCCAGTTGCACCTTTCCAGTAACACTGACAGCAGGAGAGAGCCCTTTGTCACATCACACCCAGGCCCCGCCCCTCCGCGCGGGGGACTGTATTGACCCTGAGTGGAGCACAAGCAAAGCAGCCAAGAGGCTGTGTGAATTCCTCACTGTTGCACCTTGGTGGTGTTGGGGGTTTTTGGTTTGTTTTGTTTTGAAGGGAAAAGCAAATGCCGACTTAGTTATTCTGTGCCCAAAAGGGGGTCGGGGAGTGTATTTCCACCTTTTCTGAAACTCATAATGACAAATGGAATCAATTGTCCCCGGACATGACACACCACCAAGAATGTCTCCTAGGCACGAAACGAATTACCTTCTTTTCTCCTGGGCTGGAGAGTGCGGTGTCTGCCCTTTGATGGGGAAAGTGTGAACACTTAGCAACGTTTTCCTTTTCCTTTGTGAGGCGGTCACACAGCAAACCCTGACTCCAGATTTCATGGCCGCGTGTCAGCATCTCTCTCCGTGTCTTAGAAATGGAAGGAAATATTTGGGGGTGGGGCTTTTAAGCATTGTTGTTTTTAATTTTTTCTGAAAAAGAACTGGACATGTCAGAAAGTGGATGACTTAATAAAGCAATAAATATGTCTCAAAGGTTCTTTTTAACGCATTTTATGATTAAGCAAAAAAAAAAAAAAGTAATCTTAAAATTTTAAACGTTCAACTCTAGTCATTTCAACTTCTTAAATGATTATGGACAGAACTTGGACTGGCCATGCTTGGGCTTGGGAAAATTCCACAAGCCTGTCTGAAGCTTGTTTCTTTTATGGATTGGGAAAGTTGTATGTAAGACAGAATAACGGTTAAGTCAGGGATGGATTATTTATTTCAACACAGTAATACTGCAATCCAGGAAAACAGGGATTTATTTCTGGCTCAGCCTTCTCCTCACTGTGTAATGTGGGCAAGTCACAGAACCCCTCTGAGCCTGTTTCTTAATCTGTAAAATAAGACTAATCATATCGCCCCGGCCTACTGAGTGGGCTGCTGCATTGACTGTGGTTTGAGGGCTGGGGAAACACCTTGGCCGTAGACAAGAGGTAAGAAGTGAGAGCCCCAGGTGAGGAGTGTCAGACTCCAGGTGCCAATGCTGGACCTTGGTGGCTGAGGGACCTTAACAGTCACTTGCCCTAAACGAGCGATCCACGCCCCTGCCTGCCCATCCCGTGCAGGAGGCCTGTGCTAGGCATTGAGTGGGCCCCAGGCCAAGGACACCGTGGACAGAGTCTGAACATGGAATCAGACTCCCCAGGTGCCAGGCCCAGGAGTGATGGGGGATGAGGTACCACAACTCTCTGGTTGGCAGTTTCCTCGGCTATAAAATGGGACTAATGGCACTTGTTAGTGTCAGGATTAAGCAAGGTGATGTCTGTGAAGTCTTCCGGTTGTTTGGATCCTGGTTTTTGAGTGGTCAGTGATGTTGAACACAAACGAATGCCCAAGGAGCTGCCCTATTGCGTGGTGACCTGGCTGAGGACAGTCTAAGGCAGTTGGAGTTGCAGGGCCAGGATGCCTTGGGGACATGGAGCTCTCCTAATGTCCCTTTCTCACTGGCCTCCTCCGCCACCTCCTTTGCTAGCTTCTTCTTCTCCTGACCTAAAAATAGTGGGGTGCCCTGGAGCCACTCCAGAATCCTTTCTTTTCTGTGTCACTCTTTTCGTAGATGACTTCATGCTCCCCAGGCATTAAACACGACCTACAACTTGTAGATCTCCATCCGAATGTCCATGGCCACTTGGATATTTAATGGGCATCTCAAATGTAGGATTTTTGACCCCCAAACTATTCAAGTCTTAGTTCAGTCTTAATGACATCATTATTCCCACAGTTGTTCAGACCCCAGATCTAGAAAGCATCCTTGATTCTGCCTTCCTCATCACCTTTCATAGGCAAATCACCCGCAAGTTCTGAATCCAGTCACTTCTCCCCATCCCACTACTGCTTCTTAGTCCAAACCAGTGTCCCCTCTCACCCGGCGACTACAGGAACCTCCTCCTGGGTCTCCCTGCCTCCATCCTTGTTCCCTCACAGCCTTTCAACCCAACAGCTGTCAGAGTGCCCTTCCAGAACTGTAAGTCATGTCACATTATTTCCCAGCTCTCAACCCTCCAACGGCTTTCCATTACACATAGAATAAAATCCACATTTTTATCATGGACTTAGTTCAGTGATTCTTAACTAGGAGTGAATTTCCCCCCCAGGGGACATTTGCAACAGCTGGAGACATTTTTTAGTGTGTGTGTGTGTGTGTGTGTGTGTGTGTGTGTGTGTGTGTATGGTGGGGGGGGGGGGGCGTGATACTGGCATCTAATGAGTGGAGTCCAGGGATGCAGCTAAGCATTATACAATGCACAGGGCCATAACCACCGCCCCCCCCCACCCAGGCCAACAAAGAATTGGCTCAAAATATCAGCAGGGTTGAGGGAGAGAAGCCCTGCCTTTGTATGATTTGGCGCTGACTCCCTCTCCAACAGTCTGTATCATGCCTGCCTGCTCTGTGGCAGCCACACTGACCTTCTTGCTATGTCTTCAACACACTGATCTTGTGACTATCTCAGGGACTTTGCATATGCTGTTTCCTCTGTTTAGGACACTCCTACCCACAGATCTGCTTCACCACTAGGTCTGCTCAGATGACCCCCTAGTTTAAAATGTCTGTCCCCACCCCCACCAAACCCTGCCCCAGTAGGCTCTGTTCCCTTACCCAACTTTATTTATTGCTTAGTACCTCACTCTATTATTTGGTTTCTTGTGTTAAGAATGAGGGCGGGAACTTCTATGTTCACCATGTGCTTCATCACATAGTGGGAGCTCAGTGAGTGTGTGCTGAACGAATGGATTGTTGATAAGTATGGCACAGACAAAGACTACAGAGGTTAGGAAAGGAGATTAGTGGGATGCAGCATTGCAGGGAAGGCTTCCTGGAGGAGGCATGCCATGGGTTGCATTGCAAATTTCTGGAGTCCCTGCCCCTACAGCTAAGCTGGCCCCAAAGTGGAGCAGGGCTTTGGATGTGCAGCTTCCTCTCAAGCATGAGCGTACTTGGGGGGCCGTCCGTCTTGTAGATTAGAGCCAGCTGTGGACTTTAATATTCGGTATAAAGAGCAAAGCTGGAGGACTCAGGGGCCCAAGATGTGTGATTGAGCAGAGGAGTCAGGAAAGAGAGGTGAGTCGGAGTTGGTTCAGTATAGAGGGAAGGAGGGGCCTGGGAGGGAAGAGCAGCCACCTCCAGGGGAGAATCTCTGAGTCAGCTCATCCCGAGGGGCTCACGGTAGTTCCTGGGGAAGGAACTGGGGAGGTCTTTCACCATCATTTGCCAGGAGTGAGCGAGGGATCAGGGGCACTAGGAAGGCCAGGCAGAGACTGTCCTGAACAGACATACTGACCTATATTGAGTTGGGTCTATGTGAGATCATTAGGAAAAGCATGGTTGCGAGAGAGTCTTGATTCCAAACACTCTGATCCAGTGTCAAACATTGGTCCTTTGCTTCAGTTTAAAAAAGGAATTCGTGTAATGCCACCTGTGTTCATGTTCAGCACGTGCCAGTGGGTACACAGCCCATCCCAGGTCAGCCCCCAGTGCCACCTCACAGAACTGATGTCCAGTTCTGGAGCGAGATTGATGGGGCAGGGGGCTAGGCCATGGCCCACTTTCCCAAGGCCTCAGATTTCCAGGGGATGCAGATCGGTGAGCCTCTCTTGAGAGGGGAATGCCTGGTCCCAGAGACACAGGTCTGGTCATCCCTACACCTCCTACAAATGCCACAGTATGGATATTTTAGGGTCTGTGCCCGCAGGGCTACTTCAGGACACTGACTCATAACCCTGGTTCATTTTGCTGCCTGGGATACTCATGAGGATATGACTATAGGAGACGAGCTGGCCAATACCTCATTTTATTAGTCTATAAATGTAGATTGAAAGTAATACACCTCAGATGTAGACGGCTTACTCCAACCTACCAAAAATATCATTATGAACATTTACAAGGTCTGAAGAATGATATAATGGCGATGAAGTTCAGATGTGGTGGATTACCCTAATGTTTAATTTAGCCCTGACTCAGTCCATGAAAATACAGATTTTCCCGCAGACGCCTTCTCATAGCTGCCGGGCCCCGTGTGCCTCGTAGGGCTGAGGTGATGAGGCTGTCCATCACACAGCCTCGGAAGTCACGCCCCTAGCTGGCCATCCCTTCTCTGCTTCCTCAGAGAGCCACTGGCATGCCCCATGTGACTTTCTGTTCACAGAACCTGCCTGCCAACTTGTCACCGGGCCCACTTTGATCATTAGGCCCTCTGCTTGGGACACAGAAGTTTGATGCCGTCAAACGTCTACTCCATCAAAAAGTGACCTCTGACCCTTCATTCATAAACAATGCATAGCTGGTAGTGACTCGGCTGCTGCTTATCCCAGTCGCGACTGCTGTCAGTAGCCATCGAATTCAGTCAGAAGGCATCGGACAACCTGGGCCTTCCTTCCTACTGACTGTGAGACTTTAAACACATTATATAAACTCTCCCCGATTCTCAGTTTCCTGAACTGTAAAATCGGAAGAATAGTAATACATCCTTACAAAGTACAGGCAGTCCTTAGGTTACGTCGTTTCATGGTTACTTCGCCACCTCCCATTTATTTATTTAAAAAAATAGTTCCATCATTTCGACGTATGTACATATGTGTTTTATGTGTTTTATTATTTATTTACAAGGAAAGGTCAGGAATTATCTTTCTTTTAAATTTTCTGTACTGTTCCACCTCATTACTGCTGTGTGTGTGCTCCATGAGAGTGACGTGGGTGCTTATGTAGGTGGGTTCCGACTTAGAGCGAAAATCGCGCTACGTCACCGTAGGAACGGATCTCTGACGTAACCCGAGGACCTACTGTAGTGCTTAAATGAGAGAATGTATGTAGCAGCATAGTACCTGGCACATCAAAGTCATTCAACAAATGGCAGCTGTCCTCATTATATTAATAAAGCCTTGGAGTAAACTTTCAAACATCAGTCAATGGCTCAAGGGGATGTTTTAGAGTGTGAGGTCCTTGTAAAGTGAGAGGGAAGGGAAATGGGGTTTAAGACACTGGGAGGAAATCTCTAGAAGGAAGGCACAGGTTCAATGTCATAGTATCACTGTGATCTACCGCTCGTTTGTGGGATAACTCAGTTAAGCCACCTATATGTTGGGGTAATAATAAGGCAGCTGTGATGATTACATATAATAATGCTTATAAAATGGGTAACATTGCACCAGGCACATACGCCTCAAAACGTTTAGTGTTCTCGTCATTATTGCTGGCATTGCCACAACCCATCTCCCCCTGCTAGTTCCTCTACAGCTCCTTACCCAGGTCAACAGCTTCTGCACAGACAGGTCCAACCCGGGTTCCTGAGCACTGACCCAGGACTGAGGCCGGGACAGCGCTCCCCCACCTCCAGCGTCTGTTCCCGTCACAGGGCATTCACAGGCAGCGGAAACTCCCTCACACAGATGTCCGGGATTCTCTCCGCGCTGCCTCCACGTGGCTTTGCCACATGTAAAGGCAATGTCAATGTCATGCTTTGCACAGACCAGGGCTCCTTTCCTTTCTTACCAGGGCCTGGAGGTGGCTCTCACCTCTCATAGTGCTCGCAAAAGCGACAGAGCCATGGTCTCTGAGATGAATTTATGCTGCACAAGGGAAAGGGGCCCAGAGCTTTGCTTTTGCCATTGGCCTGGCCAGAAAGAGCTGGACCGGGATGGAAGAGAAACACCAGAGACAAGAGCCCTCTAGCTCGGCTGGACTCAGGGAGAAGTAATTGCAGGGTTGTCTCATTTGTGATCAAAGCTACCAAACTTATAAAATGTTCTGAAGCTGTGTCTGCCCATATGTCCCTAAGTAAACACATAAAAATGGAGGAACTTTTGGTCCCACCAAAGTTCTTAATGAGAACCAGTTCTGACTGCCAAAGTGAGGTCTGTCTTAAGGCTCACTCTTCCGTAGTTTTTACTGAGTTCGCACTGCACTGCACTGCCCTGCCCTGGGCATTAGCTGCATTTAGGGCATTTACGACTTGGACCTGCCTGCGAGGGACCTACAAGCTGATTAGTCCTTTTTACAGTCCATTTTAATTCCAAGGAAGCCTTTAGCCTCTCGGGGAAAGAATCACTGGGATGGTCTAATACCACAGGGTCAGGAGGATTCTTCTATGACCTGGTAGCCTGGGACATAAAAAGGGAATGAAGGCCTTTCATTATAAAATGCTCTTCTCCCCCTTCTGCAGGCTTCTTCTGACTGCCCCTGTCTACCCTCCACCACACCCGCACCCGCACATGCACACCCTCCCCCACACACACACACGTAACCACACACACACTCCACACACACAAAAATAGAGACATTACTGAGGCAGCTGCAAATATTCAAGACCTGTACAACCATTCTGACTCAAAGATCCATAGAATCCCAGCATCGAGAATCCCTGCATGGGGAAGATTTTAAATATATGATGGGGAGAGGGGGAAATAAAGAAGACAAAAAACTAGTGGATGGAGTGCCTTACCTAAAATCAGAGTTAGCAGCAAAGCCCAGCTCAGGTTTCTTTCCCTTCCTTCCTTCCTTCCTTCCTTCCTTCCTTCCTTCCTTCCTTCCTTCCTTCCTTCCTTCCTTCCTCCCATTCTCCCTTTCTTTCTTTCTACTTTATTCATCAGCTATTTCTCAAGCACCAACGCTGTGGCCAGAGCTGTGCTAGGCACTGGTGAGACAGGTGGACAAAAACCATATACAGTTCCCTCCCGCACGGGTTTTGCAGACTGATCAGGAAGACAGTGACCAAGAACCACGCAAAGGAAGGGGAGGTCCCACTCCGATCAGGGCCCCGAGAGAGCCACACACTATATGCTGTCTGAGAGGGCATACCAGGCAAGCAGGGAAGGCTTCATGGAGGAAGGCATGGCACACCTGAGATCTGAAAGGTCGATAGGAGGAGAAGGTGAGATGCTCCCAAGATAAAGGAAGTGCTCCTTTCTCATCCCGGGCAATGTTGCAGGCAGGGCAGGCTGGAGCAGCTCATGCGGGCTCACTCCTGCTCCACGGGGAACGTCTCCTCTCTCCACGCTCATGAGGTCACACTGGTAGCTTGAAATTGGCCACAGTGGGAGTACTTACAGCTCAGAAAGCAGCAGATGCCACAAAGCAGGCCTCCTCTCCCCCTCGGCCCCCCTGCCTTTCGAGAGGCAATTACCAACACGACCCAGGCTGCATGTTCTTCACCTGCTTCCTAGCTGTGGGCAGCGCAGACCCTGCTTGAAGCCCAAGCCTAGTTTCCTGCAGAAACTCGATCAAGAACCTATTCCCAGAAAGGCACTGTCAGCAAGGGCCTTGGGCCTTGGGCTGTTTATTTCAGACCCTGGGCCACCTGGCTTCTCCCAGGATCCAGGACATCCCAGCGAGTTAGTAGCAAGCAACTAAGAAAGAGCCCTTTCTCGGGGTCTTCGTCACCCCTTGCCATCTAACGATATTTATCAACCGCCCACGCCTGCCCAGTGCTGCGGGAGACACACTTGGCCAGGCCGATCTCAAGTCAGGCCGTGACCCCTCAGGAATTCGGGGCCTGGCAGAGGCTGCCAGGCTGCCACTGTTCTTCCCTAATATAACTCGGCTGCCCGGGGCACAGGAACCAGGGCTGCGAGCCCAGCCCAGGGCACCAGATTAGGAGATGGCCCCACGGCCGTTTCCCCCAGTCTGTCTATGCTCAGGAAGCACCAGGTGAGTGGAGGGCAGAGCTCACAATATATACCATTTGATCAAGTTTAAAAACAATGGATTCCACTGACCTTGCACTCCCACTGAACCCCGGTTCTCTGAAGAGATTTGCCAAGCAAAAAAGTAAGTTTTGAGTTTTTACCAAGACGGGCAGGAAGCAAGGAGGGGTGGGCATCCCAGAGGGAGGGTTTTTCAATGGAAGCATCTTTGTTTCCAGGGTGCGTGTGGCGCCCGCCTCTCTCTCTCTCTCTCTCTCTCTCTCTCTCTCTCTCTCTCTCTCTCTCTCTCTCTGTGTGTGTGTGTGTGTGTGTGTGGTGTCTGCTGTGCACACAGAATGTTGGGGAACAAACAGTGACTGGACAGGGTACAAGGTATCATGAGGCAGTCAGGCAGGGTGGTGAGATGGGGAATCTTAAAGGCACAGAGCAGCCATGGGGTCTGGCTGGGAAGAGAAGCTGAGCGCTCTAGATCAACAGACATATTCCTTTCCTTCTGACCACCTCTTGGCTCCTGGACAGGCGCCGGGACTATTACCGACCAGGACTAGCTGTCCTGGCTGGGGAGGGCACCCCCTGGGCGATAGAAGCTCAACCACTTACTGGATTTGAAAGCTGGGTGACACCAGTCAGTCTTCCCACCAGGCTTCTTGGTGACAGCCAGGCATGAGCACGCAGGGGCTGATTGAGGGGGTCCCGTGAAGCTCCCCGACATTCTGTGCCCAGGGCACCACTCTAGGCACTGCCACCTGGTGACAGTGAGTCTCCAGGAGGCTTCCCTTAAACGCGAACCCAGGAGCGATCAGGGTGGCATCACCAGCTTCTCACACCTGGACTGGAATCCACTTCTCAGGGGCTGGGCATGAGCGCAGGGCTGGGGAGAAGGGCTCCCCAAAGGCGTGTGTGCGGGCGGGGAGAGGAGGCGGTGGGCTGCGGAGGGGAGGCGGGGAGCTGGAGTGCTTGCTGTTTGCAGGTGCTGTGTGAGTCGAGAGCGGAGGAGACAAAGGAGAGAGGGCGGCCGGAGAGCACAGGTGTGGGAAAGAGGCTGGCACGGGGTGAGCCACCCACAGCACACAGACCAAAGCTGGGGGCCGTGAAGATGGGCCCCCAGCTGCCCTGCAGAGATGCTACATCCCTCCCTGTTCCTTTGCTGGCACTGCCTGGGAGCCCAGGGCTACCTGCGGACCCTCTGGCCCTGGGTAACAACTCAGGGGCCAGGGCCGGGCACTGTGAGTCAGTGAGGCGTCCGCGGCCAGCCCTGTCCAGTCATCGGGAGGGCGCTGTGGGCAGTCAGTCTCCGTGGCGGTGGTACAGGTTGTATCCTGCACAGAGCATCTAGCCGAGGGGGTGAGTCAGGGCTCTGCTCACACCATCCCCCTGGCACAGAGCTGAATCTGCCTGAGAAAAGGGTCCGTTCTGCTGATTCATACAAGGGCTCCATGAGGCCCAGCTGCAGCCCGACCCTGGGGAGCCCCCAAGGGTCCTGGGAGGGAGCCCCGAGAGAGGATGGAAAGCCCAGAGGAGGGGGAAGGCAGCAGAGGAAGGACAGAGGTTGAAGGAGGGCAAGGTGAAGTCTAGTGCTGCCCACAGAGCCAGCCCAGGGTTACCCGCTCACTCCGCTGAAGTAAACGCATGTGGTCTGGAGATGAAGGGATGTTTTCCTCATTAACATTGAAATAATTAGCTTGTTTATGTTCTTGTGTTCATTGTCTAAATATTGTTAAATAAAGTATCTTATGGCTGATAAGTAGCCAAGCATGGCAGCGAGCACGGGCCTGCTGCCGGCGGCGGGGCTGTGTTTCCCGTTAGACAGTGAGCCCCACTTGCTGCCCCAGTCGCTGGACTGGGGTCTGACTGCGGCTGGGCTGGGTGATGGCTCTTTATCAGTCCCAGGCGAGGAGCGCTGGGAGAACGCGCCAATTATCCTCTGTGGTCACATCCCCAGGTCCGTGGGTGACACACAGTGGCATTGTTTCCGTGAGTGAGTCTTGTTTTCCATATGTGGGCGGAATTCCAGACTTGAGAATTCCGCATCCAGACTTCCATAGATTTCTTTTTTTTCTAATTGAGACAACACAACTAATCATACGGAACAATACCAGCCTGGCCTCTCTACGCGCCAGAAGGCTCTGGGTCAAGAGCTGACCTCTGCAGGGATTGGACAGGGTCCAACAGCAACCACTGTCTTCTGTTGTCACGGGGGACCAGGGCGCCACGAGACCAACTTTCCGTGGGCTTGTGGGGTGTGGAGACGGAGCAGCTGTGCCTGCTGCTAATGTGCTATAGGACAGAACCGCTCTCCGGGCTTATTGAAATCAGATGCCCAGCACTCAGAGCTGCCCTGCAAACAGATGGTGGCTCCAGGCAAGCGCCATCCCATTGGAAAATTACAAGAGCCGTGACTCCACCTCCTCGCTGCCAGGCCAAACTCCATTTTTACCTACTGGGCAAGAGAAAGACTTCCCCTTCTCCATCAACGCTCCGAGGGGCCAGGCCTGTGTCAAAATAAGATCCTTTAGAAAACTAAAGCAAATTCTAGAAGGGTGTACCCTAAATGTTAACATTAGTTATCCCTGAGTTAGCATCAGCTATCCCTGGATTGGAAAAAACACGATAGAATATCTGGAATTTTGCATACTTGTTTGAGAAAGTTACACTCAATCCCCAAAAAATATTCCATTTGTCATAAATAAATCTTGAGGTTATGGGGAAATCATATATATATATATATATATATATATATATATATATATATATATATATATATATATGTATATATATATATACACATATATATATATATATATGTAATATCCATTGAGAAAAATTTGCCTTAAAATGCTAGTTAAGTAATAAACTATTTCAATTGCTCTAAGATATAGAAGCTTAATCTCAATTGTATTAACACTCTGAGATTTTCTAGGTTAAAATGATGTAATCTGGGTAAAGCACTGTTAGAGTGTATCTGTTGGTTGGTTGGTTGGTTTTTGAAATTCAGCAAGGCAAACATATATATGGCCTCAGCTTCCTCCTCTGTGCAAGAAAACAACTGTACTCATAGAGCTAGCATGAGCATTAAGCGAGATCATCCATTTAAAGTATTTACCAAAATCCCTGGCATATACACAATATTTGAGAAATCTTAGCTATCATTAGTCATATGAAAATGAAATATATATATTCATTGAAATAAATATGTATGTTTTAATTTTCTTTTAAAGATATGAAAAAAGTGAGTAAATGAGCAGGTATCAATTGTCTTCTCTTCTGAATTTACCTGAGGTAGATGTGAGTGTGGAAGGAAGATCCAGGGCGAACTCAAGTCCTCCCACCCCCAGCAGGTCTTAGATCTCTTCTCAGCCACCCTACAAGTAATGCTTCATTTGGTGAGGCAGGGATCCGGAAGGAATCTTGGAGATAATCATTCTAGACCCGTGGTCGGCAGACTGCGGCTCGCGAGCTACCTGCGGCTCTTTGGCCCCTTGAGTGTGGCTCTTCCACAAAATACCACAGCCTGGGCGAGTCTATTTTGAAGAAGTGGCGTTAGAAGAAGTTTAAGTTGAAAAAATTTGGCTCTCAAAAGAAATTTCAATCGTTGTACTGTTGATATTTGGCTCTGTTGACTAATGAGTTTGCCGACCACTGGTCTAGACCATTGGACAGATGAGGAGACTGAAGCCAGAGATGCGGTGACGCACCCAGCGTCCCAGAGTAACAGAGACAGGACTGGTCCCCGGGGCCCTTGCTGCCTGTGAGTCTCTTTCCTGACAGATGGTCCCTCAGTCTCTCTGCTGGGTGATGTATGATGAGACTGACTCCCCACTGGTTCCTGATCCCACTCACAACATCACAGCATGAAGCACAGCCCTGGGTGTAGAGTAGGTGGCATTCCAACTCAGCCGTGGTTTGTGGGCTTTGATGTGACAGGTGCATGCATGACCGTGTGAGGGGTTGGGAGCTAAACAAGACAGAGTCTCTGTTTTCAGGAACCTTCCAGAGACTTACCAGGGAAGGTGCAGTGGCAGTTAGGCGGGGGGGGGGGGGGGGGGGGTGTTGTCTCAGAGAGGGGAGACTTGTTTAATTTCATCTGCAGAAGAATGAAGGTCAGAAATTGAATCCCGTAATAAACCCCGGTGACCTAGTTCTGCAGGCACCTTATCCAGATGAGTTCCAAAGCGAGACATTTCCAAAATGTAGCCCTTGACCTCTCTGCCTGATTCCAAATTTCTGTATTAACTGCCTACTCAGACTCTCCACTCGTATGTCTAAGGACCTCAAATTTAAGATGCCTAAACCTAAACTTGCCATTCTGCTCTTTACACCTGCTTCCTCCCCAGTGTTCTCCATCTCAGCAAAGCACACCTCCATCCAGCTGGATGCTAAAACCTTGGAGATCCTTGACTCTCCCCTTCCCCACTTTTCTACATCACTTAGGGAATCCTATTCTCCCTGTTCCTCCCACCTACCCCACTTACAATGTCCTCTCACCTCCTCGACACCGCCATCCTAGCCCAGACCGCCACCTCCTCTCACCCAGATTATTACAAGAGCCATCTAACCAATCTTCCGGCTTCCACTATTGCTCTCCATTGTGTGGGCTCGGCCAGGGTGCTCCTTTAAAAACGTATCAAGACATGTCATTTCCTGCTCAATGCCTTCTCATGGCTTCCTTTCTCCTTTAGAATAAAGCCCTCGCCAGGATCCATAAGGTTCTACAACAGCTGGCTCTGTTTGCGTCTCAGATCTCATCTTCTGCTACTGTCCCCGGCGGCGATCATCTGCCCCAGCCACAGGGGCATGGCGGATGTTCCTGCCAAGCATGCTCCTGCCTCAGGACCTTTACACTGGCCACCCTCGGCCACGTTTCTGCAGAGCTGTCTCCCATACTTCATTCAGGTCTCTTTATAAGCATCACCTCATCGGAAAGACCTGCCCTGACCGAACCAGCACTTCCTCAAGTTGCAATTCCCAAACCCTCACCAGGCTTCATTTTCTCCAGCCCTTACCACCAACTGACTTTTTGTTGCTCATTCGTCCTGTGTTTTCTGTCCACCCCACTAGAATTTAAGCTTCCTGGGAGCGGAGACCTTCCCCACTCTGTTCACTACTGTATCCCCACCTCTAGAACAGTGCTCTTAACACATAGTAGGTGCTCACTATATATTTGCTAAGCAAGTGAGTCAATAGGATACTTCCATTCTGGTTCAGGTTAGTTGTTTGTGTGCTTCTCTTTCTACCCCGCCCCGACCAGCCTCTTCCCCTCCTAACTCCTGCACTTCCCAGCATGCTGCACCTGCGCGGCCCAGGTGCTCATTACATGTTTGTTGAATCCAGTTGAACAGTTGCCAAGCACTAGGCATAAATTATGTGACTTAAGCCCAGTTCATATTGTCTACAAGAGGCATTGTGTCCAAAGGGCGTGTAAATTTTCTGGGAGATGGTCTCCGTGTTTCATTAGAACCCTGGACACAAGGAGCAGCCACAGCAGAGCAGTGCACAGTGACCTCCTGTCAGGCCTGAGCAGGCAGAGCCCAGCTCTGGGGATAGCAGCGGAGTAAAGGTGACCAAAGAGCTGATGAGACCTGAGCCACGAGGGTCACAGGGGCTGTCTTAAAGGGGAGGGTGTGCCATGCACCCACAAGAGCAGCATGTAGACAAATCTTGGTGAGTTCGACTTTGGCTCCTGCCTCATTCTGCCGCATTCCTATAGAATTTGACAACTTCATTCCTCAACTTCATTGGAATCACGTCCAATGATTTGCAGTAACGGAGTGGGTGTGGGGTCTTTCTATAATGCCATCCTCAGGACCCGTGCCCCCAAGGCCCAGTACACAGGTGAGGCTGGGCTCCAACTGGCTCCTTTGCCAGGGGTCCAGGTACAAAAGTCATGGCCACAAGCTGGGATAGAACATGACACAATGTGCTGGGAATCATTTTACAAATTTATCTTAAAATCAAAGCTACTTGCAAAAATAGAGTCAGCTCTGACTTCAACTGTATCCTCAGGCTCAAATGTTTAAATAGAAATAATTCATAAAATGTGTCACCGTCTGCTTGTATTTGCTCCTGATGGTAATAGAATGTTACTCAACTCCCCAGTTCACCATCAATTATTTTTAAACTGCTTTGTCTCTTAATAAAAACCCTTTGGGGTCTGGAAGACTTGCTTCAAAAAGGAAAAATAACTGTACATTTGAAAGATATGTTTTAAAAGGAAAGCATTTTTAACCAAGGAACACAGTCAGACAGGTATTTTTGCTTTTACCTTTTTCGTGGGTTGGTCCCATAAGTGATCCTCGTAATGGGAAGCTATGGGAGGAAACCCACCCAAATCAAAGCAAGCTCAGACGTACCGAGAAACAAACAGCCGCTACCCCAGGTCATGCTCTGCGGCCAGCAGCCTGCTGGGAAGTTATCAAGCCCAGTTGAGCAGTTCAGGGCAAAAGACATTTAAAAAATAAAAGTACAAGCCCAGTGGGAATATTAAGAAAAGACTCGTCCAAATTTTTAAAAAATGTGCGTCCCAGGCTCAAGCCATGGCCACAGGCCAAAGCAGGGCTCTCTAAGCCAGAGCTACAGAGAGGCCGTTGAGAAAAGCTACTTAGGGCGGCACAGAAAGTGGCCTGGTCTTTGCTTCATACAGGCCTGGCCCCAAAGGACAGGACTTCCTTTGTACTCTCTCTAGAAGATCCTCAAATCTTAACTGTATGCGCTCTGGTATACCAGTTTTCAAAGCATTAGTCAACTCAAGAAGCTCTATTCTTTGGATAGTTAGACTCATAATTCTCAACGTGGATTTCTTGGTATCTTAAGTCAAATTTATGTTACCAAATATTTAGTAAGATATGTTTCCATGACCCCAAGTCAGTGAGTCCTTCTAGACCCAATGTGTATTAGAATATGGGAAGCTCTGATTAAAGAGAGCTATTTCTAACCCAGCAATTCCCAAATCCATTTGGCCATGGAACCCTTGTTTTACCAAACCTCTTTTGACATCCCAGGAGTGGGAAACATTGGTCGAGACATTCCTGTGGCTTCAAGGCCAAGATCAGGTCCATTTCCCATTGAGATCATCCATTCACTTATTAAATGGACATTTACTAGTTGGCTTCCACAGGCCAGGCTCTGCCTAGACACCAAGACGGAGACAGAGTAGAAAGTGCTTTCTAGGTCCCTGCACTCAGGTAGCTGTCCTTGTCATGGGACAGGTACACAAGTGAACAAATATCAACGATCTTATGTGATACACCTTCTCTGAACCCCATCAATGCTGACAGTCTGCACAACACAATTCACAACCCAAGTTATTCACTATATATTTCCTGTGCACTTGTCTTATCTCCTCCCCGTATTGTTTATTACTTGAAGGCAAAATTCATCTTTATACTTGCCTAGTATTCTCTACGGTACGGAGCACGGTGTTGGGCACATCGTAGGTCATCCAATGAATACTACTTGATCGATTAAAGACTAAACTAGATGATCCCTGAGTCCTTCTCAGTTTTGCCGAGTTTCTAAGAGTCTTTCTCAAATACTGTTACAAATCTATGCCTCAAAATTATGGTGAACCACAAAAATATTGGCTAATTCATTAACGCCGGTTTTCCAGGGGCTGTCTTAATGACATAGAGGGAACAAAATTAATGCGTGTTCCCCCTCCAAATAGGCAAGCCACAGCAAACTAAAGCAATTTACACTCTGCTTATAGACACAGCTGAAGTGTTAAAACTCAGTGATTTGACCTTGTCATCGGAGAACAGCCAAGTTTCCGATTTTACATATGGGAATCCCGAGTGAGACTCCGTGAATGTTTCGCTATTCATCGTCGAATTTAATACAGATTAGGGTTAGCCACAATTGGTAACACTTGGGGAGATGTTAATTTCTTGCTGGCAATTTCACTATGAACTCCCCTCATAAATTTCAGAGTTAAACTTGGCACTGTCATTCAGATTTTATGCACACTTATTGGATTTACATATGCTCAGTGGTTCCTAATTGTATGACCAATAAACAGCACCTCAGATGCTTTCTATCTTTGAGAATTGTTCAGAGCCACGGAAACGTAATTTCATAAGTGAACAGGGAGTGAATTGAGTGGGGTGAGTTACATTGGGCTCTATTATGATATGGCAAGCTTTCTCCACCTCAGCTCTATTAACATTTTGGCCCAGATGATTCTTCACTGTGGTAGGTGGTCCTGAGCACAATAAGATGTTTAGCAGCATCCATGGCTTCTACCTACAAGATGCCAGTAGCAACCACCGCCCCCCCCCCAAAAAAAAAATGTCTCCAGATGTTGCCAAGTGTCTCCTGGGGTGGTGTCGGGGGTCAAAATCACTCCTAGTTGAGAACCACTGGTGGTAAAAGAATCCCCGGTGATTAAAGTCAGTTCTAGACTAATGGCAAGTGATTTGTTTCACTTTGTGGACTATCTGTCAGCATGTGCTTTGGGACTAGATCATTCCTTTTCCTAGCCTGTGTGGCCTGCAACAAGTTACCGTATCTCAGCATCTCCGTGCCCTTGTCTATCTGACAAGCGTAAGTGAGCAACACCGTGAAAGGCCCCTGGTATAAGGCTGGGCAAGTGGCAGGCCCGGATTGAACGTTGGTGGTTCCCCTCCGCCTCCCCCCGCTGCTCCTCCTACTGCTCTTGCCCCCAAACTGGGGTGTACAAAACGAAACGATATGCACTACAAATAGCTTGGTGGTTTGTTTCCAATCTTTCCCTCCCATGTAACAGATCATCAGAAGCCGACATTATATCCAAACCTTATGTGAGCTTGGGAGTATGCAGCCGCCTCCGTCAACAATAGATAAAGGAGAATCTGAGTCCTCAACCCTTCACATTCATGGCCAAGAACTGCCAAATACAGGGAATGTGTCCCCAGACATCCGAGCCGTCCAGCAGTTTCTTATTCTCTGTTCAATGTGATAAATCTGTAACTTGAGGAAACAAAGAGGCTGCTCACAGGTTGAGCATGTCCGCCACCTGCACCCGCCAAAAGCCACAGAGTAAACCTGGGGACTTAGTCAGCAGCACTGACTGAGCCACTGCAGAACGGAACAGCTTAGACTAGGCACCATGGGGCGAGCACTGACGTGGGAGTGTATCTGGTATCGCCCGAAACCTGAAGGGTTTACAGAAAGAACATATGGAAAGGTTTATGGACTTTACTTTCATTATAAAGACATTATAACAACATTATGAACCACTTGGAAAATGAAGGAGAGGAGGCGATCACCCGAAGTTCTAACACTCAATACAACTGGTTTCGTTTTATGTATTTACTTCCAGGCCTGGCTCCTATGCACATGTGATTTCCCTGGGCTGCAATGATTTCAGTCCTCTCGAACCCGCTTCTCCCTCATTTCACACTGCAGCACAAGCATGTCTCCTTGTTCCTATTGTCTTCGCCGTTTTTCATATTTAATGACTACAGAGAAGTTCCTGAAAAAGAATTTCCACAAAGGAACTAACTAACTATCCCATTATTGAAGAACACTTGGCGTCTGCTTTTGCAATTATAAATCATTTACTAACACACAAAAAAAAATCATGAGTGTATCTTTTTCCCTTTTAAGACTATTTTATTAGGATAAAGTCTCAAAAGTGGAATTAATAGGTAAAAATCTATGGGCATTTCAAGAGTTTTAGATATAATATTGTCAAAGTATTTTAAAATACATTATTCTGGTTATAAAAGCTATTCATGGATCATTGCAATAATTTAGAAAATATGGAAAAAAATAAACAAAAATTACCCATAATCCTTTAACTCAAGTACCGCTAACATTTGCTGCATTTTCTTCTAGTCTCCCCCCGCCCCCCCGTGTCTGCCTTTAACATATGCATCTACTTAAAATTAGCCTTGTTATAATATTACCACGATGAGGCTTCCTGAATGAGCAGTGATGTATGGTACTAGCCTCAGTGAAGACAGTCAGCTGAGGAACTTGAGTCTGCAGGTCTCCACCTCCCAGGCTCACTTTGTGGAACGTGAAGAATCACCCTCACTGTTGACACTATGACGCATTTTCTCTCTTTCCCTCCTTTCCTTCTTCCTTTCCTGCCCCCTTTCCTCCTTTTACTTATCCTAGTTGCTTATAATTGAATAGACTTTTAGTTTAGTGCTTTTTATGAGAGGCCATTCTCCCGCATTGAACAGGGCTCATGATGGAAATCCCACCTCAGTAGGCAGCCCTTTTGCCGGATCTTCTCAGCCACCTCATGGTGCTGAAGACCCCAGTTCTGCTCATTCATCCCAATTGTGTCTCCCGGAACGATGGAGAGCAGCTCTTCTGCCTCACCCCATGAAAGCTTTCCTGTATCCGTACCATTCCTAATCCATCCTGTCGTTTTTGTTAGGGGGTGGTTTCCAGGTGCCCCACCTTCCTGGTTTGCCTTTAATGCTTGCGGCGCCAGGAAGAGAAGGACTCACTAACTGGCAGGGCAGCAGTAACAGGGAAATGGCAGTGGCGCAGGCAGGATGGAGATGCGGCCTGCACCCCAGACTTATGCATGGCACCTGGTGAAGCAATGATGCAAGCCCGAAGTGAAATCCAAGTACATCACCACTTATCTGTGTTTGGATTTGGTTTGGGGTTTTATTCATGACAGAGGATTTGACTGAACACAGTTTATATTCTAACGAACTGCAGCTGGATCGGAGCATCAATGGGAAGCCCCAATTCCCCCCACATTGTCTTTTTATCCTTTTCACTTGCCATTTCTTTCCAAGGCATTTTCTCTGAATCTGATAATAGTGAGGTCATTTCATCTCATTTATCTGAAGCGCCAGTCTGGCACACCCAGCACAGCGGCTCTGGGATGGAGGACTTTTGTGATGAACATGCTGTGTAGTATCCTGGGATGTGGCCTTGTCCTAACCTATGGAATGAAATCACTATGTCACTTTGCCAAGAAATGTTATCACTGGGTTTGGGCTCAAATGGGAATTTTTCCAGTAAAAATCATATTCTAATAGACTGTTAATTGAAAAATATCAGCAGGATTATCTGGTATGGTTACCAGAAGCCAGTTTGATGAAATCTGGGTTCTTTGGGGGAGTTGCTAGTGGCTGTTTAGCTGTTGCTCGAGCTGGTTCTCTAGGGAAGCCCAGAGTCACATCTCACCAGCACAGACGATGAGCTGTGCAAGGGTTTCTTCCACTTTCCTAAAGCTGAGGCCGAGGCCGTCTTCAAGGTCTGCTCCCAACTCTGCCTTTATCTTCCATTTCCTTCTCTCGCTGGTTCCTCTCAGTTGCTCCCCTCTTTCTATTGTTCCTTTGCCTGTTGGGTCTCTCTCTTCACCCTCCTTTCCTTGCTCATTTTTTGTCATTTTGTTGCCCTCTCTCGCCCCTCATGTACTGTTCTTATTCTTTCTCCCACTCCCCTCCTCTCTCAATAGCTGTGTACTCTAGGTCCATCTTCCACCCTCCACATCTTCATTTCCCTCCATCATGACATCAGGCTTCCTAACGGTAGGGCGAATCCCAGCTCACTCAGCTCTCCCAGTGCCTGTAGGTGTTGGCCTGGTCTGAGTCCATCTATTCAAGACTCATCCATTCATGCCACAAGCACTCATCACGCTCCAAGCTGACCAGAAATGAGATAGGTTTCTCCCTCTGTCCCTGACCTGGGCTCAGCCCCAGGCTGGCCCCTAATTGGAAGCAACAGATCCAGCCCCAGAGCCAGGGCCATCCTCGGTGCCAGCATTACTCAGGTTCCATTGGTGCCCGGTGGGAAGGGGCCAAGCCACATAATTCGTGGCCAGTGTGTGCCCTTCTCATGTGCCTGCCAAAATGTCACTGTTGTCCTATAGGTGACGGCCAGGGCTCCCTGGTGAAGAGCCTTCTGATGACTTGTTCCTTCCTGCTCACACTATTCCTGAGAAGTTCAAAGGCAGCGGCCCTGTCTCTTTCAAAGAGCATCTGGTGGCAGTAGGCTGGTGGGCCAGGTTTTCACCCCAGCTCGTAAAGTGGAAACCACCATTCTGCTGCACTCAGAGCAGCATGATTCCTAATCTAAACCATCTCCTCGACTCAATATGACGAATCAGAACCAACAGCTTCTCTTCTGTCTAGGTGTCCTGTCTCTTTCTCACAGCCTGAGACTCGCGTTCTTCTAAAAAAGGACCATTTGCTGGAAGATGAAACAATGAAAACAACTATGTCTGCCTGAAAAAGACACAGATGGTAACTCAACCTCCTCTTCTTGCCTTTGACTCACTTCTGCTCTATGAAGTGCTCACTGCCGAGAGCACACAGCCTGGACGAGGGAACCCTGACCGAGTGATTCACAGGGTCCTGGGGAATAAAGGCAACGATTCACCAACTGAACTCGCTTCTGTATGCCTGTCCACCGAGGCCCTTCGACACTCCATCTCTTTGCATTGCTGCTCAGTGTTTATCGCTTCCCTCCCATCCCTCAAACCAAAGTCGTCGCTGGGTAATTTCTTGTTTTAGAAAGTGACAAGCAGAGCAGGCAGAGAAAACACTGTATATTTTGGACTAAAAATGAAATCATTAGGGTAAGTTTCTATTCTTGGCGACTGGAATTTTACTCTGGTTCTCATTAAACTCAACAAAGATATTACATTTGATGTTTTCCTGTAAATGCATGAGGTGGTTTTCTAGTGCATGTCCATGAATGGCAATATTAACAGACCCCACTTGGCTCCATCAGCCTCAGGCTTGGTCTTCACGCCCAAAATGCCAACCAACAGAGAATCCCACCCCAGTCCAGACTGAACAGATCCTGTCTTGGCTGTGCCCCCCACCTCAAACCCCCTCTCTGGTCTCACAATTCACAGTAAATCTTACCCAGAAAATGTAGGATAGTAAATGGAATAGCCACATTCCTATGTTTATAAACTGCCCAGTAAGAAACAACCCCACGTTCTAAGCATCTCTCTTCTGTGCCTACATTTCTGCCAGAACCGTGGGTCTTCCAAGAAGCTGTTTCTGGGTGGATAGAGTATCTTGGTGAGGAAGGAGCATGGTCTGTGGTCGCCCTCAAGGTTGTAAGCGAGGAGGGTCTGGTGACAGACAAGTTGAGGAGTCAAAGCAAAATACAATTAGAAAATTGGTACTAGATTCTAAAAAGAAATGAGTCAAGTCAAGAATAGAAAACATGCAGAATCCTGCCCATGCATTATCCATATCACAGGAGCAGAAATGGACCCTCGAATGCAAAACCCAGAGAACACAGCCCTTGCTCCTTTGCGTGGTCAGATTTTGAGCAGTCCAGAGCGGGGTGAAGGGGAGAGGACCAGAGAGTGAGAGACCTGGGCTTTTTCCATCCTGCCATCCCCTAGGCAGGGTAGCTTTGCATGCTAAGTTGAAGCTCCTCACCTATAAAATGGGGATGATCCTGACCTCAGAAGATTTTTAGTAAGTATTTTAAAAGAGGATATATAGAAAGCCCCCCAGTATAGCACTTGGCATATACAACACAATAAATGTTGTTATCAGTGGTAGTAATTGCATTCACTTCTAACCCACAGCTTATTCTAGGGAAGTTCTTAACATATATTTTAACACATCATATTACATTACATTGAACTTTACACATAAAATATAGGTAATTCTATCCTAATCACTACCTCTCAGACAGGCTCAGGGGGCTCCTTAGGGATTTCTATCCCACCCCTGCCCTTTCTCCCCCAGGCTCAAGCTCAAACTTCCAGTGTTGGCATACTCACCCGCATGGCCCTACAAGAAGCAGCTCCCCACTCAGTCTGAACAAGTGGCTGAGAAAGAAGCCTGCCTCCTAGGCCAGTTAGCTGGTGGGTCTATATCCCCGCTGGGGCAGAAGGGCCAGGAGAGAGCCTGGCCTTTAACTCTCAGGGAACGCCCCTCTTTCAAGTGGGAGCCAATCACTGCCAGGGAGTCAGTCTTGTCAGGGCCAAGGGGAGGGGTGAGAGAGAGCCCGTTCCTCCCTGCAGACCTAAGCACAAATCCACTTGTCTCCAGGGGCGAAGACGCAGAAAAACTCAAAAGTGATTGGCAAAAATTGTGCACTTATCCTTAACTCATTGCATCAGGCAAACAAAAGAACTTGCCTCGTTTTGGAGGACCAAGGCCCATAATTCCTCATTTACCTTCTGGAGTGAGTGTGTGTGTGTGTGTGTGTGTGTGTGTGTGTGTACACATAATGTCCTTGTGACAGTCATAGATATTCCTCTTTGGAGATAATTGTATCAAGGTCTAAACTGAATAATGTTGAGATCTACATTATTGGGAATACAAAGTTAACACAAAAATATATCAGGACAAAGAAAATAAAAAACAGCTTCCAGAATGGTTTCTGGATATACTATAATAGAATATACAGGAAAGCAATGTTTTCGTGAATAGACCCAGTTCAGTTGGGCGTTACATGGACCAAAACCATTCATCTACCTACTCTGGAAGAGACTAAGTGACCCCCAGGCTTGCTCATTCTATTGACATCCTAAGAGGAGGCCTTGGGGAACAAGTTCTCGAACCCCAGAAGTTCTTTAATCCTTTGGTGGTGGTGGTGGTGGTAGTGATGTTGCAATGGTGGTATTGAAGGTGGGAGTGGTAATGGTGATGGTAAAACAGTGCAAATGGTCATGTTGGTGGTGGTAACAGGTGCTGATAGCATGGTGATGGGAGGAAGTGTTGGAGCAGATGATGGTGGTGGTGATGGTGAGGCAATGATGGGGGTGGAGGTCATAGTCATGGTGATGGAAGTGGTGGTTGATGGAGATAATGCTGCCATGTTCTATGGACCTGAACAGGGCGTGTATAAATGCTGTGGTAGATCTGAGAAGTGCGTAGAGAGGGGGGTACTCAGACTTACTGAGCACAGAGCAGTTGGCAGGAGGGATCTTGTCCATAACTATAACATGCGCCTTTGGAGGTGATTCCTCTCTCAGGGACAGTGCAAGCCAAACAGACGTGCTTTGGCAAATCTACACTGTTCTACGGGTTGTAGGTTTTGGGGTTTTGTTTGTTGGAATTTTTGTTTGTTTTACTTTTAAATTTTTATTTATTTTTGTTTCTTATCCTAAAAAAAAAAGTGTGAATCTATATTTTAGGAATATGGAAACCAGGTCTGTGGGATAAAAAGAAAAGTAAAAACAGTTAAAAAGAAAGCTGGGCTGCAAGTCCTAGACACAGATAGGTGGACAGGATGCAGACTAGAGAGGAGAGACCTCCCTACACAGTGAACCGAAGTCTGGCTTAGGCAGAGCTTGGAAAGAACCGAGGTCAACGCACCATCACACAGGAGGGGTAGTGGCCTGGGTGAGACAGATGGTGAGAGCTGGAGATGGCCTGGTGGCTGTGGACGAGGGAGCTGGGGCGGTCAGTCAAGCCCCCTCCTTCCTGGGACAAAGGGTGACACTCCTGACGGACAGGGTGGAGCGGGTCCCTGGAAGGCCTTGGAGGTGCAGCTCCCTCACAGACAGAGGCCTGGTGCCAGCAGCTCGGCTGGTCCACAAAGGAAGGAGTGAAACGCTAGCAACTGGTTTTCATTATCATCCCGCAGCCTCCACCCTCTTCTGTATGTGTGAGCTCTGCTTTCTTTCTTGCTTTTTTTCATCTTTCCAGGGGTGGTAACTAAACAATGAGGTGATTGCCATCCCAGTGGACTGCACATTACCAGCGGCTGTGCTGGAGCAGAGCTTGCTCCAAAGAAATTCTGGACAAGAAAAATAAGCAAACTGGAAACAGGAAGGAGTTGGTTTTGTCCAGCACCTGTGAGTGCTGTTTAGTGCCCGTGATGAAGGCGGAATGGAGGTCTACTGAGCTAAGTCTCGTAGCTCCTCAGCAGTGCACCTGTCAGCCCTCCGAGGGGGCGCGCTCCTTCAGTGAAATGCCGCATTGCCAAAGTGGTGGGGGCTCAGTTACCCAGGAATATAAAGTAGGGCCACTTGTTATTTCCCAATATAATATGAAATAGTGACTCACTTTGAATAAGCTGGGTGCAGCTGTGTGAAGAGTTTTCAGTTCTGTTCAGTAAACAATCATTAAGTGCCCAGTCCAGGACCGGCTCATGGATAGAAAAACACCAAAGATCTCAAGAAGTCAACCATCCAGCTGCTGCCTAAATGTGTCCCAAATCCCTGGATCGTTGAGCATAAATTTGACAATGAGGACACTTTCCTGATGTATTCTCTTGGAAGGCGGCAAGTACCTACGCTAAGATGCTGTTAACTCTATGGGTCCTGGCAAGTGTTTGTGTTACCCAAAGAACACTGTGCCGCCGCCGCCCCCCCCCCCCCGCCCCCAAAACTAGTTATAGCGAGCAGCTTCCTCTGTTTGACTGCAACAGGGCTGAAGGAAATGGATCATTTCAAAGGCAAATGTTTCAGTATCCTACTCAGCATCTTGGTTGGCAAATGATTGCAGATAATCGTCCTGCAGCTGCAGATGGGGCCACTGAGCATGTGCACGGCCAGCCACTGCGGCCACGATTGGGACGCGAAGCACAGAGACAGCCAGATGGGGACACGGGTTGGACACAGACTTCACTTCTATTCTGCACCCAGCCTGTCAGGAACTCGCTGCCTGATGACA
Organism: Cnephaeus nilssonii; assembly: GCF_951640355.1. Taxonomy (NCBI): domain Eukaryota; kingdom Metazoa; phylum Chordata; class Mammalia; order Chiroptera; family Vespertilionidae; genus Cnephaeus; species Cnephaeus nilssonii. The sequence goes on along the minus strand of NC_137092.1, from coordinate 9,129,187 downwards.
GCTGACTGCCTTTAATGATATTAAGAATAGCTAATACAGGGTGTCCCCAAGCCTGTTTACCCACTTTGACTGATTATAAAGTCAGTGTTTATTAACATACAGTTCACTTGAAACATTTAAAAGAATCCACAGAAAGGAATAATTTTTCCCCAATGTTTTCAAGCTGATGACCGCTCTGGTCCAGGCACTGCTGCTACCGTGAAGCCGTGGAATCACAAGCATCGAGAATCATTGCGTTCATATGTGTGTGCCCTCAATTTGTGAACTGTTGCCGGTTTTGTACTGTAAATTTTATCTTTTATCTATCCCCATAAAAAAAGTCTAGTGGCACTTAAGGATAAATTTTCTTTGTTCAAAGCTTAGCATGGCTTCACCCATTATTTCAAATCAGTTAAACCTGAAAAGGAGTGAAAATTAAGTGAGTTATCAGCTGTTAAAGTATGTATACATTTTGGGGGACACCTTGTATTTAAGTAGCACCAACAAGGTGCCAAGCACTGGGCTAAATGCTTATTCTATTTCATCTTCTCAACAGCCCAGTGTGGAAGGTATAATTATTCTGATTTTTGAGTGGAGACATCGAGGCACAGAGAGGTTAAGTCACTTGCTAAAGGTCACCCAGCTGAAAACTGGTGGGGCTGGGATGCAACCAGCTCCAGGCCTCGAGCTTCTGTTGGCCCGTCTGTCAGGGGAAGCCACTGGACTGCAGAGTCATCAGTGCCCTCCCTCCCTCCCCTCCCCGCCCCACCACTATCATGATTGAGTGGGGAAAACTTCTGCCCCACCTTTGACTGTCTAATTGCCCACAGTGTGCCGGGTCCCTGGAGATAGATACACTCTGTGGGCCTCTTGTGAGCTCCGGAGTGAATTTCCTAGCGCGGAGTGTTTGTTCTGTATATGTCACAGTCAAGTAAAACCTAAAGAGAGAAACACTAGAAGACTGGGAATGTTCTGAAATGTAATTATGTGAGACTCCAGTGACTTTAGAAGGGACGGCAGGATTCCACCTCCCCTGACCTTTCCTCCTGAGACAGTCAAAGAGCGAGGTGAAACTCCCTGAGAGAAGCTTAAGGATGCCCCTCAAACAGCCCTTCGGGGCAGTTAACCACACCGATGCCATTCCGACAGTCCCTCACCAGATGTGTATGTCCCTGTGTGGTAGGAGCCCATTGGGACTGGGAGAGTTTCAAAGCCATACACTGGGAGCAGGAGACACGGTGGCAGCTGTCGCTCCAGAGTGGTGTGGAGTCAGAAGGCATGTGACGTGGCCTTGGGACTCGGTTTCCCCCCCGGGGTGTTTGGGGCTGGCTACTTGTGGTCCTCGTTTTCCCGGATGCAGGCTGGTTGAGATGCACCAGTTTTTGCAGTGACACAGAAATGCCCTCGCCTCACGGACATTTTTTAAAAGTAAAGGTGGCATTTTACTGGGATCCTTATAGTCGAGTCCCATAGCTTGTCCTGCATGCCTCTTTTACTGAAGGGTGGACTGCCTGCTTTTTTTTAAAAGCCCCAGAACACTGCGTCTGTTAAACCAGGGTTTTTCCTGGTCTTTCTCAGGACTATGAAACTTCAGCTTGTCTGACCTTCTTAAATTACATCTGAATTGCATTATAGACTTATATGTTGTAACATTGCTTGACCCATTGCTTGGAAAACATACCGCACACTGAGAGGAAGAGGTTAGCTCAAGAAGAGCTGAGGACATTTAATCCTATAAAACAAATAGGATGAAGAGCTTGGATCTGAGTTCACGTTCACTGGCAACGTTTTGTTTTCATTCATGTACATATTCCATCCCAGGGGGTCCCCCGAGGTCTGCAGTGGGCTGGGGACCCCGATAGGTGCTGGTATTATTGGATAGACACTTTGACTCCAGCCAACCTGAGAGTCCGCTTTCCCCCCCAGTACTTCTGTCTGCGCGGAGCCCCAAATATGGGAACAACAGGCAGGGAGAGGCCAAAAGCAGAGCTGAAATGGATCTTTTTCGTGTGGTTTAAGGATCAGCCAGTTGGAACCCGGGAGATGTTTTCGAAGGGTCACAGAAAAGTTTGAAAAACTGTTGGATTGTTTTGGACACTCCAATGGAGATTACAGATTTATTACTGGAATTCACTAACGTGATGGGCTGCACTACAATGACTGTTATTTAGCAGCATATTCCTGCAAAAAAAAAAAATACTGCCCTCAGCTCTATAATAGAAGGTCGCTGTGTGTTTGATGTCTTATCTTCGACCACGTTAATGCTGGAAGTACCCACACGGTGAAAGCCTTTCTGTGCTGCTGGCATTGCACAGCTCAGGAATTCAGCCAGGCAAATGCCACACAGACTGGCCCACCACACACCCCAGGGTGTCATACACATTCCTAGCAAATGCTCTTTGATTCTGAAGCTCAAGGTCAACCAACCACGATAGATTCTTCCTTGAGCTGCCGGACTCTCTTGGGAAATGCCAGGAAGGGTTTTGTACTTTATCCCAGAATCTCCAAGAGAGCCATAGGACCATGCCTTTTTCAGGGAAGTGTGTGGCAAGGCCCTGTAGAACGGTGATTATTGAAATTTCCAGTGAAAAAGAATAGAGGTTTTGCTGAACTTTAATGTCTTCCTAAGTCCTCGGTGCCAGATGCACTATTTTCCTACTGGATGTGCCAAAACCACTAAATAGTTAAAACACATCAGATCATCTCGAAATGGCCAAAATTGAATTTTTTTTCCAGAAAAAAGAGCTCCTACTCAGCAAACCTCACAGTCATAATCCATAATAGAAAACTTCTGATTAGGCTAAAAATTAGGAAAACAGACATGCAACGCAAAAGACTCCAAATGTTCTCTTTGTGTAGAGGCTCAGAATAAGAACTAACAGAGAGAGGAGAGAATTAAAGGGAATGGTTACAGCAATGAAAACCACAGCAACAGCACAAACAATTATGACGCCCTCCACAATGTGTTCTTAAGCGCAACGTTTTTAGTGAGTTTTCCAAGCTCACAGACCACCAGCAGGTGGAAGCCGGAGAAAGGAGCCTGCACTTCACACCAGCGCTCTAGCATCTTCCATGTGGTGTAAGCTGCTCTCGGAACTGGCCATTACTTCTGAAGAGTCATCCAAGAGATCTTTTTGGTCAAGCAACCCCAAATCTTTGGTATTAAAAAATGTCAGCCGATAATCCTTGGACTTAATAATAAGCTAACCATAGCTCCAACATCAAACAACATGTTAAATGGCATGCAAGGGGTAAAAAGAAAACCTTCCAATTCACAAATGTCAATTACATCTAGACAACGAGGGCGGGGGGGGGGGGGGCGGGGGGAGTAGGGGGGCGGGGTGGCAGGGGAAATAGGGACGGCATCCCCCCAGAGTCTGCCAGCTGTATTCTCACACCTTGTTGCCAATGATGTGACCACACCTGCACTTTACATTTGCTGAGCCATGTTAATTTCTTGATAATTTCTCTTAATTACTAGCTCATCGAAGTCAATGTCAAGCGTCCCATTCACCCTGAACAGCAGTGGTTCTCAGCCCTGGCTTTTCCTTGGGGTTGCCTTGGGAGCTTTATAAATAACTGAGACCCAGGTAGCCCTCCAGACCAGTTAAATCGAATCTCTGGAGGCGGCACAGGTGTCAGGAGCTCCTAAAACTCCCCCCACCCCCGATGATTCCAGTGTGTGGCAGGGTTGAGAGCCACTGCTATAGAGGGTTTGGGGTGACGGAGGGCAGCAGAAACTGGGAGCCAAGAGGGAGGTAGAACCTTGCACAGAGTGCGAGCATGGAGGGCTCTGGAGGGTGCTGGTGGAAGTTAGGCTGCCGTAGCTGAGCCAATGCCCTTCCCTCCTGATAAACTACCAGCAGAGGGTCAGTTTCCTTAAACTACGTATTGAGTGGATTTTGAACAACTTGCCATTAACCTAAGCTTCTTGGCTACAATTGACCAAAATATTGCTGAGGCCTTAAAAAAGTGAAGGGGATGCTGGGTACGCATCAACAGAGAGGACCATACTAGCAGGCTTACACTCGGGGATGGGAGGTGCCTAAGAATTTGCATTTCTAGCAAGTTCCTAGATATTGCCAACACTCCTACGTACACACCTTGAGAATCACTGCTGTAAAGCATGAGGCCCAGGATGGGAGAGGGCTGTCCGGGTCCAGGAGCGGCACAGCAGACTTCACCAGTATCCCTTTGTGCCCGACAGGAAGGAATAGAGCATGGTCCCGAGAGGAGCTGGGATTTATTTTCATGCACGTATAAAAGTGTGAGAGCCATCTGATGAAGTGATTACCTCACGAGAACAGACAGGGCTTTAAAAATAGATATGCCTTTGGGTTGTTTGTTCCTAATATTTTTTGCATTAGAAACTGGTAATATTTAAATCAGATTTAATTTTAGAGCCCCACCCTTTACTAGCAGGAGGCTGAAAACAATGGCAGTCATGTCTGTGAGCATCACGTAGTGGTTCAGAATTCTGGACAGTGGACTTCTCTCTCCAGTGGCGAGCCACCTATGCCTGCACCGAACAAGAGAAGGCCAAAGGCATGGGAGATGCTAGACAGGGTCTCAGATACAACACTCAGGCATGCACCAAGGCAGCGTAGCCCAGAGAATGCTGAAATAGGGGCAGGGAACCTTCTGTGATTGGTCTATAGCTGGCCCCCAGAAAGGCAGGTCTGCTTAGAGGTTGTAGTGTTTTTTATTTAGTTTGAACTTCGCTCTTCTTCTAATCATCTGGCATATAGTGGAATATCAATGAAGACACTGTGGCCCCATTGGAGGCCATCCTGGCATATAGAGGAATACCCAGAATATTTCTGGTCACTCTTACGTCCCTGGTTGTTCCCTAGATAAAAAGTGGAGGCTTTTTGTGAAATTGCAGTCAGCGGGCGGGCCACAGCAGTGAACTCTACAAGCTCATAGGCACCTACTTCTGTATAAGGCCCATCACATACTCCTCTCACCTCCCCCCCACCCCAACCCCCTACTAAGCCACGTTGGACCTCTTGCCGGTTCTTGAATTCTGAGGCTCTGTGATGCCTTTCCTCCCCATCTTCCCTAATGAGCTCCTATTCGTCCTTCAGAACCCTGCTCAGTTGTTACTTCCTCTAGGAACACATGTCTCTGGCGAGTCTGGCCAGGTAAGACTAAGTCCTCCTTCCATATCACGTCCACTACCCATCATACTTATCGCGTTGTGCTAAGTATGTGACAAGTTCCTGTGCTGGCCTTTCCTCGCCTCTAGATTATTTGCTCTTGGAGGTTAAATGTTATATTGTATTATTTGTGTCCCTAGCACCTAACACAGTAGCTGGCATGACACTTGCAGGTTTAATGTTTAATTAGTGGAATAAAGGAATTCCAGTGTTTGAATGGGGGAAAGCGTTCGTCACGTACCCGGTAGGGACGTGGGCTGGAAAACATTAACGCTCATAGAGTCACAGACGATCAGAGCAGGAGGGGACCTTTGCTATCACCTGTGGCAGTTCCTTGTCCTATGTCGGAGGAAGCTCCTTAAAGATACTGAGTGACCTACCCTAGCAGGCGAGCAAACTGGACCAAAATGAAGCGTTTCTGGTACCCTGACATATGTAATATTTTCAACAATAAAGATTTTCTTAAAAAAGAGTTTGTGGACTAGATCAGATCCTCTTTCCCACAAGTGATGGAACCAGACCCCCTAGAGCCAACCTCTTAGCCTGGGGCACGTGACATCCTCCCTGTCCTGTGCTAAGTCCAGCCCAGAGAGAGCGGAAATGTTCTTTGCTGCAGAATGTAACCTTTTTGAGAGTCCTTTGAGGAAGTGTGCTTCTCTAGGCCTGAACCCCGATTGAGTAGGAAGGTTTTCCTGGTACTTCCAAAGCAAAAAGGATACTTTGAGCAAAGTGGGTAAGGAAGAGGAATGGAAGCACCCCAGCTCATGATTCCAGCAGCAGGAGAACCACTCGGGGGCCCTTCTACCTCTCTGTCCTCGGCTCCTCTATGTGAGGGACGTGGGGCCACCGTGTCTTCATTGGTATTTGCTTCTGTAGCACAAAATGAGAGGGGGGTTGAAGGAAGGTAACTGGTGGGGATCCACAGTAAAAAAAAAAGACTTGATGGGGAAAGGAGTTTGGGGGGTTGGAAAGAATATAGACAGGAAGGGTAACAATGTCATTCTATAGTTCTTTTCTTTTAGTAGAGTTGCCACACCCTGCAAATTCTGCAGCAGACACAATAGTTTAGTCATTCATTCATTCATTCATTCATTCATTCATTTAAAGAGTGTCATGTAACTCTCCTGCTGAAATCCTTTCACTCCCTTTCCATTTCCCTTAGGATAAAACCATAGTTCCCAGCTATGTCCCTGCAGACCTCGCTCCTTCTGCCTCATCCCAACTCATTTCCTAGGACTCTTCCCTACTCGCTCGGCAACTTTGACTTGTTTCTACCTCAGGGCCTTGGCACTTGCTGTTCCTTCTGCTTGAAATGCTCTCTCCCTCATTCCTTCTCATCCTTCAGATCTCAATGTGAAGGCCACTTCCTCAGAGAACCCTTCACTGAGCATCCTGTCTATAGTAGCCCCTCGCCACTCCCTTGCACTTGCCCACTGTCATCACACCCCATGTATTTCCTTCATGGCATAAGAAGAATTTGAAGATAACCTTATTTATTTACACAAGACTATAAGCTCCATGAGAGCAGAGACCTTGTCGTCTTATTCACTGCTGTGTCCCCAGCACCTAAAATAGTGCTTGGCACATAGTAGGTGCTCAGGAAATATTGCTGAATAAATGAATAATAATAACAATATATATACAAATATATACATACATATATATATACATACATATATATACATACATACATATATATATATATATATATATATAGAGAGAGAGAGAGAGAGAGAGAGAGAGAGAGAGAGAGAGAGAGAGAGAGAGAGAGAGAGAGTTTACACAAGTGAGAAAATAGAAACCTTCCATTGCTTCCAGGAACTACAACCTAAAACTGGGTAGCATTTTTTTCTCTTTGAATGCTCTCCATAGCTTCTGATTCCTGGAATTTGGCTTGTGCAATGGTTCTTGAGATTCCCATCTCAGCCCTGTAGAGCTCTCTGTTATCTGTCAAGTGGTCAGGTTGCCTGGATTTTCATCAAAGCACCAATTTACTCTCAAGTGTCAGGACTTTTCCTTCTGTGTGTTATCTTGGGCTGGTCCAGAGTTGGGTCTACTGCATCTACATGTGTGTTGTACACAATAACATCCATGTTGATGCTGGATTAGGGGTATGCTGGAGCAGGACTCTGGCATGGGATTGGAAGCACCTATGCTAGGCATAAGATCAGCCAGACTGTGTCCCAGCAGAAACCAAAAGCATTGGCATAAGAACAAAAGGCAGATGCCACCGTAGGTCTGTGCAAGGTCAGCCCCAAGCAGTTTGGGAAGCTGGGCTCCAGCTCCTTCCTGAGCTCTGATGCTGATAAAATCCCAGAACTCAGGGAAATGGGGTTTGTCCTGTTGGCACATCCCTCCCTTCCTGCCTGGGGCACAGCTCTCCATCTGCCTGAGAATGTGGCGAAGGGCCCATCTAATGCCAGCTCTTTCCTCCCACAGAGTCCTGGCCCGTGGTCGTGCAGTCCAGGTGGCTGGATGGCATGCTGGACCCAAGCTCAGCTCAGAGTCCGGGCCCAATAACGGCTTTTCCAAGGAAGCAGCTTTCCGTCCTGGCCACACTGAGGTGAGCACCAGGGGTGTCCGTCTCACCATGGTTCCTGGCTCTGGAGCTGCCGGGAGGGCTGGAAATGAGCCCCAGGCTGAGGAAGGGGCGTTGGGTCCCACTGCTGATCATGGGTTTCCAACACATGTGACTCTCCTGGCCCACGTGGGAGAGGAAGTCCCGGTGCTCTCAGGGCTTCCAGGGACATGCTGGGAGTCTGAGCGCCCACCACTAAAGTGACGGGACACAGGGCCTCACATAGACAGACCTTCCACGAAGCTCCTGGTCTCTCTGTGCAGGCAGCCTTGGTGGGATGCGAGGTCCTTGATCACTCCCATGCCCTTGGCCATGGGAAGGATCCAGGGGAGAGCCCAGATCTGGAGGCAGAGGCCTGGCTCTGAGTTCCTTTCCCTCCAGGTGTGTGCCCATGGTCCAGTTACTCTTACCGTGTCTGCTTCCTCCTCTACAAAATGGGAATAATACGGCCCACCTCCCCAGTTTGTTGTGATGGTTAACGAGACAGTTAAGCCCAAGAGATGATAATAGGATCTCAACTCATTCATTTTAAGATGGGTCTCTAAGAACAAGGATCAGTAGATTCTGTTTCCATTCTGTCCTGCAGTGCCCAATAAATCCACAGGTGCCCGCACGTGCCAGCGTGTTCTGGCTGCTTATTTCCACCATGGGCATTTTAAGCACTTTCGGATCAAGTTTACAGGAGGCCCAGAAACCTGATAAACTAGATTTTAAAATAACTAAATATCCGAATGTTTCCGGTATCTGGATTTGTGGCCCAAGGAGGGTAAGACTTACGGTCTGTTGAAAGGAATTTTCACTTTGATGTCGGGGGGTTGAGTAAACCCAGCCCAGGACTCCAGCAATTACGACGTGTGGGGGGGCTTCAGGTCTCTGTCCCCTGGAAAGTGCTGAGCAACGTCAAGGGCGCACCTGTGGAGTCTGCCGCTCACTCGCTGCATAACCCCAGGTCACGTAGCCTTCAAGGCCCATTTCTCTGCTCTGTCAAGTTCAACGATGGAACTGGATGAGTGGTTCTCAAAATGTGGTCCCCAGGCCAGCAGCGTCAGAATCACCTGGGAACTTGTGAGAAATGCAGATTTTCGGGCCCCACCCCAGGCCCACCGAATCAGAAACGGGGGGAGGGGCCCAGCAGTCTGTGGTTTAACAAATTCTCCGGGTAATTCCCATGCACTGCACCTGTGGACTTGAGACCCCCTGACGTCCCTTCCAGAGCCCCTGGGAAATGCTAGCAAAGGGCTGGGTTTTCTCCCGTCAGTGCCTCTCTCCGCGGCAGCCTCGGGGCTACCTCCCCGGGGAGCTGAGGAGCCACAGAATCCCTCACCCTCCACACAGGCCCCGACCACTGAGAGCGTCTGAGTCTACAACTGAAGACAGCAGCCGTTTACATTTACAGCGGAGGCCGAGTGTAAAACAAGACATGACCCTTGACCCACTGTCATAATGTGGCGAGTGAGATGGAGGAGGAGGAGGAGAAGGCTGGATTTCCTCAGCCACAAGAATTTCCTCTCTCACTAGCACGCAGTGACCTTGGCTCACTGATGCAATCTCTGGCCCGAGCATCACTAAGAGCTCTTGGCACTAGCCCCTGGAGGCAGGAAGGATCTTACTCCCCTCCGCAACGCACCTCCAAAGGCAGGTAGCCAAGCCTCTGGGTGCCTTCGGCCCTCCTATTTGGGCCAGTTGCTTAGCTCTGCCCAGCAGTTTCATCCCCTATTCAGATGAGGCCAAAATCTATGCAAAGCTCATTCACCTGGTGCCAGTAATGTCTCTTCTTATTGCCGTGTGTGAGGTACCCCTGGTCCAGGAAGGGACAAAAGAGTTGGGCAGCCTGTTAGTAGCTGGATAAAAGGCACTGGTGGGTCCCCCCCCCCCGCCCACTCTTAGTGGTTTATCTTCCATTCTGGGGGGAGCAGGACAATCACGGAGCATTCACACAGTCAGCCTATCTTCACCACCAATCGGTCATTCAGCTCACGGGGCTCCGCTTAGTGGAGCCTGGTGAGGATTGTCATCATTTCAAAGGTTGTTATTAAAAATAATAAGATGAAAATCCCGCCGGGCTCACTTCAGCTAAGGAGAGAATGTACTTTTATAAACTGTGCGTTGTGCATTATATCACTAGAATAGAAAACACACCGGTTTCTTTCCTTTTTTTTTTTTTTAGCTATTGATGATTTTTTTAAAAGGAAGACTTTTTTTTTTAATTTAAAAAGATTATGGGGCACATTATTGTAAATCAAATAAATACTTTTTAAAAAATAACACCTTTGAAACTCAAATGAGAGCAAATCTTTATGAAACTATCTGTCCATGACGCAAATCCCCGCCGTGAGTGCACGCCCCAGGCCCACTGCTATGCGCTGACGGTGGACTGAGATGTAGCATTAGCCTGTGAGAGCTTTGCCAAGGCCGCTCAGCAGAGCGGGCAGCTTTGGGCAGGCAGACCTCGCTGGGTCACGCTTCGCTTTGGCGCGCTTCACAGATATTTCGTTTTCATCAGCATCGAGGCAAGACCCTCCACCAGCAAAATATTACCACTCACTGAATGAAGGCTCCGATGATGGTTAGCCTTTTATAGCAATGAAGTCGTTTTTAAGGAAGGTGTTATACATGGTATTTTTAGACACAGTGCTATTGCACACTTCGTGGACTGTGGCATAGGGTAAACATAATTTTTATATGCACTGGGAAACCCAAAAAATTTGTGTTATTTGCTGGACCAGAATATTCGCTTGATGGTGGTCGTCCTAGACTAAACCCACCATGTCTCCAAAGTGTGACTATGTTTGCTTAAACTCAAAGGTCACAGTTGGAAGCTACCTTAAACGTTACCACTCAGAGGGAGGAGTGAAGGAGCACCGAAGGGAGGAGACCCGGCCACACACAGATTCTTAGAAGCGGAGCTAGCTGCGGGGGCGAGGTCACCTGTCACAACAAAGATGGACAGGATGTTCTGCCTTCGGGGAGTTTGCCTTCTAGAAGGAATGATAAGAGAAGAACACAACTGTGATAAGAGACTGGAGAAAATGCTTTTAGAAATGGAGAAGGGGGAGAGTTTATCTCTTTGGAAACAGGAAGAGCGCCCCAGGGGAGGTGGCATCTTCGTTGGGTGTTAAAAGACAACAGGAAGGAGTCCAGCCAGCCGAGACGGGAGCAGAAAAGACACAGAGAGGGGCATCGGGGAGTATGCCTGGGACAGAAGAGGCTGAACAAGGCCAGTGGCGGGGAAGCACAGAGCAGACGCTCCGGGAGGAGTTCTGTTTACCCGGGATGCCAAATGTGTGAGGCAGTGAAGGCGGGCAGGGCCTGACGTGCGGCTGAGCAGTCCCACCGGCTCATGAGACAACTGACTCACTGCTGGGTGCTCTGAGCAGGCCGTGATCGGAGCAGCACTTTAAGAGGGTGAATCGGGCGGCCAGGGATAGCAGGCACTGGGAGAAGGGAGAGAGGGTCCAGGTCTAGAGGGGAGATATTACAGTTTCAAGAGATGCTACTGAACCAGAACCGAAAGGGCTGGAGGGAGAGCAGAGTCCAGTGGTGAGCCCAGGTCTGGGGCTGGAGAGGGAAGGAACGGTGGCCCAGGCACGGAGACAGCGACACGCGGAGAAACACGCAGAGAAGGATGGGGAGAGGTGTCAGGAGACAGTAGCTGTGGGACGGCTGCGTAATCAGCAAGGGGCCCCCGCTGGGCTGCTGTGGTTGAGAAAAGAGGAGGAGGTGATGGTCCTACAAGGGACTGTTTCAGATGCCTCGCTTTAAGGTGTCAGTCTCCAGGCATGGACCACACAGCAATTTCAGGTGACTCCTTAGAAGAGGGTGAGAGCACCAACGGGGAGACTGGAGTGAGATGGGAACCCTTGGAAATGGGAAACAGGGAGCAATATGGCCCTCATTCCCATCAAAACCCTACAGTTTAGTCCTTTCTTTCGTTTCCTTATCCAAGTTCTAATTTGGATAGAGAGGGATGAATATGTTTCAGTTCTTCTCCCTCCATCTACCTAATGAGATTCGTGTACTAAGAAGCAGAGAGGAATGAAGCATGAAAAGGGGCAAAAGTAAACTTCGCTGCCACCTGAGTGATGAGCTCTCTAACAGCCGCTGGCCACTGGCCACTGAACCAGGCGTGGTCAGAAGCCCAGACGTGCCCCAACCCCCTGCACGGCCGGCTGGAGAACTGGAGCAAACACAAGTGTTTTCAAAGTGACCAAAGAGAAAAGAATGTGACGGTCCTGTTCTTGGTATCTGATCAAAGAGCTGTCTATTTCCAGCTGCAGGAAAGCACGGTACCGAGCGGAATGCATCGCTTACAGCATTAGGAATGCTGGGTTTGGCCACATGCACAAAATCCCAGCATGCACCGTGGTGCACAGAAGGCAGATGGGGAGCTGCCCTGGCCATCTCCGTTCACTCTTCCGTCCCTTCTCCTGATAGTTGCTGAGGACCTACTACCTGCCAGGCAGTGCCCATGGCCCCAGAATATTTCAATGCAAATGGCACGGCTTCTAACGTGCCCTTGGGGAGACAGGCGTGTAAACGGTTATCTGCAGCACTAGGAGGGTGGTAGGGTTACGCACGGGCAGGCGACGAGGGAGGCGCACACCCAGCGATGGAGTGACTAGCGGCCGTGACCCAGCTGTGGCACAGCCAGTAGGGGGACAGGCTCACAAAGAAGCCTGATGGCGGGAAAACAAGGTGCATGACAAGATGTCGATGGAGTGAGCTCGGGAGTGAAGAAGCAGCTATGTAATTCAGAAAGATGCAGTCTTTGACCACAGGATATGACAGGGACTCAGCGTTAACTCGGATTTTATGAGCGCCCAATTAATCCTGTCAACAACCCTGTGAAATGGTGTTTATTGCCCACTTGTGTCAATAAGGAAACTAAGGCTCAGAAAGATTAGTGACTTCCTTTCGCTAACACGTAGCCAAGCTCGAATCCAAACAAGGTTTTCTAACCCCAGGTCCAATGCAGAGTTCTTTCCACTACATTGATTTAAGTAGGAGAGAACACACGAACACACACACACACACACACACACACACACACACACACACATACACACACTTCTCAAGGGTGACCTGAGAATGTCTCAAGACGAAGGTGGTATCTGTGCCAGGCTGGACAAGCAGGCAGGGAGCAGAAGGACCCATGGGCATGGGGAGGAGAGATGGGGGGAGAGATAGACTTAGAAATTTGAACACCCTCTACAGGGGATGCTCTTACCCTACTAAGAAGACCTGGGGAAGCTTCACAGGAGCTGACAATTGATGTGAATCTGCGTGTGTGAACAGAGGCTCACCAGCTCAAGAAGAGAGCTAGTGCCACAGCTAACTGACCCGGGCATGGGGGTGGGCTGGTTACTGGTGGGCGACTGGCTCATGCTCAGGGCTTGCACTGCCTCTTGGGGAGCGCTAGATTATGCCACTTGATCTATTCTCATTAAGAACAAATAATAGAAAGCAAGGACATGTTGAAGAATGAAAGAGAAAGTGAGGGAGGGAGGAAAGCATGGAAGGGTGGACTCACTCAGTCAAGGACCAGGTTTGGATTCTATTTCTGTTCCAGTGTGTGTTAGTGACTTTCAGCCTCTTGGTTGATTTTCTGTGGATCACTTTCCTCGTATATGGGAGAAAGAGGATAAATCGTAACCTAACTCACAGACTGATGAGAAATTAGAAGTGAACATATTTGAAAAGTTTTCACAACACACAGAAAGGAAATGTTATCAGTATCACGTCATAGGCGAGGGCTGACCAGACGGGCCGGCTGACTGAGATGGTCTCAGAGCCACACAGCTTTTGGCAAACACGACGCTTCATGGATTCATAGTAAGTGTTCAGAGTCACGGGATCGCAGAGCTGACACAGCGCGGCGGCTCTGAGGAGGGTGTGTGTTCTTGCTCAGGCTTCCGGACGTGTCCCAGGCAGCCCTGCCCACGGCCGTCCCGGGGAGCCAAGCTGTTGGGCAGGACTCACTGTTGGGCAGGGGAGAGGAGGCCAACTCACCCGCTGCCTCCCGGTGCACACGCGTGCGCACACGCGCCCGCTCACGGCTGCCTCCAGCTGGCAGGCAGAGAGCTCCAGGGATTCTGTGAGCGATGCTTCCACGTTCATACCAGGCCACAGGGCAGGATTTCAGGGCCTCTGCCCCTTCCTGGAAAAGCCCACCCCCGAGAGGATGACCTCATATCCGGGTGTCTGAGCCAGGCCTATTTATGCCTGTGGTCCCAGTGTCATTGCTGCTGGCACAACCTTTCACTCTCGAAAGTGTCCCGGCTGAAGGTCATCTCCAGGGTCCCCTTGCCCAGGGCCTCCCGGGTGAAGCCTCCTTGTGATCCTCTGGGGAGGCCGATTCTGCGCGACCCAGACGCTGCCTTTGTGCAACCGAGTCCGCCGTGGATGACCCTCGTTTCTGCCTCGTTTCAGGTGCATAGCGTGATGTCCATGTTGTTCTACACTCTGATCACAGCTCTTCTGATCGGCATCCAGGCAGAACCACAGGCAGAGAGCGATGTCCCAGCAGGGCACCCCGTCCCCCAAGCCCACTGGACGAGCCTGCAGCATTCTCTCGACACAGCCCTCCGCAGAGCCCGCAGCGCCCCGGCCCGGGCGATAGCCGCCAGGGTGTCAGGGCAGACCTGCAACATCACCGTGGACCCCAAGCTTTTCAAGAAGCGGCGGCTGCGTTCACCCCGCGTGCTGTTCAGCACGCAGCCCCCGCCCGTCGCCACAGACACCCAGCAGCTGGACTTGGAGGCCGGCGGCGCCACCTCCTTCAACAGGACTCACAGGAGCAAGCGCTCCGCGTCCCACCCCATCTTCCACCGGGGGGAGTTCTCGGTGTGCGACAGCATCAGCGTGTGGGTGGGGGACAAGACCACGGCCACGGACATCAAGGGCAAGGAGGTGATGGTGTTGGGAGAGGTGAACATCAACAACAGTGTGTTCAAACAGTACTTTTTCGAGACCAAGTGCCGGGACCCCAACCCCGTGGACAGCGGGTGCCGGGGCATTGACGCCAAGCACTGGAACTCGTATTGCACCACGACGCACACCTTCGTCAAGGCTCTGACCATGGACGACAAGCAGGCGGCCTGGCGGTTCATCCGGATAGACACGGCCTGCGTGTGTGTGCTCAGCAGGAAGGCCGGGAGGAGAGCCTGACCGCACACCTGCCCCGCCCCAGCTCCCTCCACCCTCTCCTGGGCCCCTCCCTACCTCAACCTGTAAATTATTTTAAATTATAAGGACTGCATGGTAATTTATAGTTTATACAGTTTTAAAGAAATATCATTATTTATTAAATTTTTGGAAGCATCCTGTGTGCTGCCCACTCCGGTCATTTCCCCCAGGGTGACCATCTGCAAGTCTGGGGCCGGCCGGGGGGTAGTGGAGGGGGAGGGGGTGTTGCCTGCAGCAGCCCCTGAATCCCCTGAAAGGCCTGCCTGGAGCCCTCAGCCCACCCCAGCCGGCACTACCGCTTCAGGGCAGGCTAACTGGTTTCAGATATTAGCCCACACTGGGAGCGATTAGGGAGGGAAGCCTGCTGGATTGCAACTTTGTTCTGCATTCCAGAGCCCAAGCTACCTAATCCTTGGATTACCTGCCCCCCCGGCCTGGATGCATGCGCCCTGATTGCTCCACTCGGGGCGTCTGCGGGGCCTCATCAGAAGGCTCCGTCCTGGGGGGACCCACTCGCTTTGTAGGCAGGAGGAGACTTGCACCAAGGACCCCAGAGGCTGGCCGGCTGCTAGGGGAAGATCTGCAAAAGCTGGGGCGCTCTCCGGCAGAGTTGCAACGAAACAACCACATGAGGCCTGTCGCAGTGGATCTGATTTCATGTCCAGATTGCCTTAGTACTAACGGCTGGTCCTCAGCTTCTCCTCCAGCCGCTTCCTACAGGAAGACCTGGTTACCCGAGGAAGTAATAGGGTCTCCGACACTCTTGCTACCCACCGAGGGCCTCACAGCCCCTTCCGATGTCAGCCTCTACTCCGGGGAGTCAGAGACCTGCCCTGAAAAAAACTGGAAGATGTTTTCGTCCTCATTGGGTGATTTTCACAAGTGTCCGGAGGTGGGCAGGGTCATGGGATCTCCGAGAGAGGGTGGGGGTAGCAAAGACACAAGTAAATGGAGCGAAAACTGACACAAATGCACCAGGCAAGGTGGGCGACGCCAGGGGAACAGTGCCTTCCCGCTGCTCCCCAACAGGGGAGCCGACAGGGGAGAGGAGAGCAGGAGGGTGTGAGAAGGGGGACACGGAGCGGGAGGAGGGGGAAGGTGTCATCTCACCTTTACCAGCCTCCTCTGCCTCCAAGAAACCCAGTGCCCCGGAGGGGGGTCTTCTTTTTTGGGGGGACAGGTGCTAATCAATGCTGACAACATCAAGAGCATCTTGCCTTAGAGAGAGATGGAGGTGATAGACATGGAGATGACAGAGACATGGAGGTGACAGAGAGACTCCAGGTTACAGCCCAGAACAGGACTCCAACCAGCCTCAAGATGCCACTTTGCCCTGTGACTTTTTTGTCTGTTTTGTATTTTCTCTGAAAGCACAACTGCCTCCTCTCAAGAGCGAGCACTTACCCTGAAATGGAAATTTTGTTTCCCACCCCTTCCCTGACCCTAGTTTTTATGAGAGCTGGCCCAAATGGTCCCTCTGACATAAAAAGCAAATAATCATGCTTATTCCTCCGTAACTCTCGGTGGCCTACCCCACCCTCACCCCAACCCAAACAGGGCGCATTAGAAACGTTGAGAGCTTTGGCACGAGAGGAATTTGGTTAGGGCGAAAGCATGATGAAATGTAGCCTACTTTTCCTATCAACGCTACTGCAACTGGAATCAAGATTGATGTTAAAGAAACACCAACCAGAACATTCTGGTCAGATAAAGCCTGCCGGGGGAGAGGCCTCGCACCGACCTGTGTCTGTGGCTTTTCACTGGGCACCAGTGCCAGGGCCTCAGCCATCCCGGCCCCCCTTAACGAAGAGTTCCGGGGCCCTTTCTCCTAGGGCTGCGCAGGCCTGCTGGCCCTGGAGGTGGTGAGAGAGGAGGGGGGCGGGGCATTGGGAAGCTGGCTTTGTCTCTACCAGCGTGGAGTCTGGAGAGCGACTCCGCACTACAGGACAAGGGTCCCCAGGACCTGGAGGGAAGACAGCCTCCACGGAAGGATGGAGCCCGAGGGGTGGGTAACGGAGGGCCCCTGACCCCACTAACCACGGCCCTCCCCGAAGGCAGCATTCGCTGTAGGCCGAGCCTGGAGCCAATGTGTTTACACACCGCATGGGATTATCAGTTTGCCTGAACCGACTGGTCCAAAAACAACCCTGAGCCTGGTGGTTTCTGCAGCTTGGATTCTGCCCCCCACACAGGGGGGAGCTCTGGCTTCCAGACCCACCCGGGCTGCCCCCCAGAGGCCGTCCTGGGTCGCCAGGCCCAGACACTTGAACACATTGAAAAGCCGCTCAAAACCACCCACTATGTTCTGCGCAAGAGCAGCAGTGGCAGGCGGGTCTTATAAACGTTTCCTTCACTCGCCTCACTGAGGTTTTCGTGCCCAGATCACGGAAAGCCCCGAGGTCAGAGCAGATGCCTTCCCCGCAGCAGCTCCCTCTCCAGAAGCGTCCCTCCAGCAACCAAAGTCCCTGCCGCCTCGGCCTGACACAGCCCAGCTCTCCTAGCGACTCTGGGAGACAAAGCCTGACCCTAGTTCATGTTCCAAGTCAGTCCTCTGACCCCCTCCCACCGCAGGCCCAGCCTCCCCGAGACCTGCTTCCCCATCACAGACATCCTGCAGCATAACCAAACCAAGGACTATTTTCATCCCCATGAAACCAAGGACTGCCCGTCTATCTCACCACCGTCTCAGCGTCATCTGCCTCATGGGAGCAGGGGCTGCCCCCCACCTGGAGTGCAGAGGACAGAGGGGCTGCCCCTCCTGGGCCACATGGTCCCTGCTCCTTGGAGAAAAGGGACCGACCGTTGGGCAGGGGCCCCAGAACTATGGGAGTGTGGGCTCTCGGGAACACGGGGCCCCAGCTCAGCAGTGAGCTCAGAGTCCTTGCTCCACTTTGCTCCACGGCCTGAATGGGACAGTGGGGAGCTGGGGCCCTGGTGCTGAGGAAGCCGTCCGATGTGAAGGAACAAGCGTGGGCTTGGTGTCAGCAGAGCCAGGATCCAGGCCCAGCTCCCCATGCCTGCCTGTGAATGCTCAGCAAGCCTCTGCTCCTCTCTGACCTCAGATCCTGCACTTGTGGAATGAAAATAAGCATTTCTATAGCCCAGAGTTGAAGCAAAGCCATGCATTTGAAAGCAAACAGGTCCCATGCAAGTGGCGGGGCAAAGTGATTTGTTCTAAACTTACAATCCCTGCAGTGATTGTAGGAGAGTAACAACTATGAGGTGTCACTAGGCATTTGTTTGCTGGCAGATGTAGAGTCTGGGTACGGGAAACCCTCTGGTCATGGGCATTAAAAAATATGGACCTGGCATAGCCAGGCTCACAAGGGCAAGAGTAAGACCAGCAACTATTCTGCTTCAGATTCTGCTTGAATCTGGGCTCAGGAAGACCACCTAGATTCTAGAGAACTGACTACGAGCATGGGCTCTGGAGCCAAACAAGCAAGATACTTCCACTTAGGCTGTGTGACCTCAGGCAAGTTGCTTCACTTCTCGGAGCTCCAATTTCTTCATCTGTGTAATGAGGACAGAGGGCCGGGAGACAATGAAATGATATAAATTATAGAATATAAACATACACAAGTGCCTGGCATTTAAGAAGATGTAACACATTTTCGTTTTGAGAACTAAGTGGAGTTGGCTGAGAAACCCTGAGAGGATGTTGGAACAGGGTGGAACACCTTTCAACAAGGCAAGAGGGTTCGTGAGCAGAGAGTCCTGCAAATGCATCACGGGTTCCCTCAGTGACGAGCAAGCTAATAGGACTGTTAGCATTTACTGAGCGTGTGCTGTGTGCCGGCCCCGCAGGAAGCAGTGAACGTGGATGAGCCGGAGCAAGCCTCCGCGTTCTAACACTAGGAGCACCTCACGGAGATGCCAGAGGCTGCCTGTCGGTGTTCACGCATCACTGCCAGCGAGCCTCTCCACGGTTCTCTGGGGTGTGTTTCCTCTCTCGGCCCTTGGCAAGTTTATAAACCATTGGCGCTGAGAGTTTCCATGTGTCCAGCACGTGGGCTCTGTTTTGCTCCAGTTACTCTGGGTCGGCAAAGGAAGAGCTCTGACCTTCTCAAAGTTCACCTGGGTGTGCGGAGATGGCTCGGGGGCCCAGGGCCAAGATTAGGTGGGGCGGGCCCTCCCACAGCAGCAGCCTGAGGAGAATCCCTCAAACCCAGGGCTGCAGCCCCTGGACCCAATCTTGCAGGTCACGGGCACTCAACCAGTCTCTTGGGGCGGGTAAGACAGAATTAGTTCCCATCTTTTTCCCCCCAACCACCATCCCAGCCTGTCTGTGCCTACCCTGTGTCAGCAATAAGTGGGTTAGTGGTCTGAGTTGAAGGTAAGGTCCTTCCTGAGGCCACTGCGTGGGACCCATCCCAGCACTTTTCAGAGGCTGGTGTCATGGTGAAGAACACGATCAGACGGCCACGGTCAGACCCTAGCCTTACCACTAGCTTGTCTGAGTGACATTGGACTAATGACCAATCTCTCTGTACTCCAGTTTTCTTACATGGAAAATGTGGATGATAATCATAGGCCCTACTCTTGTAATGCACTTAGTCCAGTGCGTGGCATACAGTAAATTATTGTATATAAAACATGCAAATATACACACAGTCATATGCACATACATCTATGCCCACATACACACACAATATACATATGCACTCACAGAGCCGCTAAGCATTGAGAAGCAGCCTGAAAGTGTACATTCCACACTCACATGCACCCACACACTGACCTCAAAACACAGAGCAATGCACAAATTATGCAGATGAATATTCTGAGCGATGGCTACAGCAATGAGAGGCAATCAGATGGGAAGAGTAAAACCAGGAAGACTGCTCAAAGGAAACAACTTCTGATCCGTGTTTGGGGGAAAAGGTTGAGTGAAATTATTGTTTGTGCTGGGACTTCTTCCAGATTTACAAACAAGGTAAAACCCAAACCAGAGGTTTCCCCGGTCTGGCTGGGAGAGAGAGAGCAGCCTCTATCCTCTCACCTCATTGTGAACCACAAACTGGCAAAGGGACTACCTTCTCCTGCAAATACAGACCTCGGGGAAACTCAGAGAATAACCATGTGAAATCCTGCAGGTGGACACGGGATATCTTTGTATTCAGACCAAATGCCGAAGAGCCTGTCAAATAGCTTCCTGTAGATGGGGCTTCCTCCATCTGTCCTGATCAGCTGGGATGGATCTCCTTGATCCCCCAAAAAATAAGTAGAAAAAAGGAAGGCCCTCATGTGCCCCGGATCCGGGGATGGACTTGAGTGTGAGGCCAGCTAGACACCTCGGCTAACATTTGGTGCCACGGCTAAGTGCAGTCTCCAGCTCAGCGGGCCTCTCCCCCTTTATCTCGCCCTCACCATTCCTTTCACTTTGACATAATGAAAGTGCAACTTGCACACTGTCTCGAGATTGCATATGATAATTGGAAACATGTGTCCGAGCTGGCACCCCTTCAAAGGACTCTGGAACTCCGACTTGGGCCGTCTTCTGATTGCAAAAGCAATCCCTCGAGCTGGCTCTCTTGCCTTCACATTTTTTCAGCTGTACCTTAGCGTTAACTCTTGCCAGGAGGAGGCTGATGCAAGCCGAGCTCACTCCCGACCTTCTGCAGAGGCTGGCAGTAACAATTCCCCGCAGCGAGGCTCTGAACTTGGCATCTAGGCACCGACTTTTCAGCAATAATAGCAAGCATCAGCAAGTCCATTTTTCTTTTATGCAGAAATGGCATGTTGATAGCTCAACACCCAGGTGGGGGCCTGGTCTTCCGGGGCATTGCCTGGACTTTCACCGAATAGAGGGCTGGATCTTCTCTGATCCAGCAAGGTGGCTTCTGGGAAAGAAAATAGCAAAGTGTCTTTATCTCACCAGGAGACTCCTGGGGGGAACCAGAATCAGTGGTGACTCCACTACAGTCACCCCAAGCGGTGTGACACACAGGAGGGGCTGAGGGGACCTATTCAGTTTATCAGACACCAGATACATATCTGTGATGTGCAAACGCCACCCAAGGTCCTGAGTGGATAGGGGACAAGATGGGCCTCCTGTCCTCCAACATCCGAATTGGAGGCTGAATAGAGGATTTCAGTCTTTCAGCTTCTAGTCTGGATGTATCTACATACCACACACCCACAGCACAGGGAGGCGGGCTCTCACACACCCTGGTGTTGGCAGCAACCACGCTGTCCCCTCACCTTGGCCTCTACCTGCTTGTTCCTGACCTGCTTTCACTTCCATTTCATCCCTACTCGGTTTCAAACTCTTGGCCCCATGCCCCTGACCCTGATCCTGCCCTAGGTTTTCCAGAGAAGTGCTTCTCCATCTTTAATGTTCACCTGAATCATTTGGGGACCTGATTCAGTAGAGGGGAGGTGGGAAACTGAGATCCTTCACTCTTAACAAGCACCCTGGCGAGGCCCACAATGCTGTTCTGGACCACACCCTTGAGAAGCAGGGTCATAGACCACACATGGTCATCCCACGTCTAGACCTCAGTTCTCACTTGGGAACTTGAACCAGACTCATCTGTCCTGTTCTCAAAGTCCCAATTAGCCTTGGGCACAACAGTCCTGGCTCTACATCCAGCCACTGGGAATTCAACCTCTGCCTCACGCTTACGGGCCATTGTCCCACATGGTAAGCGTTTTTGTCCTCCCTTGATGGGAAGAAGTCAGGAAGGGGAAGCCCTGATTTACATAAATATGGGAAGAATGTGATGAGGGCTACAACCAAGTCTTGGGGATGTAGAAACTCATCCCAAAGGGAAGCCAGGGGTAGAGCCAAGGTCAGAGTCAGGCTTCTGGCAGCAAAGCAGAACAAGGGAAAGGCATCTGCCACTTGGCACCAGGCTTGGTCCTACTCGTAGAAGAAGGGTCGGTGACAAGCAAAGCACCACGACGGAGGCCTGTGCCATCTTTTGTGTCAAGATATTTCTGAGCAGGCTTTCTATCTTCTCTGACACTCAGTTTGTTCATCTTGATAACAGAGGGATGAAAAGTCATCCTCATCAGCGTCAGACCTTCAGGACTGTCCTAAAACTTCTCAGACGGGCTGTTTTTACTGCACCCAGGACAGTTTACATGACACTTGATATAACTATTGGCAATGGCTGTAAAAATGTCACAGTTAAGTGTGTAAAACAAGTAGTACCATCGGTCTCAGGGTTTGTCTTCCTTCAGCTTTAAGTAGATGAATTCCAAAGCCAAATCATGTCAGGAGTCATTGAAGCAGTTGAAAACCCCAAACTGTTCCCTTGATGGCCATATGTGGAGTTTCCACCTCTGGCTCTCACCCTTAAAGGGCAATATACAGTTTATTTACAGTTTGTCATATTTGAAGAATGTCATTTAAAAATAACAACCAGTTCTATTCCTTTTCTCTTTAGTTGGCTCCTTTCTGGATCTATAATGGATGCTGATATAGTTACAATCTCTCTTTTATCCCTTAAGTAAAAATATCACTATTTTAAGTAAAATATCATGGACATGCCAAAAAAAAAAAAAGGGGGAGGAGGCTTTCAAATGCCCCAAAAGAAGCTTTGCTGGAAAAACATAGCAAAGAATTCAAGCCACCTAAAATTTATCAGAACAGATGGCTAGTTTTCTCTGAATTAATAGATGCTAGAAGCAATAAAACAAAAGTAAATGTTGTATGTGCATACCGGAAGTCATCTATTCAGAATCTCTTTGGTTTACATCTAGGTATCCAATGCCACAGACTTGCAGCCTCAGGTGGTAAATATAAACTTATCTCTGAAAAATATTTTGTTTCAGAGACTGTTTGATTTTTTTTTTTTTTTTACAACATGATCCTACACAGAATGAGAGCCAAAAGACCAAACTGTGGGCAAAATTCCCTCTAAATCAGTCTTGCTGTCTTATGCCAATAGCCTCTGGATTCAGCACAAGCAAGAGTTCTAGCTGAGAAAGCTGTCTGTTTGTTACCGCTGTTCTTTTGGACTTAACTTTCACTTGGTCATTTTCCTGGATTCTCCCTACATGTTCCAGGAAGCCTCCCTCTGTACCTCCTGTCAAACAAGACTTCATCCCCACTGAGAAAGCACAGTGGCATGAGATTCACGGTGCGGAAAGTGATGATAGGACAGAGGTCTATGAGCAAGAGGGCCCAACATACATCAAAGGGTTTGGATGCCCTGTGGTAAGAGAATGCAAAACTCTACTCAGTGAGGGATTTAGTCTATATAGACTTTAATTATGGCTTTATTGGGTTGTGGTTTGTGCATATTTGGTGAGTCATAGAAGTTCTTAAAAGCAAAAAGCTTTTCAATTTTCTTACTCATTATAAAAAGCTTTGTCCTATGTAAAGCAATAAAGACACAATTAGAATGGGATAACCAGATCCCAGTGGAATAAGGGGAGTGTCAGAAAAGAAAGCAATATTTAAATCAGAATCCTGATTATGCCACTGAACGGAGAAGGCTCAGCCCGGTGACACGTGCAGACCATCTGGACTATGGGTGGATCTGAGTACTGTTGAACTGTGCACAGTTCAGGTAGCAAGGAGTGACAAGTCCAAAGAACACATTGAGCCCCACTGTCCTCAACACGCCACACGAGCTACACCTGTATCTGTGCCCTACACGTGTGTCCCCTTATTCACTGGGGTGAGGGAGAAACCTTACTCCATTAGTCCACGTTCAGCCAAACTTCTAATCCACCTGGTTTGTTTTGTTTATGAATTTATACGTTAGCAGGTGGCTAAGGGAGTAAGCTATGGAAGTAGAATTCCTGGGTTCAAATTCTGGCTCTCTCATTTACAGCCTGTATTAGTCATTGAATGAGTGGCTTAAACAACATAAATTTATTTTCTCACGGTTTTTAAGGCTGGGAAGTCTTCTGGCCAATTTGGTTTTTGGTGAGGGCTCTCTTCCTGAGAGGAGAAGTAGGGAGGAAGAGCTCTTATAAAGACACTAACCCTGCCGAAGCCAGTTTGGCTCAGTGGATGGAGCGTCGGCCTGCGGACTGAAGGGTCCCAGGTTCGATTCCGGTCAAGGGCATGTACCTTGGTTGTGGGCACATCCCCAGTGGGGGGTGTGCAGGAGGCAGCTGATCAATGTTTCTCTTTCATCGATGTTTCTAACTCTCTGTCCCTCTCTCTTCCTCTCTGTAAAAAATCAATAAAATATAATTTTTTTAAAAAAAGACACTAACCCTATTGGATCAGAGCCCCATCCATATGATCTTATTTAACTTTAATTGCTTCCTTGGAGACCCCATTTACAAATACAGTCACATTGAGAGTTAGGGCTTCTACACATGAATTTTAGGGACACACCGTTCAATCTATAAAACTAAGGTATGTGACTCTGAGCAAGTTATATAAACTTTGCCTCAGTAAAATGGAATGAGAATTATATCTATCCTATACTTTGCATTCACTATGACCTCTGTAAGTGCTCAGCATAGTGTTAGTTGTCAATATTACCTTTCACTCATATAGAAGTAAATTCTAGGGCTTCGATCCATTAGGGTGACCAAGAAGGATCAGAGACTTGAGATTATGAGGGAAGAAAATGGAACCTGCAAACCAGCTCTTTACCCGGATGAGGAGAGGCAGAAAAGAGACAAGAAAGTGGCCCGGCTGGCGTGACTCAGTGGTTGAGCATCGACCTATGAACCAGGATGTCATGGTTCGATTCCCAGTCAGGGCTTATGCCAGGGTTGTGGGCTCCATTCCCAGGGTAAGGCATGTAGGAGGAAGCCAATCAATTGATGTTTCTATCTGTCTTTCCCTTTCCTTTCCTCTCTGAAATCAATAAAAATATTTTTTAAAGAGAGAGAGACAAGAAAGTGAAGTGCTAAGAAAAGAGAACACACAGTCCATGTTGAGTGGCCTGGATGCTGGAAAGTTTCTCCTCATGTTGAACTAAAAATCGTTCCCCAACATTTCCACCTACTCACCCAAGTACTGTACCTAGGAAGTGTTCTCTGCTACAACGTGAGGTGTTGGCCCGTGCCCTAATCCACATGACAAATCTCCAAAAATAGCTATTATGTCCCCCACCCATGTTGTTTATTTCCCAAGCTAAACAGTCCGGGTCCTTCAATCATCCCCATATAATAGAGCAGGGGTCCTCAAACTTTTTAAACAGGGGGCCAGTTCACTGTCCCTCAGACTGTTGGAGGGCCGGACTATAGTTTTAAAAAAAAACTATGAACAAATTCCTATGCACACTGCACATATCTTATTTTGAAGTAAAAAAACAAAACGGCAAAAACACCCACATGTGGCCCGCGGGCCGTAGTTTGAGGACGCCTGTAATAGAGTTTCCAGTCACTTGCTGTCCTGGTCAGCCCGCTCTGATACACTCTAATTTGTTCATGCTCCTCTTCAAATGTGGTATCCAGAAGGAAACACAATACTCCAGATGTGGACTGACCAGCACTAATTACAATGGGAATATTAACTCCTTTGATCTGCATAGTATATTTCTATTAATGGAGCCTAAAATTACAAAAACTTTTTCAACTGCCACATCACTCTAGATTTTTATTTTGAGTATATGGAAAATTATAACTTGTTTTTTGTTTTGTCTTATTGTGCTTTGTTTTCTTATTGTTATTAAGCCAGGACTCCTTCATCTTTCATTTTTGCCAGTGATTACTCAGGCTAAACATAGGCGTGTGGTTGACTAAACGGTTAGACTTACAGTCTATGTGGGCAGGAACTAAGTCTAAGTCATCGTGGTTTCCCGGAGCCTAGTACAGTGCCTGGTTCACTGACATGTTAGTTATATCTTCTACCAACTACCTCCCACCATGATTAGAGCTTAAAGAATAAAAGCACCAGGAAAAAGCTGGATCTTTATTCCTAATTATACCATTGGCCCCCAAACCCCTGTAATGTCTCCCACCCTGACAACCTGACCTTTGTAGGACTTTTGTGAACTCATTCAAAACAACCCATCTAATGGCAAACACAGCAGAGAAGAAAAAGTATAGCGAACTGTGTGAAACATGGGGTGAATAAAAGAGTGTTTGCTCAGTCCAGCTCCATTTATAACTACATTATATTCCTCAGACTAAGAGTCCCATCTCTTCTATTTGGTCACCTTGTGAGAGGAGGGGGAAGCCTTGAGCTCCCCCTAGAGGTTAGAGCATGGGACTAATAAGAAATGCTCAATAACTTGAATGACCACTGATCTTCTTTCCTATCTGAATCTTGATCTGGTAATCCAACGTCCTGATCGATCTTCTCAACTGTCAGAGAATGGTGACTTGAGAAAGGGTCAGGCCAACTGAGACCTCTGGAGAGAACCACCAATGTACGTGACCTTGGCCCAAGGAAATTACTACAAACTCATTTTGTCTAAATACTAGCTCCCTCACCATGTT
Source organism: Cnephaeus nilssonii (assembly GCF_951640355.1). Lineage (NCBI taxonomy): Eukaryota > Metazoa > Chordata > Mammalia > Chiroptera > Vespertilionidae > Cnephaeus > Cnephaeus nilssonii. The sequence continues at coordinate 9,102,925 of NC_137092.1, read as the reverse complement.
GGTTTGCTTGCTCTTGTCAGCTTTAGACCCCAGGCTGCCTCCCACAGATTTCCATATTTTGCATTTGCTTAACTTGGAGTTTATTGTTCCTATCCATTCATTTGTTCATCTCAGCTGGGAATATACTCGTAAGAAAAGTCAGACATGGGACTGACAGTCTTGTGAAGGAGAAAGATAACCCACAAATAAGTGAAATTGCAACCATGATGAGAGCTACAAATAGAAGTATATGGGGCCATGAGCACCACAATAGAGGGATTTGCCCTGGTGGGCAGGAGAAAGGCACATGTGAGGTGAGGGATGAGTGGAACCTACTGGGGAGGAGGAAGGCAGAGATAATTGTCTTCTGCAAAAGGTACTGTGAGAGGAAGTTCTTAACTCTGCCTGTAGAGGCCAGGAAGGCCCTTTTCAGGAGGGGCATTTGAGCTGAGGCTTGAAGGGTGAGTAGGAATACACTAGAAGGGCAAAAGGAAGTTCCAGAACGAGAAACAGCATTTGCAAAGGCCTGGGTGCAAAGGGAAGCATGGCGTAGTGGGTAACTGAAGGAAGCTGGCTTGGACAGATTCCAAGATGTCCTCAAGCATCAGGAGAAAGATGATGCTGGAAAATCCAGCAAGAGTCACTCATGATGAGCTTTGAACACTGTTCTCTAGAATTTAGATCTTATCCCATAGGCGATGGCAAGCCTCTGAAGCTCCAATTTGTACTTTAGAAAGATCACCCAGGCAGCCATGTGAAGGATAATTTGTAATCGTGAAGAATCAAAGAGAATTTTAACTCATCTGACATCAATGACTGGTTGGCCCATATACATTTGGCATTTTATATATGGTGTTACTTTGATTTGTTTGACAGGGGATCTAAAGCAATAGCAATCACAGAATCTCTGAGAAGACAGCTAGAGTTGGCTCCGTTTTTCCCAGAGTGTGTTCTATAGAACACTAATTCTATAGGGTATTAGTAGGTGTTAAGTAAGGGAGAAATATCTGCCCATTATAGTCTCAGAAAAGATACTTTAGGTTATTACCCATAGGGAATAGAGTAGGCTTGTAGGTAAACCAAAGGAGATAAAGCAGAAAAAGGGATCCCATGTCCCTTCAAAAAGCATCAAAGAAGACATATAATGGATAGCTACAGACAAAGTCAGACAAATGGGTACCTGCTTCTCTTTCTGTTATTGTTTTCCTTGGACTAGTAGTGAAACGGGCTGATGTGGGTACTTTTGAGCATTCAGATACTAATAGTAGGAAGAAAGTAGTTTCAACTTCACCTGGGCAGCAGAGAGAAATCAGTTTACTAGTATAATTCAAAAATTGGCTGTGCAGCTATCTACCCCTCCCCTGGAGAAGGAGCCAGACTGGGTAGGTGGTACCAGCCAGGATGATCGAGGTAAGGAGAAGGTTAGTCAGAAAGAGAAGTGACCCGGGGCAGAGAAGAGCAGGGAGAGGCAGGATAGGAATGTAAAACAATGCCCGCATGCTTTAGTATCAAGATAAAGAAACTGAGTCTGACACCAGGCCTGGGCCTGAAAAGAAGATCCAGTAGGAGATCGGGTCCCAAATAAATGCAGAGACAGAGTAGGAATCTGGGATGGAGATGCAAATGAAACAGAAAGGTCAGGCCTTTCTGACCTGCGTGGAGATGGGTAGCTCAGAGCATCTTCTCATGAGATGCGGCCATGTGGTGCCAGGGGGTGGAGGTCTCGCTACATTAAGCCACAGCATCTGGCTAAGCGAGGTCATCCATACACAGATAGACTGAGTCCTCCCCCAAGACTATAACTTACAGGGCAGGAATCATTTCATACGTCTTAGTTACTCCAGCATCCCCACACAGAGCCTAGCACAACAGAAGGCACTTAGTTAAGATTTTCCTGAACAAATGGCTGAATTGAGCTTCCCTCCATATTACCAGCCTTTCTTGACCGCTAGATTCCAAAGGAAGTTCTGTTTGAATCCAGAATGTCTTTGCAGAGCAACCCTCCTTGTTACACCCCAATGGAAAGATGTGAAGGCTTTATGCTTATTGAGACGTCAACTCCCAGTCTCAATAGTGAAACGATACAGTTGGCAAAGCAACCACAGTGAAACACCAAGACTGGCGTGTGTTAACCTCTCCTCTCCCTTTTTCCACTTCATTCCAACATTAGGCTGACCTACTAGTGAGCTGAGTGAGCAGGAACCACAGGCCCCTAGGCTAGCTTCCCAACAAGAGGCCTTAGGAAATTTTTAACGGTAATATTAATTCAGGCTTGTCAATCTGCAATTTTAGGAAAGAAACTTAAACCACAGAAATGTTATATTGTGTTATTTTAAGGTTGTTGTTTTTTTCTCTCCCAGCTTCTATAACCATGAAAGAGTTTTGGCATGAATATCCTCTCCCATAAGGAAGGGGAGGGCATTTCATGTCTTACATGGTGCCTGGGTCCACGTGGTGAGGGATCCATCCCCATACCAAGTGCCAAGGAGAGCAGGTATGGAATCAACAGGCAAAATGCCAGAGGCTCCAGAGGACAGGAAATGTGAGAGTGCCCGCCTCCTACAGAGCAAGGGATGGCGTTTCAGGGCGACTGCCGTGGTGCCATCCTTCCTGTGGCCGGCATTCACCAGAAGGACGGAGGGCGCTGCCAGATGCAGCTTTGTATACGCAGGAATGAAAAAAAGATAGAGACCAGCATCTTCAAGGTAAAAGCAAGTTGATTCCATTGCACAACAATGTGAATGTGCATAATGCCACGGAACTGTACACTAAACATGGTTTAAATGGTGAATTTTATGTTACCTATATTTTACCAGAATAAAACATTTTTCATGAGCAAACAGAATAAGGGGGTGGGGTGGGAGCGTCAGTATCTCCAGTCCCCTGCTCCCTCCAGGCACACGGGAGGACTGCACCGCCCGCCCGGCCTCCGTCAAGTTCGGAGTGGCCGCTCTGCTTGCTTTGGTCTGTGCAGAGTAGGCGGAAGCGATGCGGGTCGGGTTCTGGTGGAAACATTAGGCACCGTGTACACTTCTCATGCTCGCCTCCCCGGCTGCAGTGAACCCCAAAGCTTGGTGTTGAGATGGTGAAATCATAAAATGGCGAAACCCTTGTCAGCCTGGGTCCTGAGTGACCAGGTTGAGCTTAGTCTCCCATCAACCTACAGGGTTGAAGCATGAACAAAAAAATAAACCTTTGTTTTATAAACCTTTCGGCCAGAGAGATCTGATTCTACGACAGAAACACATGGTATAACTTAGCCTATCTTGATGAGTACAGGTATACTGCCTCATCTCAGTGACAAAAATCAAGCTCTTGTCTTCTTCTTGCAAAAGCCTTATGTTCACGTCTTAGTTAATTGCATTTGCTAGCTGTGCAAACTCAAACAAGAAAAAAACTCTCTGAACCTTAGTTTGCTTGTATTTTTCATTTATGAGGGAGCTGCAGGAGAGTTTAAGTTAAATTTTATTCAACAAACACCTACAGAGTGTGGGAGTGCCAGGCACTATGTTGGTGCGAGTTGGCATGGAGAGTCCCTTCCATATCTGGTAGAATGGCCCGTCCTGACCAGCTGCCTAGGACCGTCCTGCAGAGCTTACTGCTAGGGACAAACTTTGGTCAAGCCCTGGTGCTGCCACTCACATCATGTGACACTTTGGGCAAGTTATGACTTAATCTGTCCCTCTCCATTTCCTCAACTAGTAAAACAAGGATATTTATCCCACCTACGAGGTCTGTTGGGAGGGTTAAATAAAACAGTGTGTGTAGCCCAGCTGGTGTGGCTCAGTGGTTGAGCATCAACCTATGAACCAGAAGGTCATGGTTCGATTCCTGGTCAGGGCACATGCCCAGGTTGCGGGCTTAACCCCCAGTGTGCGGCGTGTAGGAGGCAGCCAATCAATGATTCTCTCTCATCATTGATGTTTCTATCTCTCTCTCCCCCTTCCTTCCTCTCTGAAATCAATAAATATATATATATTTTTTAAAAACAGAACAGTGTGTGTATAGAACTCCCTGATTAAGTTCACTGGTGATTGAAGCAGACAGATCTGGTTCTGGTCTAGTGGCACTTCTTACTTGGTGTCTGACCCTGAGCACGTTACTTAGACACTTTATGCCTCAGTGTCTCCATCTATAATGAGAGAATAGTTGTGGTACCACTACTTCCATTGGTTTGTAATGAGAAATGTTGAATTATGAAACACAGTGACACTCCAGACATGTTAATGGCCCCTAAGATAGCTGTTTTACACAAACTGGGCTGTTTTATGTATGTAATACAAAACATAATTATTTATTGAGTGGGTAATTCTCCCACCTTGAAGGTAGGGACTGAGTCTTAATCCTCTCCACATCTCCAGTGCCTGGAAAGTAGACCGGTTAAATAATTGTGATAAATTCATCATATTTTCAATTCTCTTTCTTCTCTCCTCCTGCAGAAAACTCAATCTCTTGACTTTAGAAAGTCATAAGCTCTTCTGGGGACTGTCTAGGTGTCAAAGAGGTCACTTGTCCCACATTTTCCTTCAGACCCTCCTGGGCCCAACAAGTGGAGAGAAGGGGGTGGGGGTGGGGAAGGGAAGGGGCAGGAAGGAGCACGCAAGCTCCCCAAATTGCCTCAGTCTCTGGGTCGTGTTTTTCTGCAGTCTGAGAGGTTTTGTTTTTGATTTAAAGAAACAAAACGGTTTCCAAGGAAAACTCATTTTGTTATCGTTAAAAACCATTTCGTTTGTGATATTATTTCCTCTGCTGAGCTTTCAACTTCGTAAACTCCTGTGAGGCTGGGACAGTTCCAGGGCTGGGAGTGCTCCTGCGTGCACCACGTGGCCCCCTGCGGAGCCCACCACCGCTGCGGAGCCCAGAGATGCAGCTCAGAGAAGTAAATCCCTCTCCCCGCTCCGCTCAGACTCATGTCGGCAGCATCCTTGCAAGTGGACCCTCCATGTCTCCGTGCAAAAGCCTTTTTATCCTCCAGGATTAGTCATTCATGGAACTTCCCCTGCAGAAAGCGTAGGACCGGTGGCCAGACACAGCACAGCTAAGGTCAGGGTTGGTGAGGTGAGTATCTCTGTGTGGTTTTGTGGCCAATGGCTGGGGCTGCTTTATGACACCTGAGAGAAAAATCTGTGGAGTCCCACATTGTGACTATTTGTCCTCACTATTCACGATCATAGAGGACTCCCACTTTTCCTCAAACCCCCCACCAATGTGTTGTGCAACTTGGGGGTGGCCAAAGAGAAGATCTTCCTTCATGTGATAGCTATGCCGCAGCAATATATTTAAGAGCTGGGGCCTTTTCAGGCTGTTTTTAAACAGGGAGGAAAACTCATCCTGGTTCATGGAATTCACTGGTGTGAAATTTTCTCAAGTAAGAAGCCACCCAACCCAGTGAGATGCAGGGCTCATGGGCAACGTTTTCCTTATGGGTGAGAGGTAGTTCAGACCAAGGGCAGGATGCTACACTTAGATCAATTTTGAATCGATAGAAGGCTAAACTCTCTATCATAATTTTCTTTAAAAATGGACATTTTTCCTTGAAGTCTCCTGCCACTGGAATTGTTTAAACAAACTAAACACCACGCAGAAATGTTATAGAAGAGATTCAAACAAATGAATATTGACATTTGATGACCTCAGTTATCCTCGCAATCCCAAGGTGCTGTGACTGGATTAACACATTCTCATTTAACAAACACTAGGAGCCTGCGTGTGCACTGGACTCCTTGAGGTGCCATGAGACATTCAGAAATAAAAATATCAATATTTACTGGAAGGGTTAAAGGAACACAAAAATCAGACTGTTGAAGTCACATTCCTGTAGCTGCAAATATATATTCTATATTTTATATTTATATTTTAAGAGTGAGGAATGCATGTTAATGAGTCATAAGGATTGAGGTGGCAAGAAGGGGGTCTGGGAAATGTTGACGGCAGGCATTGGAGGCCAGAAAGAAGAAAGCAAAGGATTGTTGGGATCAGTAGTAAGCAGCACAATAGTTCTCCGAGCAGCAAGACAGGACCTCCCTCCAGCTGCCTGTAAGAAGGCAACAGGGGAAGGTGGTTGGAGACACAATGGGGGAATGAGAACCTGGACAAGGGTGGCAACAGTGGGAAGAAAAATACCAGATGCTGCAGAGGTGAATCAGGAGGGAACATCAGATGTAGGTGATAAAGATGGAGGAGTCAAGGATGACTCCAAGTTTCCCAGATAAGAAACTTCTTCCCATTGCAATATTCTAGTAATCCCTAATATTTATATAGCCCTTTACCATTGCTAGAGAACCTCTGTATCCATTAAATTTCTTCCATTTTACAAGTGAGACAACTACTAGTAAGACTCAAAGGGTATCAGATAAGCATTGTCCATCCCAAAGCCCTCTCTTTATTTTGACAATCGATTCTCATTGTGTGTGCAGACAGACAGCTTGGAGCAAAGAAATTGTGGTCATAGATATAGTTGATTAACTTAAAGGAAAATGAGTTCTGGGGGGAGGAATCAGAAAATTCTGGCTCCCTGTTGAAGACTATGTACAAGATGCTAACGCACGCTCAGTTTCCTGTGGAATAAACACAGACCGCAGAGTCTAAGACAGTGATGGGCAACCTTTTGAGCTTGGTGTGTCAAACTTCACCAAAAAACTGAGCATAACTCGGGTAGTGTGTCACTTTGAGGAAAAAAAACTAACTCCAAGACTCTAGTCGCAAATGTTTCATCCTCAGGAGCAGCAAATGTTTCACCCTCGGCATGCAGCCGCGTGTCATCAGAAATGGCTACGCGTGTCAGTGCTGACACGCGTGTCATAGGTTCGCCATCACTAGTCTAAGAGAAGGGCGCGTATCCAGCCTCAAACAAGGAACTATAGCCCACAAATGAAAATCACGGGAGGAAAAGCCCTGACAGAAGAGGGGCAATGGCTGCATAAGGTTGCCATCTTTAACAGAATGTAATGGTTGCAGGTTATTGGTCAACCTCCTTTCTGTACTCCCTGTCTCAAGCAAGGGACACGGCAGGAAGCCTTCAGAGTTAAAAGGGGAGTCTTAAGTCCAACGTCCTTCTCTCTACATAATTTGCACTACCTGGAAAGCATTGTCATTATGAGGTTTGTGAGGACTGGACAAATAATGACATAGTCCCTTCAGATGGGTAATTATTACTAGAAAAAGAAAAGAGTTATTCCTCATTCTTCTAACTTTTAATAAAACAATACTTATCATTTCCTGTCAACGTTTTTCCCCTCTTTTTGCTTCCTTTTTTTACCATACTGTACTAGAAGTTAAAAAAAAAAAAAGGACACATATGAGGTTCCATTTGGAGCACCTGACAAGCAAAACAGTCCTGGGGAATTCCCTTTGTCCTGTGGCTGGGAAACAAGGTGTCTCTTCCTATCTAACCAGCTGGCATTTTTGTTCACAAATCTGACTCTTCCCAAGGAGTAAGATCTTCCTTGCAGTCAGATCTGCTACACGCTGAGCAAACGTTAGCCCATAAAAGATGGAGACTCAAAAAATGCATGTTGACTGACAATATATATCAACTCATCAGACAAGCATGACTTAAGCAGGGTGGCTGAATGCAGTTATCTGAGCTATTCTGGCTTCCATTCCTGCTCAAAGCCAAGTGGAAGATACATATGTTCCGCTGCCAGCAAGTTCATACCAAGTTTCTCCTTGATACTTCCTTCTAATTTGCCTCCTGAGGAAAAGAAGCCAAGTAGAGCAGTCGCATTAGCCGTGCACGCTGAGATTTATGTAACAGACTTTGGAGCTAACCCTCACTGTAACCGTGTTTCCTAAGAAGCTGCCATAATATGAGTCGTTCAAAAAATACCGCGTTGGCATGGGAGGCAGTGAGCATAGCTTGTCTCCATCCTTGCCAAGGCCAGACCTGCTTATCAGTTAAGGAATTGCTTTACAATTATCCTCAAGTCACTTCGTGCAGATAAAACAAAGTCCCAATTTGAGTTTGGGCTTCCTGAAGACCTGGGCTCTGTTTTTCTGTTTCACTTTACCATTACCCAGGACCAGGGACACAGAAGCCTGATTAAATCCACCCTGAGATGAGAGAAGGCAGAAGAGAAGTCCTCCACGGAGGAAACACAGGCTTATTGGGGGGCATTCCTTCTTTGTTGCAGAATCAGTTCTCTGTGGCCCCAAATTTTCATAGGTTCTGATTGTCTCCTCGAAGGAGTTAGGATCAGATCATGCAGTTAAAACTGTTCTTCATGAGAGCACAGAATATTTTAAGATAGGCAGTTAAAATGGATTGCCACATTACTTGAAAACAGTTCTTCACTTTAAAACTCGGCTTCAGGCAGCCTGTTTAGATTTGCAAAACATCTGTGCCTCTAACACTTGGAAAGACACTCTGGAGCACAGACGCCATCTCCAACAGGTCTGGTGCCAAGCTGCTCAGAAAATAACAAAAGAATCAAATGAACTCTCCAAGCAAGTGCTCCCTTTCTACAGCAACACTTGCTTCATTCCTCTTTTATTTTATTATCCCCAAAAAAGGCTTTGTCTCCAAGGCCTTCTCCGTGATGCAAAAGGGGATGGGCTCCTGGGCAGTCATCTGGGGGTGAAGGTGGGCACTGCCATCTTCCCAGGAACCCACAGACCAGATCCCAAATGCCCCCATGCATTTCCCTCCAGACAAAAACTCATGAAATCTTTTTTTTTTTCCAAAGAAAATTCTCCAAACATACTACATCCTATTCCTGAATCGTAGAGTTGAGAGTGGCCTTAGAGGTCATTTAGCAAGACATTTGTCCCCATGTAGGAATTTCCTCTGTCACCAGGCCCTCCCTGTTGGGGATCATCTCCCATGTTCCTGGGGCCTCCAATGATGGGAGCTTGCCACCTCAAGGGCACAGTCCAGGCCTTTTATTTATTAGCTCCTCTCCATGTCCCAAATTGCTTCCCTGTAATTCAAACCATCAGACCCCTTCTACCCTGTGAAACCGCAAAGGATAAATCAAATTCGTCTTTTCATGGCAGATACTCAAATATGCTAAAGTAGGTGGTAGGGCCTCCTCTGAGTCTTCTCTTCTTTGGGCTGAATGGTTCCCAGGTTCCTGGGGTTGTCAGGCTCCTCCCCATTCAGGCAGCCACACGGAACAGGCTCCTGCTTGAAGATGTCTTGCAGGCAGGGAACTCCCAGATAGTAATAAAATCCTCTGGAGGTGATCTGCTGAGTACAGAAGATGCTGGATCCTTACCTCCCTTATCCTTTGTTCTTTAAAAAGAAAAAGAAGAAGAAGACACAATCCTAGCATTCTATGGTTTATCTGGGTTTTTTCTGCATTAACTGGCTCCGAAGTCACCTTCACCTCATCTTGGACATTGTTGTTTTTTGAAGCAGAGAGCTGATCTCCACCTTTGTCTCTGAAATGTTTATTTCCACGGCTTAAAGGCTTCGTTTAGTCTATCGAGATGTTTTTGAATCTTGGCACTGTCACCTAACATATCATCTATCCCTCCTAGCTTTAGGAGGAAAGTGACTTCTATGTCCTAATCTGAGCCCAAGATTTAAAAAAAAAAAAAAGTATGTATACGACAGGACCCAGGACAGAATATTTGACAGTTTACAACATTTACTGAGTGTATAAGAACACATGCCAGGCACTATTCTAAACATCATGAGTTAGCATATTTAGTTCTCATGTCAATTCTTAGATGTAGGTATAATGAATATCCCCACTTTACTGATGGGGAAACTGAGTAACCCCCCAAGGTCACTCAGCTAGTAAATGGCAGAGGCAGGATTTGAGGCCGGGTGTTCTGGCTCCAGAGCCTTATCCACTGCTCTGTATTTCTCCTGCCAGAACACTTTGAGAGACTTCCCTCCACTTTGACATCATTAGTCCAAAAATCAATGCTCTTAAGGAATATCTGGGTTAATGAGCTACAAGTCCAACATCTGTACTATCATTTAAGTAAGCTATTTCCATCCATCCTTTCCATAGGAATCCTACCTAATAAAAGGGTAATATGCAAATAACCATCACTCCGCTACGCCCACAATTGGGTCGGCAGGAGGCTGGGGGGCGGGACTTGGGGTGGCCTATCCGGCCGTTGAGAGGCACCAGAGGCTTTTGGCCTGGTGCACAAGCAGACACCCAGCTCCCCTGCCATGGAAAGCGGGGAGCTGGGTGTCTCTCTGTGCATACGGAGAGACTATAAGATGCCAAGAAAGAAACCACTACTAAGGAAAGGACTCAAAAACTAAAACTATGGAACTTACAGGTAAAGAAATAGGAGAAAATCTTTGCTACTTTGGAGGTAGCTAGATAGCTTAGAAGGACATAGAAAACCCTAACCATAAAAAAGTAATTGTTAGATTTGTTAAAATTAACATCTTCTCTTGAAAAAAGACACCATTATGAAAATAAAAAGGCAAGTCATAGGGAGAAATTATTCACAATACGTATGTCTGAAACAGACTTTTATGGAGAATATCTATGAAGCAGTCTTACAATTCAATGGTAAGAATACAGACAACCCAATGTTCAAAATGTGCAAAAGATTTGAACAGACACATCACAAAAATAAGATCTATACCATCATGTGATGATTAATATCATTAGTCATAAGGGAAATGTGGATTAAGCCTCAGTGATTTTCTACAAAACACACTAGAAAGGCTAAAATTAAAAAGACTGACAATAACAAGTATTGGCAAGTATGAGGAGCCACTACAACTCTCATGTAGGTGGGAGTATAAACTGTTGCACCCACTTTGGGAAATGTATTGACAGTTTCTTAGAAAGGTAAACATTCCCTTACCATAGACCCAGCAATGTTACCTCTTGGTATTTAAAATAAATCAATAAATCATAACATTTGTTCACACAAGGATTTGTATACAGATGTCCATTGTAATCCTATATAATAAAGAGCTAATATGCTAATTAGACCAGATGGCAGAACAACCTTCCAGAACGATCAGTGGGCGGGGCTGTGAGATAGCCGGGGCCACAAGGCAGCTGGGGCTTTGAGGGCTGAGTTCCTTGCACAAATTTTGTGCATCGGGCCTCTAGTATTATTTATAAGGAACTCTGTCAAATGCCTTTTTGAAGACAGACTGTACGGTGTTTATAGCATCCCCTGGATCTGCAGGTCCAATAAGCCCATCAAAGGAGATGATTTAGTTTGGAAAGACTTGTTCTTAGAGGATCTATGCTGGCTGGAGTGCTTGGTTGCTCTCCTTCTGGCCCTTTAAGCCAGCCTGGCTCTCCCTACCGCTTACCCCCAGCTGCTCATGCGTATCACAGAGGGCTATTCTTGCTTATTCGAGTCTAGTCCAGTCCAGTCTTGCTCCCAAACCCTCCACTGCCTACTCTAATTCCTTCACATTCTAATTCCATCTTTGATCCTTTCTTCTTCTCACATCAAGTATCTACAAGTGTGCTTTATTGGAACACTCCTCTGCCAGCAATAGGTTTTGTTTTTTTAAGGAGTGGTTCTTGAGTCAAAAAATAAAACTAGCTCATTTGCTGTGGAGTTCTTAATATGCTAATGGGCATTGTGTGGCTCTAGCTGGAATGATATTCCACACAGAATTTCAAATTGGTTCACCATGGAATCTATGCTACACACACACACACACACACACACACACACACAATCATGTGAGGATACTGGGAGAGCACCAATAACTATCTCCTTGTCTAAATGCTCACAATCACCTGTTTGTTAATGCATTGTAGAATTCTATTAAGGACAGAGAGAAATCTAACCAGTTGGTCAGTGCCAGAATCTATCTTTTTCTACGAAAAAAAAAAAAAAAAAACGCACACAGAATATTTGTGTCTCCATTTCAGTGGGAGTGATATTACATGCATTCTTTTAAATCTCTTAGGATGAATATTCTCTGGGCTCAGAAATTTGAAATGAAAGGAATTACTTCCTCTTACCTCAATTGGGCCTCTATGTCCCCTTAACGGTCTCTGAGCTTACCTTTGTAGACTGATAATTTTTTCTTGCTTCTATATCACATTCAAACCTTGTTCAAATGCCACATTCTCAAGGAAATAAAACCTTTGCTGATTACCTTATTTTAAATTCTAACACCTCCCCAATACTCTCTAGCCCTCCCACCCCTTTCCTGCATTACTTTTCTCAATAGACCTCAAGGCCTTCAAATGTAGTCTATAATCTACATACTTGCTTTGTTTTTTGCCTGTGTCTCCCCAAGGAGCTACTGCTGTATCTCCAGCACCTGTAATAACACCTGGCAGCAAACCCAGCTCAGGAGAGGAAGCCTCACCTATGTATCATCGTCTCACACCAGTTGCATTCCTTTGCCTCTTATATCCACCTTTTGGAAGATGTCCTTAAGTTTGCTCTTCACATTATTAATTCTGTTTTCCAAATTATAAAATCATCTCCTATTGCTTCCCACATAGATTTTAACTAAGCTATTGCATATTAATATCCTATCAGCTTTAAAGTTATCCTATACGCCCTCCAAATGTATCCTATACCCTTGTCTTTGTATGTCAACATTCTGTCTTTTCAGCCTGTTGTCTCCTGTATGAATTTTCTGCTCTTTTGCTACAAGAAGCAATGTCTTCTTGAATTTCATTGAAAATGCCAAGTAATTTGATGAAATTTTACTCTGAATCCTTTAGTATTTCATTTTCAGAGCATGTTCTTTCATTATTTAAATAAAATATATTATAAGTGAGCATTGTACTTTATGCATATCATACAAGGAATATTTATTAAATAAGCACACAGGCACCCACCACTGCGTTTTAAAAAATAGGACATTATCAGTGTTTTTGAAATTCTATGTGAGCCTTTCCCCCACCTCAATCCTGAGTTTGCTGTTAATTATTCCCATTTTCCTTTATGTTTTCACATTTATCAATGTATCCCTAACAACAGGTTGTTCAGTTTTGCATCTTTATGCAGATTGAATCATACTATATGTATTCTGTCATGACTTTCATTCTTTTATGAGTCTTTTTGACTCCACATGGGATTCATCCATGTTGGTTGGTGCATATGGTTGTAGTGCATTCATTTTTACTTTGGTATAGTATTTCATTACATGAATGAACAATTCATTTATCCATTCAGGTGTTGATGTAAGAATTTCTAGAGATATTCACATCCTCAACTATACCAAGGAATGCCAAATGGGTTTCCAATGTGGCTGTATCAATTGATACTCCAAGGACCAGTGTCTGAATGTTTCCATTGTTCCACATTTTTGTCTGTACTTAGTATTGTAAGACTTGTTAATTTTGTAAACCAGGGTGATACGAAGTGCTACCTGATTGAACATCTTTTCACATTTATAGACCAATCCTGTTTCTTCTCTGTGAAATGTTTGTTCATATCTTTTGCCCATTTTTTCCCTAATGGGCTGCCTTTTTCTTATTAATCCAAAGGTGTTTGTTATATAAACTAGATACTAATTCTTTATTGGTTAGTACATTGCAACTATTTTCTAATGATTTGGGGCTTCTCTTTTTACTTTCCTTTGAAGAAAAAGGTTTTTTAATGTAAAGCAGTCTAATTTACCAAATGAATTTTTACAAAGTTTGCCTCCTTTGAACCTTAAGAAATCCTCTTCAACTCCCAAAGTCAAGACTTTTTTTTGGTACTTTACTAAAAAAAATAATAATAATAATTGCATGTTTTCCCTTTTCACTTGAAGTCCTACACTCATTTAGAATTTGTGCAGGTGTGGAAGAATCCAGTTTTGTTTTGTTTTTTCCCAATGGATAACCAATATTTCAATGTCACTTGTTAAATGGTTCATCTTTTCCTAATCTTTAGTGCCAGCTTTTCATATGGTGGGTTTTTATCAGCTATGTATGAGTTTGTGTCTGGTTTCTTGATTCTGTTCCATTGGGCCATTTCTCTATTCCTACACACAAACCACACTGTATGTGTGTATATGTATGTGTGTGTGTATATATATATATATATATATATATATATATATATATATATATTATTGATTTTTTTACAGAGAGGAAGAGAGAGGGATAGAGAGTTAGAAACATCGATGAGAGAGAAACATCGATCAGCTGCCTCTTGCACACCCCCTACTGGGGATATGCCCGCAACCAAGGTACATGCCCTTGACCGGAATCGAACCTGGGACCCTTGAGTCCGCAGGCCGACGCTCTATCCACTGAGCCAAACCGGTCTCGGCATAAACCACACTGTCTTAATTACTACAGCTTGAAAAAGACTGGGTCTGGTAGGGCAGGTCCTCCTACCTGGACCTGTGTCTTCAGGAGTGTATTGGCTACTTATGAACCTTTTGTTCATTCATATTAATTTCAAAAATAGCTAATCCATTTTTTAGGTCTTCTTCAATATCTTTCAATAAATTTTTATACTTCTCTCCATAAAGATCTTGCATATCTTTTATTAAATATCCTCCCAGGGGCAGAACATTGTTTAGGGGGAGTAAAGAGGGATACTATAAATTCTTTTTTGGGAGGAGGAGGGAGGAACTCTTTCCCCACTCTGAGTGTTTCCTTCCACATGGAGGGATCTTCACCTGTGAAACAATCCTGGCCTGTCTCCACCCCTCACTCAGGCTGGCCCTGAGGGAGAAGAAGCAACATAATCTGATTAATGGTTTGGAAGGATAAACTTGGCTTTCTTGCCCAGGCCCCTTCTTCCCTTCCTCTTGGGAGCTGCTCTGTCTGTGAGAACATGTGGTCTTGATTACCCTAAGCCATGCAGAAAGCTTAACAGAAAAGACCCTTCCCCTATAGAAGAGGCCTTTGGAGCTCATATACTGCTAATGACTCATTGAGTAAGGCTGTTTAATTCTGGAACCCAGCATTATGAATCTCTCTTATGTACAAATACAAGCCACATTTTTCAAAATCAACATTATTGATAGCAGTGTTTCGGCCTCTCTCTGCCTCTTCTTTTGTCTGGTTCAGAACTCAGGCTGGGAAGAAAGATGCTATGAATTGGGCTCCCTTGAACTTCAATATGAATGCATTTCCTAACTGGATGTTACCATTGGATGGACACATAATAGACTTTCACATATTGCTCTTATATTTTGACAAACTTCATAAATATTTTATTCAATTTAATAATTTGCCCATAGATTTTAATTTTCAATATTGATAGGTATATCATCTGAAAAGAATTTCATGTCTTTCTTTCCAAACCTTATAAGTTTCATTTATCATTCTTGTCTTATTTGCTGGCTAGGCTCTCTGGAAAAATACTGAATAGACGTGATGACAGAGTGCATCTTTAGAAGACTTGCCTATAAAACAGTTTGAATGTGGTTTTCTTTTTAAGAAAAATCTTTAAATACTTAATTCCTTAAATGGTTATAAAAACATTCAGATTTTGTATCTTTTCTTGGAACAATTTTGGTGAGTTTTTTACAATGTTGAGTGCAAGAATTTTTCCAACTCACATAAGTTTTCAAATTTGATTAGCATAAGTTTTTTCATTATATTATCTTATCTTCTATGTTAGCATTTATGTAATTCACCTTACCAGAGATTTTTAATTTTTATATATTTTCCAAGAACTCAGCTTTAGGCTTTATTGCTTTTCTACTTTAATTTTTAATTGCATTAATTTTAGTTCACATCTTCATAATTTCCCTCATCTTACTTTCCTTGGCTTAGGTGTTGTTGTTTTTCTACTTTAATTTTTCTACCTAATTATCACCTAACTTCTCTTCTAATATAAATATTTAAGACTATAAATTTCCCTCTTGGTGAAGCTTTGTACCTCAAAAGTTGTTTTTTGTTGTTGTTGTTGTTGCTGTTATTTCTTTCAAAATTTTAGTCATTTTATCATAAAATAAAATAGAATACACTGGCAAGCCCCTTCAGGAGATGGTTCAAACTCTCTACAAGGAAGGCTTCTAGAAGCACTGAAAAAACTGTGGCTCACACTAAGCAGAGTTGAAATGCCAGACTTGTCATGACAGATGGCAAATGAAGAGGTTAAAATTCTCAAGGAATCAGGCATGATAGAATGGATATGCTACATTCCACCAAAGATCGGCTAGACGATTTGTTCCCCTAGAACATAATTTGCATGTTATTTACAAAATTCATAGGGAACACACTAATACCAATATAACCATAAAGCTCAGTGGAGGCTCTCCGAGGCCAGGGCTGAGAGTATAGGAGGATGTTATAGAAAGTAGCAGGCTGATAGCAATGACATGACAGGACCCTGAGATAATAGAGGCTAGGTGCATCACTGCCATTAATGTCTCTAATTAATTTGCAATTCTATTTGGTTCCTTTTCAATTATTTTTAGTCACTATTTATAACCTCCTTTTAAATGCCTTCTTTTTTTAAGTTTATAAAACACAATTTGCATTCTACTTTTGATAAGTCCAATATATTCAAGTTTTGTCCTTGTGTTTCTGCAGTGTATTGTGTCTTCTGATTCTAGTACATGTGGTGTGCGTGTGTGAGTGTCTGCGTGTGTGTGTGTGTGTGTGTGTGTGTGTGTGTGTGTGTGTGTAAATACATTGCCCTTGGAAATTTATCTATAGCAATTTTTGAGTCCTGAAATTTTAAAAATATTTCCACAGAGAGGGTTTTCATTTGATTCTTCCAGAGATCTGGGTGGACAATACATCCTGAGACTCAAATCGTAGAGCTGCTATGAATTTTGGTCCCAGATACATGCGAAGGTGAGCTGGGGTTAGGAATTCTTGTAGAAGACTTCGGCCTTTATTTTCCTCCAGTCAGAACCAAAGCCAATACATGAAACGATCCCCACTACCTCTGTGATGTGGGGTGTTTTTAACCCTGATTTACCACAGAGGATGCTGCCCCTCAGTGATGTTGGCTTCATGCAGGACGCTCAGGTCCACGACCCTCCTGCCTTTCATAAGCTCTGTCTTCAGCCCAGCTGAAGTGTAAATTGGAACCTAAGGATCCACAAGTGCCCTGTGGCAAATGCTGGCTATACCTTTCTGTTCATTTCAAGGCTTTGAAGATTTCTTTTACTTTCCCACCAACTCAGCGAGGCATTTAAATGAATGATTCGGCATTTTTTGGGTGTTCTAAACTTGGAATTTCTCCCGTCTCTGCTATGTCATGAAAACCAGAAGTTCTCTTCCTTTGAGTTTTCACAACCATGTTAACATTTCTGTGCTCTATAGTACTTTTTAGATCATCTCCATGGACAGATTTCCTCTTTACACATCCTCATATAAAATAGGATATATATATATACTCGGAATCTTTGAAACCTGCAGGGTGTGTGAATGGTCCTTGGATCCACTCTAACTCCTAGGCTGATGGATGATTCCTCTCCTCGGTTCTGTAGCTAAGGGTAAGATGATATTCACAGTTCAAGTGGCCATGATTCTTTAAAATCTATCTTTATTGTTGAAAGTATTACAGATGTCCTTCTTTTTTTCCACCCCGTTTCCCCCACCCAGGCTCAAGTGGCTACAATTTGTAACAGACTTTTATCTAAGTCAGCTTCAGCAGCATTTTCTCCTATACTTATTGTTCCAGGTCCTAATGCTTTGAACAAACATGGCTCCAGAAAATCTAGTTTCCATCATGTACTGTTAGCAACATTATGTTTCTCTCTTACTGCACCTACTTCACTCATGAGAACACCTATCAAAATGCAATACTCCACCACCAGTTTCTCCAACTCTCCCCTCCTTTCTCTTCCCCAGAACCTACCCATGTTTGCCATTGGTTCTGTAGCTTTTCCCAATACACACATTGATATCATTCTCATCACTGATGAGACTACATCTGTCTTTCTATGAACAGAGAAAGATGGCTGGGTAGTAGGAGAACAATTTACAGGAAACCTCAAAGTGCTCTATCCCATGTCCTACAGGAGTATTGCCCTGTTTTCTGGTTTGTGAAAACCCTCGGCCTCTGATCAATGAAGCGGTCATCAAGAGATTATAAAGTGACCTTTTCCCCTCAGATGTTCTGTTTTGTGAAGTTTTAAGTGAAACCTACATAGAATTTATTCCCCAATTTGTTCCATCTCTATATACTTGAGAGATTCTTCTTAGATTCTAGCATTAGGTGGTCCATAATGTTTAGTTTAGTTTAGTTTAGTTTTGTCTTTTTTTTTCCTGGTCCTTCAGGGATATTTATGGCATTTGGGATATTTTGAGAAGCTATAGTCTCCTTCCTTGGCCTGCACAAATTATATAAAAATATGATACTTTCAACCAAAGTTCCTGTTTTCCACATTTCTGATAAATTGGTAAATGTTTTCAAAGGAGACTGGGACCCTCATAACTGGATTCTAAATATTGGGATCAGACTTGAGAGTGGTGACTCTTTGCACTGGTCTCCTACAATAATGCATACTGTTGATCGGGGGTGATCAATTCCGCTGTTCAAGCTGAGTCTAAGGTCTCAGTTATACAGCACAATCTCCTCCTCCCTGGAGCTCAACCTCTGGTCCACTTCTCTCAACAGTATTCAAAGCTTTCGTTGTCTTGGGTTTCCTCCCAGTGATAATACCCCCTCAACTCCCTAATGTCTACGCCCTTGAATTGCTTTTACAATTGCAGAATGCTTACATACAACTGCTGGTTTATGGCACAGGTTAAAAACAGAGAAGCCCTTGAAGATTGGGCATCCTGACCCTTGAGTGGTTCAGGATTCCTTTTGCTGCCAGAATTAAGTCAAGTCAGCTCTTCTTCAACCTTCTGAGACATCAAGGCAAATTAAGAATTTCTCAATGCATTTCCCAATGTTCCTACTATTCAGTGAATGAGTATATTGCCTCTGGGCCAGAGCAATGATTCCTGCATCAGTCCACCTGGCTAGATGGCATCCAGAAACCTCATACTGATTAATATCATCTTCTAAGCATATGCATTTTTAATAACCTCACTCAGATTTTTAACAAAAGAACTTTCCCTTGCTGACTGAATGACTAACAAAGTGGTCAGGTTTGGAGCTCTCAAGATCATAGCCTCAATGAAGAACTATTAAATAATTTTGCAGTTCAGCAACCTTACTCAAGGATGACGAATAAGTGCTAGTTTAGGAAAGTTTTCAGTGTTGGACTAAAGGCCTCTACCACTGGAACAGTTTATTCAAAATTTCAGATGACACAAAGCCAGGAAGACCACCAATGGGTGTGCTGACAAATTAAAATTCAGCGAACAGCCCTGGCCAGGTGGTTCAGTTGGTTGGAGCATCGTCCCATACACCAAAAGTTTGCGGGTTCAAATCTCCGTCGGGGCACATACCTAGGTTTCAGGTTCAATCCCCAGTCGGGGTGAGTATGAGAGGCAACCAATCGCTGTTTCTCTCTTTTTCTCTCCTTCTCACTCTCAAAAATATATTTAAAAAATATAACTTCGGTTGAAGATTTAAAAAAAAAAGTAAAATAAAATTCAGTAAACAGATAAGAACAATGGCCCAAAATAAAGTGAGAAGAGAGGGGTCTTTAACAGATGATAAAGTCACCTGCCTTTAGATTAAAATATTTCACTGATTAGTATAACAGTCTAATCCAGGAAAGCTCTAATTTAATAGCAGTTTCTGTAGCACTACCTTGAGGTTTTAATTTATCAGACCCTAGATATTAAATAATCATATAATCTGATTTTTTAAGCCTGTAGTGCTATCAGCCTAAATCCAGACAATTTCCACCTTCCATCCTCCACACTATTAGAACCGTCCTGGGGTAGTGATCAGGTGATACTTTTGGAGGACACTGGAAAATGTGGGCATTCTTAGTAAAGAGCTACCGGAATTGTAACAGATCTAGAAACTGTCCCAGGATCTAGAAACTGTCACATGAGAAGCGATAAGATAAACCAGGTTATAGAGGATGGAAAAGAGGTGTCTATCTTTAAATTAATTTAAACTGCTGTCAAATGAAAGAGGAAGCAAATTTACTTCTGTTTGCTCCATTTCATAGAACTTGGGCCAATGAAACAAGGTTTTGGGGAGGTGGACTTCAACTTATAAAAGGATGTCTAATCAACTTCAGCTGCACCACATGGCATGGGCTACCCCATAAAGTAGTGACCTCCTTGCCATTGGAATTATTCAAGAACAGTCTCAATGACCATCTGTCAGGAAGTTATCAAAAATAAAAAAAAATTTTTTTGGGGGGGGAAGGGGGAAGCAGGAATTGGACAGTGACCCCTAACTTTAAGAAGCTATGATTTTAAAATTATTTCCCACTAGAGTTTTAATGACTAATATGTAGCTCGATACCATATGACAAAAACAATGACTAATGGCACCAGAGCAGGCATTATCTCAGTCATTATCACAGCTTTTACAGGAGATAAAATTTTTGTCTGAGGTAGGGCAAGGAGGGTCTTCTAAATGCTTATTCACTGAGGCAACTTCATAAGAGAACACTGGCTTCAGTTTATATGCGTGACTGCATCAGTATCTTTGTAGAAGCAAAGAAGGGAGTTTTATCCGATAAAGCTTAATCACACACATTCACATATGTTATTTCATTGAGTCATTGCAACAACCCAGGATAGTGGAAATTATTATATCCGTTTTATAAATGAAGACACTGACATTTAGAGAAGAGTGGAAGGTCACACAGCTAGTAAGAATTACAACATAGCCCAGCTAATGTGGTTCAGTGGTTGAGCATGGATCCATGAACCAGGAGGTCACTGTTGGATTCCCATTCAGGGAACATGACTGGGTTGTGGGCTCAATCCCCGGTAGGGGGCATGCAGGAGGGAGCTGATCAATGATTCTCTCTCATCATTGATGTTTCTATCTCTCTCTCCCTTTCCCTCCTCTCTCTGAAATAAATTTTTAGAAAAAGCAGAAGAAAGATTTCCTCCTCCAGCAAAGAATGTGGGGGAGGAGGAGAACGGAACAGGCAAATCTCAAAGGAATTTGCACAAATGGCCAATAAGTAAAAAAAAAAAAAAAAGTGTTCAACATCATTAGTCATTAGGGGAAAAAAAAGAATTACAACATAGTGATAGAAATAGAAAAGACAAATAGGCTTTCTCAAAGTCTTCTTTTTTTTTTTTTTCTTCAACATCTTCTTTATGGGATTCCAGATCCCTGAAATGGAAAAAGCTTTAGAGATTCTCTATTCTAACCCCCCATCAGCAATACAAAGTCCTTATTAGCCTTGGAGAATTAGGTATGCACACTTGGACTAAAGGTCAACCTCATAAGAAAAGAATAAAACTGACTTTTAAACCCTAATGGTTCATCTACGGGACACACCAAAAACAGTCCTGCGAGGGAAGCTCATAGCATTACAGGCCTACTACCAAAAGCAGCAAGAAAAATTTCTAGTAAACAATCTAACCCTTCACCTAAAAGAATTGGAAAAAGAAAATCGGGAAAAGCCCAGAGTAAGTAGAAGGAAGGAAATAATAAAGATCAGAGCAGAAATTTAAAAAAAAAAAAAATCAATGAAACCAAAAGCTGGTTCTTTGAAAGGATAAACAAGATTGATGAACCTTTAACCAGACTCATCAAGTAACAAAGAGAGCAGATCCAAATAAATAAGAGATGAAAGAAGAGAGGTTAGAATAGAAATATAAATGATTGTAAGAAAATATTACAAACGACTATATGCCAACAAAATAGACAAACTGGGTGAAATGGATAAATTCCTAGAAATATACAATCTTGCAAGACTGCATCAGGAAGAAGCAGAACATCTGAATAGACCAGTAACAACTAATGAAATCAAAGCAGTAATTTAAAAAACTTCCAGCAAACAAAGTCCTGAATCAGATAGCTTCACAGGCAAATTTTACCAAACATTCAAAGAACTAATACCTATTCTATTCAAACTAGTCCAAAAAATTCAACATTATCCTACTACCAAAACTAGATAAAGACATATAAAGAAAGAAAATTATAGACCAATATCCCTCATGAACATAGATGCTAAAATCCTCAACAAAATATTAGCAAATTTGATCCAGAAATACATTTAAAAAAATCATACACCATGATCAAATGGGATTTGTTCCAGAGATGCTACGTCAGTACAATATTCATAAATCAATAAATGTGCTACATCACATAAACAAAATGACAGATAAAAATCACATGATCATATCAATAGATGTAGAAAATCATTTTATAAAATCCAGCACCCATTTATGATAAAGACTCTCAGCAAAGTGGGCAGAGAGGGATCATATCTCAACATAATAAAGGCCATATACCCAGGGAGCTGGGTCTTCCAAACCACCCTATACACCTGCACCCCAGGGAGCAAGCCTCTATGGGAAAGAATGCAGTATTCTCAACATTCATATGGTCAATTCCATTTCTTTCTCTGAATTTCCTGATTGGGCTGTCGATGCTTCTATACTGCCTCAGAGAGGAGGCTCCACGATGCAATGCTTTCTGCCCCATAACCTCCTCTCATTCCAGAAGGCAGTCCTGGGTGTAGTCCAGTTGCTGAGCGAATACAAGGAGCAGAAACTCTCACCCTCCTGGTGTGATTCACCGGTCTCTGGCTTCCCAGCTAGTGACACATCCTGGCTCAAAAACAAATTTTTAATCTTCATCAAATCTTTGAAGAGGAGCCAACTAGAATTAAGTAGCATAAGAATGAAAAAAATAAAGAGGGGAAGGAGAAAGGAAAATATCTTGGTGTCTAGCATCCTTCAGAGCAGGGGTCAATAATAATAGGTTGGGCTAGCCCGACCAGCATGGCTCAGTGGTTGAGCGTCAACCTATGAACCAGGAGATCATGGCTCAATTCCCAGTTGGGGCACATGCCCAGGTTGCAAGCTCAACCCCCAGTGTGGGTTGTGTAGGAGGCAGCCAATCAACGATTCTATCTTATCATTGATGTTTCTATCTCTCTCTCCCTCTCCCTGCCTCTCTAAAATCAATAAAAATATATTTTTTTAAAAAAGAATAGGATGGACTAGTCCTCTAAATTCGAAAACAAGCTCAGTGAGGTCTCGGATGACTGTGGCAGTTCAGTTTTCCTGGCTTTTATCATGCTGTGCAAGGCTCTGTGAAGAAGGCCAAGCTGTGTGAGGTGTCTCCTTGTCCATAGAAAGCCTTCTGGAAAAACCTTCTTTCTTGAGTCTTCCAGGGCACAATGGCACCTTCCACCATGATTCCTTAGCAATCTACTTGTTCCCTTCCCATCGAGTGTCACACTCTACACGGTCACTACACTAGAAGCACATTAAATCCAGAACCAGATTTGAATCATCTTTATATCTACAAAGCAACTAGGGTAGTGCCTGCCCCACAATAAAAGTGAAGTGAAGGCAGTCCTCTTGGGGAGATGAAAGATATATGGGCACAAATGAGAAGAGCATGCTGGGCAAGGCAAGTGCAGCATACAGGGGAAGAACCCCAGGTGGTGAGTCAGCTCACCTGGCTCGGATCCCAGCTCAGCCATTAATAGCTGTGTAAACTTGGACAGGTTGTTTCCTCTCCCCGCGCCTTGCCAATCCAGGCGCCCAAGCTTCCACGTCTGTCAAATTAAGGGGTTGGGACAGGATTTCTGAAGACTCTTCCAGAAAGAGGTTCAGAGATGAGTGGGCTCCATAAGCGACGGCAGCAAAGTTCTGTGTGAATGTACTGCCTTCTGGGAGTCCCACCCCGAACTTCGCCCTTCGGAGGTAGGGATGTCCCTTCGGGATCATGTCTCCTGGTTCCTTTGCCACCAGGAACTGAAGGGCCTGAGGTGGAGGAAGCCTCTTAGCAATATCTGCCCCCGTGGGCTTCTTTCCACACCGCACTTGGCACTGCTTGCTTAAGAAAGAACTTAGGCACGTTTTCTGCTCTCCACATCCCTGAATATACTTGTACCAGATTTCGGAAATTAGGACATCTGCCTATCCAGAGTTTTGAAGCACTTAAGATTCTATAACCATGTCTGCCATCGTATTTGTCCTCTGGGATGCAATCCGTCTGCCTCATTGGGAGGTGCTGCGCATTCTCTTACCAACTCTCCACCTCTCTCAGAACCTGCCGAACTGTGCTGGGTCCACATTGTTTTCTATGTAGAAGATACCCTTCTTAGTGGACTAAATTAATTTATAAACAGAATCTGGCCATTCTGGGTTCTTGCTATCGTCCATTAACATTTCACCAGCTGCTCCAAAAAGTGGGTCTGTGACTCCTTTGATCTTTCCTTTGTTCTGATTAGAGTTTTAAAAGAAGATTTTTTGGTTCTTGTCCTCAACGCTATTTGAAAACCTCATCTCCTTCAGCGAATTCAGAATTCTGGCTCTCCTTACAGGTCTCTGCTCACCTTGGCTGAGTCACTTCCTTCCAGGCCCCACGGATGTGCCGTGGAAAGCTGAACTCTAAGAGAGCTCCCAAAGAAACTCCTTATTGGTAAAGTTGTCTCCCTTTTTTCCCCTTATCAGGCTCATTTTATCTGAATAGTCACAATTATAATTCTTCGTCTCTCCCAAACTTTTAAATCTGCTTCCACTTTTCAAGAGGCCTGAATTTATACCTGATTTTCTATGGCATGTGTGTCCCTAAATCTAGGGAAGATGCCAGGGTTCCTATCCTTGGCTACTTCTATCTAAGACTATTTCCCCCAAATTTTCTGTCATTTCCTTATCTTTAAAATGAGTTGTTTCTTATTGATCAGCTTTGAATCCACATTTACAGCGGCAGCCTCTGGGGAGAGAGGGAAGGACGCACTGAGGTGGGGGAACACAGGGAATTTCACTTGATCTAAGAATGTTTCACTTCTCCAGTAAAAGTCTAGGGCAAGTATCTCAAAGCAGTAATGTTTGTCAATTCCAGGAGTTAGTTAATACATACATATTTGTTAATTATTCTGGGTATTATTTGTCAAAATACAATAATACATTTTTTAAAAATTAAATCCAGAATGGCAGTTCACCTCGCTGCTTCCTCCACTTTCTGAGAGAGAAATTGGTAAAGCGGTACCACAATTTATCAGCTATTCTGCTTCCTCAGACACTTCAGCTTCACACTTCAGGGCGCACCCCTCACACTTGCTGCATACACATAGCTCCAAAGGCACCTCCTCTCCCCATGCTACCTCCCCAGGTTGCAGTCTTTCTCTCACTCGCATGGCCCTCAGCACTCATTTTGATACCCGGCTTTCTTCTCAGATCACTTTTCTTCTCCCTGACTTCTGTCTTACTTTATTTCTTCCACCTCGTCTCGGAGTCCAGAAGTCATTTATTCTTCCCAATAAGTTGGGGCGTATTTGTGCATTACTCGGGTCCTTTGCCCTTGCCCCCTGAAAGGCCCAGCTTTTACTTGGCGCCCACATCAGCAGTGACCACCTTTTCTCTGTGACAGCTAGCCGAGAACAGATTTTACCAGAAAAGCTGCACTAAACCACTGGCTATTCTCTGGGTGAGGAGGCGTGTGATACCTGGACACCTGGGCCTCTGTTCCCACCACGCCAGGGAAATAAAGGACAGAGAAAAGGAAAGGTCAGGGGGCACAAACCCAACCTAACTGCCTTTATAATGTCTCCATGTCAATTCTGTGTAGAGCACTCAAAAACATAGAAGTTTCTAAACCAGCATAGGAACTACATGCACCAAATTTATGAAGGAAGTTGTCTGTTCAAGACGACGGCAGATATGAGGTTGTTCAACAACAAATGCTCAGCCAATGAGGAGGGGGTGGTATGATAAGGCACAGAAAGTAACCATAGTGATGAGGGAAGATGAAGGTAGCAGCATTCAGTCTGGAAGTTGTTCTCTTATGGAACTTTATAAATCTTCTTCAACTGCCACAGGCTATGGAGAGCAGGTGTTCTGTGATATGCCATCAAAGCAAGAAAATTCACAAAAAAGACAATGAAACAAAGTCCTTCTCTCTTTAGGTCCAGCATTGCACAAATGCATCCAATGGTCATCAGGAGAAGAATTAAGACTGCATTAAAAAGAGGGTGGCAATTCTGTACCTAAACCAATCGTACCCAGAGAATCGTAGAGAGCTTTCTCCAAGTTAGTGTAAACCCGTGGGATTGATCAAAAACCGTGACCAGTGTAGACATTCTCTTCTGAATCAATTTGACACCCAGAAAAGAACAACAGAGGCAAAGGCCCAAAACTAGAATCCACCAGAAAAATGCTCCTTAATTACCCTGGCTCAGGATCTCACTAGTACTCCACACAGCGTGCTTTCTTAGAGCAAACACCAGACCCAGAATTATACTACTCTGGTTATTTTCATTTAGCATGTATGTATTTGGGGATGTACACAGTCATCATGTTCTTAAATTAACTGCTTAATAAATTCTGTTTTTTGAGGCCCTGCTGTACATGTGTTATCCCCCCTTTACAGATGAGAAAACAGACTCTGGATCTCATAACCCAGTGCCCCTTCAAGGGCAAAAGGGATGAAATATTTGACAACAACTTTCTCAATTAACTCGCTAGCCTGTATTGAAAACTTCAATACTTATGGTCAAAAAGACTCACGACCTTTGGCTCAGGAAACGTGGGAAATAATCAGGAGATACAGGTACAAGGTACAAAGCACAGATGCCCTGTGAATTATAAAACTACAAAATGTGAGTGGTGGTTGACATTTTCTTGTAGGCACCGTTTCCCAGGTTTCTGAGCGAGATGGAAATGCCATTCAGTTCCAACCACGGCACAGCCAGTGAGACATCCCAGGCCCAGCTGAGCAGGGAGTCAGGACCGGCTGGCGTGTCCCTTCCTCCATCAATTCCTTATGCCGCCAGACCCAGTGCTGAAGGGAGGAAATTACAGTCTTCCCGTTTTATGACCTTCATGGTGTGGCTGAAGGGTTTCAAACAGCCAGTCCCACTGACTGGGAGGCTGGGCGGTTGGGGAAGCCTTCTCTTCGTGTTTTATTTGCTTCTGTCACCGTCTGTGAAAGTGATGAAGACGAGTCCTTCCCGGCACTGCCTCTGCCACACCCGCCAACCTGCTGCAGATCTCAGGTTGGGGGCTGACACAGGGGCAGGGTGGGCCCAATCCGGGGTGGCAGGATCACAGTAGAGCTTCCTCAGAGCCTTAGATATTAAGCATGTCGTACAAACTCCGAGACGGAGAGGGGCTCCAGGGTCAGCCAAATCCAATTCAGATCCAAGCTCTGCCACTGGCTCACTGTGCAATTGTGAGCAAATTACTTAACGTCTCTAAGCCTCCGTTCCCTCTTCTGTAACACGAGGACAGTAATAATGCCTACCTCGTACCATTTCTGTAAGCATTTGATGAGATAAGGTGGGCACTTAGCATAAAACCTTGCCCCAAACAATAATTGCTAACTATTGTTACTATTGTTATAGCAACTATTATGGATTATTACTAAGGGTTGATTATGCCAATGAACTGATCAGAGCGGAATGGAGGGAAACACCTTAGGGAGTTTGGGTCCAGGATCTTCGATCAACCAATCAGAACACTGATTTTCCTTCCTTCTTTGGAAAGGTTAGGGGAGATTTTATACCAGGGGTGGAGTGCAGAGGAAGGCAAGTCAGGGAATGGCAGGTAGAGTGTGTTTATTTTCTTCTATATGTGGTTGTTGTTGTTGGTGTTGTTGTTGTTGTTGTTATTGTTGTTGTTGTTAAGGGAAAAGGAGAAAAAGCCTCCTACTTTCCAGTGTCCCTCCAATGTCCACTGGGCTTGGAGGGGTGAAGCCAGGACCAGTCCCTAGGAGAAGGGGTAGAAGGCAATGACATTGGGGAAGAGGTGCCCACATGCCTGGCCCCACCCAGGGTGGAGGGGTGCCTCTGCTTCACCAGGGTGAAGCTAGAGAAGGAGTTCGCAGCCTGGATCTCTGCCCAGGGTCAGCGCCAAAAGGAAACCTTCCTTCGGGGGCTCCCGGGCCCTCCCCGCAGAGCCCACACACAGGATGGGGAGGCCGATCTGGCTGGGGAGGAAGGCGTATTAAGCACCTCCAGTAGGCAGGAAATTTACTTACCCTATGTATGCAATCTTCACCACCACCACAGTACTACTACCTTCATCTTACAGATGATGAAAGTGGAGTTCAGGCAAAGACCAAGGTCACAGTGCCAGTAAGTACCGACCAATCCCAGGTGTGTGACTCTAAGACCCAGCTCTAAGATTCCTTGCCAGGTCCAAGAAAGAGCTCACAAATCAGGGAGTCTGGAAAGTCAGGTTCTAGTGCCATTCTGCCCCTGACTAGCTGGGTGATCTTAGGTAAGACAACAAATGTCTGGAGGCCAGACATTTCTTGGGTTAAATGAGTCAGAGGTCTCAATGCCTCGTAGGGACCTACGTGACTGTCTGCAGCATGGGAGTGGCTGGTCCAGTGTGGCCATCACAGGCCTGGTGCACTGGGAGAGAGCTGTCCTCACGCATGGGGCACTGGCCTGCAGGGCTGGAACCCACCGCTGGCCTATGTCAGCCCCTCCAACTCTGACCGCCCAACTTGTTTCCTGGGCGTTTCTCTTCATCTTCCCCTCCTCTCTCATCCCTACACATACAGTTCCCTGAGCTGGCGCAAATGCCCAAGCCCTTGCTCTAAGCCATACATTCAATAACAGAGATGTACAATGCAGAATTTAATAGTGTCCCCAGGGTAACATTAAGTCAGATTAATTGCTATTTATTTCCTTGGAGATTTAGTTATTAGCCATTCATATCCTGAAAGCCTGAGGAATCCCCAAATCCTTAAATGTTCCAGAGCTAAGAAAGGCATAATCTGGTATCTGGCCCTTTCCCTCGCCCCCTCCACATGCTCAGCCCCATCTGCTCAGCCACAGGAAGAGTCAAGAGATCCTAGGCTACCCACAGGAGGGCAGTTCCTTCAGGGCCACAGTCACCCTGACAACCTCATAGGTGGGCAACCACGCTCTCTAGCTCCCTCCATGAAGCTCTGAACTAATTCAAAACCTGGGACCCCAGCTTCACTCAGAGGAGCAAAGGGTCAGGTGTCTGGGGAGTCTCACACACAACTTACTGTTGACAGTTTATCATCTGAGAACTTTCCACCAGCATCCTCCACCTGGGCGAGGAAATAGAGCTAGGAAGCATCAGCTGTTCTAATACTACAAGTAACCCTTGGAGGAAGGAGGGGAAAGGAGGGATTCACCCCCACGGTGTGCTCCCAGGAAGACAGATGTGAGTGTTTTAGGTTTACAGGGGGCTGTCCCGTAGTCTGCAAGCTAAAAGCACGACCCTGAATGGCTCAGTTCTGATTTGGGGCATCCCAGCTCCTTCACTTACTAGCTGTGTGACCTCCAGAAAGTTATTCAATCTCTTCCTATCTCTTCCATCATTTCTGATGTGTAAAATGGGGTTAATTACTTATCACAAGGTCTTTTATAAGAATGAAATAAAATAGTGCAGAGATCTTTTTGCTTAGTCAGTAGTAACTTATGACATTGTTTTGGAAACTTGTGGTGAGTTCTGCAGCAAAGCCTACACTCTTCTCTTTATTAAATTCAGATACTTTTACATAAAGTTTTCTTAAATAAACCTCGAGACCCCACATTTCCCACCAGATGAAAACTTGCTTTCTGTGAAATAGGTGCGACAGGCAGAAAAAACTGTACTAACCTATAATCTATACCTGGAGTCCCCCCGGTTCCCCCAAGATTTCAACACTGCTTCTCTGCTGGGGAGCAGTTCTGGGAAGAGGGATCCTAAGAGAAGGGCTCAAGTTCTGGGAAGGGCAGGGTATACAGAGACCAGTTCCCTGAACTGAGGGCAGCTGCTCTAAGGCACCTTCCTGGCTAAAGGATAACGACTGTGACATTTGGGAAATACAAGGTGACGTAAAGGTAAACAGGATGACTTGGATCCTTTCATCCCTCAATGTACATTCTAAAATCTTCAAGAGAGATGCTAGTCTGTAGGGCTTCTCAAATATTTGGCAGTGAAGTTAACTTGACCATCCACCTCTGCCCCCAGAGCAGGCCACAGGGCCGAGGGTGAACCGAGTTCACTTTGGGATGCAGGACCTAAAACCTGGCTGATCAGAGCCTCTCTAGAGTGGCATGCAGTTCTGGGCACCGCAAAGAAAGAACAATAGAGATCAGTTGGACAGGATTAGGAAGAGCAGGCAGGTTGACAAAATATTCAAAATCATAATATCTAAGGAATGTTGATGAAAATGACATTTTGCCTAACAAGGAGCTGACTTGGCAGGAGAGTGAGATGATCACAGAAAGTTAACAGATACTTGCTAGGAAATTGCAATTAATTCTTGGAAGAGCTGTCCTATGAGAAAGACATTAGACTTGTTCATGTGTGACCTCAAGCGTTGGAGTCCTCAGTGAGTCACATTTCAGCTTATCATATACTGTTTCCTTCATGCATCCTCCTTTTGGCTAAAATTCTGGTGGCTAAAACCAGCTAGAAGTATTATATCCAAGAGTTTCTTATTCCCTTGCTTTTCATTCTTTTTTGCCCAGAGACAGGAGTTGAATCATAAGGCAGCAGTCGCCAACTGGTGGCCCGTGGACCACTGATGGCCCATGAGGTCTGAAAGGTTGGCAACCGCTGTCATGAGGGATCAAAAAAGGGCACTCAAATCTTATCTGAGGTTGTTTGGAAAGACGTGAGTCCATGGATAGGTCCCAGCCAAGACCTTGAGGGGAAGCTCAGAAGCAAGCCAGGAAGAACAGGAACAACCCCAATCCAAAGGGCAGTAAACAGGAGGGAGAGCCAAAAGCCAGGCCCAGGTAGAAAGAACACTGAAATGAGTGCAGGTCAAGAACCTAGTCTGGAATCAGTGCTGTGAACCGCAGCTCCTCTGGAGGGAATCGGCATTAGCTTAAAGATACAGGGTGGCAAGGGGTCCCAGGTGGCCAAGCTCAGCAGCAGGAAGAAGCTTTCTGAAGCCATCCCAGGTGACAATCTGCCATAGATACTAAGCAGTTAAGTGACACTCGTACAAAACACGAATGTTTGCATAAATCCAAGAGTCTCCTTCAATTACCCTAAGACTAAGACTTGAAGAATCATTTCAGTACTCTGAATTTCGTTAGCACTTGTACTAATTGGTTCAAGAGGCCCAGAGAGGAACAATGACAGAACTTGACAGATTAGAGCAGGGCAGGGCTTGAACCAAGACCTTCTCGATTGCCCATCTCACTCTTGTCCCTTTGTGTCTACCATGGTGCTCAACACAGTGACCAGTTTCCAGTCTCTGCCCCATAAGTGTTTGTTAAAGTACAAATGAAGCGAGCCTCAGTGTGGCAAGCACTAGTGTTGACGTCTCTATTTCAATAGCCAAAGTGGAAGACGAAGGGGCAAATGCAGCTTCTTGCCTGTCCCTATTTGGCAT
Source organism: Cnephaeus nilssonii (assembly GCF_951640355.1). Lineage (NCBI taxonomy): Eukaryota > Metazoa > Chordata > Mammalia > Chiroptera > Vespertilionidae > Cnephaeus > Cnephaeus nilssonii. The sequence continues at coordinate 9,071,758 of NC_137092.1, read as the reverse complement.
GGGGGAGGGGGAGGTTATAAAAGGGCCCCTACCCTGGACATTTTCCCTGTAAGATACTGGCATGAGCTCCAAGTGCTGACCCAAGGAAGGCCATGTGAGCCCACGTACACCACATCAGATTCTAAGGTGATGCTAAGGGCCCTGGGGAGTCTTGGGCCCCCAGCTGCCTATAAGTAAAGTGCAATCTTTATTTGAAATACGGGCTATAGGTTTTTCCCTGCCTGGCATTTGGGAACTCCCCCAGGCCTCCAGAGTCGTGCCGCCAGAAAAGGCCATTAACTCCCACAACTCAGGGTAAATGCTGCTTCCCAGCCAAGGCTCATAAAATTTCAAACAGAAACCCGTCCGAACCCAGGAAGATCAGCCTCGCTGACAAGAAACACATGGGCAGAGTCAACACATGGAATGCATTTTGCTCTGAACAGCTTCTTTTGATGATGTTTCCAAGGGCTGAGGCCACGGCTCTCTGCACCTTCGTGGCAAGTGCTCAACTCTTATTTCCCTAGGCCTTGGCATGTCCTTAGAGCTCCTAGTCTCGGGGACTGTGGACTCTCAATGCCTTCATTGTGCCACAGGAGCAGCCCTGGCCCTTTGGGCATCAACACATTCCATACTGTCACTATCTCAACCAGACCGCTGCCTCCACCACACAGACTCAGAGCTAGAAGTGTGACCCTCAGCTGAAGGGCAGACAGCCTCAGACAGAACGCTCACCTTTACTTGGACCGAGGACCAATTCTCCACTTGTTGCACCTCCCTCAATGAGCCCCTAGGCTGACGATGTGTGACTTTTTCAACAGAGTCTCAACTGCACCCTGGCAGGTCCCACAGTTCTTATCTGTTCTTCTAGTTCTTCCTCAGCTGTCATCACTGCTCTCGTAAGTGCCCTACCCATGGATGGCCTGTCCCATTCCCTGGATCACGTCCACTAGCCCCTTCCTTCCCACCCTCAAGCATCCCGTAGGTCTTTCTTCCTTCCTTTCTGCTTCTTGTAAGTGCCCTACCCATGGATGGCCTGTCCCATTCTCCATCTCCCTTCTCTTCTACTTCGAGCACAGCTCTAGGAAACCTTCCTAAGTTGACCTCTCCTAGCCCAGATCACTGCCTTTCTCCTTTCTGTTTAGCCCTCTAGTCTTCCAACCCCATTACAGAGACTTATGTGCAAATGGATAAAGCGTTTGGGCATACAACATTTAACTTCTAAATATTTCTTCTGTTTCACTGGAGTTAATCAGTGTGGGTGAGTGGATGAATGGATGGATGGATGGATGGATGGATGGATGAATTAAAGATATAAATAGTGACTTCCACTAGGCCCCGGACTTTGTCTAAACCTAAATTCCTATTTTGGTACAAGAATCTTAAGCACAGTATTCAAATATGTACTCAAGAAAGATACCTTTCTCTGGCCATGAGGCCAGTCTGGTTTTCTACTACAAATACACGCAGACACACACACACACCCCTGCCCGACCTCAAGATCAGAGGTCCTGGTCTGCATTCTGATCACCTCTCAGTAAGACCAAGGAGACTCCTCTTTGACTAATTCAGCTCTTCTCCCTGGCAAGCACCAGCTGCTCCCAGGCACCCACAACAGCCTCCTGTCTTAATTAGTTCAGGCTGCAATAACAAAATACCATCAACTGGGTGGCTTACAAAGAACAGAAATTTATTTCTCACAGTTCTGGAGGCTGAGAACTCCAAGATCAAGGCGTTGGCAGACTCAGTGTCCTGCGGGAGCCCCCTTCCTAGTTCCTAGGTGGCCGTATGTTCACTGTGTCCTCACATGGTGGAAGGGGTGAGGGAGCTGCCCCGGCCTCTTTTATCAGGGCACTGTCCTATTCAGGAGGGCTCTGCCCTCTAGTACCCAATCACTCTCCAGAGGCCCCGCCCCCTAATGCCATCACCTTGGGGATCAGGCTTTCTACTTCTCAACTCTGGAGGGACACAAACATTCAAACCACAGCACCTCCCACACCTCATTTCACCCTCTTCTCTGTATATCTAACAGCAATCAAACGTGTTCATTTTAAAGATTTTTCTGTTGGTATCTTTTTTTTTTTTTTAAGAATGAAGAGGAATGGGGGTGGAGAAGTTAAACATCAGACATAAGCCATCTAACCACAGAGAAGAGGAGAGAATTAAAAAAAAAAAAAAGCACAAAGAGCCCCTGCCCAGAGGGCTTGCTGTGTAAATTAGACACATAGAGGGAGTGCAACAAGACGGGGCAGGCACCCACGGGGAGACAGGTGGCAGCCGAGGATAACTGTCTTTGTTCCTGGCCAGGCCAGTCTGTCACCTGCCACCTTGGAGGAAGCTCAGGGGGAGGCTCAAGGGAGGGATTAAGAGAGAGGACAGAACAGTGGTGAATTATTCCCAGTGATAAGTGGAAATGAAGGCACGGCTAAAAGAGGCCCAGACACTTGGCTTCTGGCACCTGTCCTCCCTTAGGGGTGAGAGAAAGAGAGAAAGGGGTTACCAGTGAAGTAGCTCCCAACCCCCACAGGCTAAGAGAAAAGGGCAGGCATGAGGACCAAACAGAGGGGTGTCCAGGACTTGACGCTGGCTTTGCTGTATGTCATGGGTGAGTGAGCGTGTGCGTGTGTGTTTGTGTGTGTGTTTACTGTTCCAATGTTATTCTTCTAACATATGTTATTGTGCTGAGCCCTTGTGAGTGGGTGACATCCTGCAGTCTCACCCATGCCATAACCCTGCGGCATTCTCTCTTCATAAATTCCAGGGCCAGAGCCCAAAGGCATCTCAGGCCAACACATCTTGTCACATTGAAATAAAAGCAACACTAAAACATGGACATTGTGCAATGCCCCATAAAGCTCCCCCAACACACAATCCAGGCTCAGATTTCCCAACATAAAACTGCCGCTCCTAAGACAACCCACTAAATATGCATGTGGAATATGTAGGTCAAGAAGGAAGGATTTTAATCCTCCTTGAGTTACATCAGTCCATGATGGTATGGAAGGAGAGTGTCCCGGGCAAAGTGGATGGAAGCTGGCAGAGTCTGTCCAGTGTGGGACTCCACCCTGGGCACCTCAAGGACACATGGGGCTTTGCTAGAGACCCACACCACCATCTCTATCCTGCGAAAGCCACACAGAAACTGCGCCCCTCTCTGCCTGGATCAGCACTCTCATCATAACTAGAGAAGAAGGGTGGCACGCTGTGGGCACTCAAGTCCTGGTCCTTGACTTCACATCACTACGTCGTCCCTTTTGGAGACAGTCTCCTCCATTTGTTAAATGGCAACTCCCCCAATTACACAGCAGTAATCACTGTGCTAGCTGGAATCCAGTTCTTCGTGGTTTCCCCTGACTTCGGGGAAACCTGTGGCAGATGCGTGTTTTAGCGCGAACCAGCCAGAGGGAAGGAGCAGGGGTTCACAAGGTCTGACAGTCCTGATGAATGAATAATGCACCCGTCAGAGGCTGCTTCTCCAGGAGCCGTGGACATAGGAAGGACCCAGAGGGAGGCAGAGCCTTTCTTGGAGAGGAAGGGCGCTGTGATTTGTAAGGGGGGGGGGGACAGCTTTCAGCCCCTTCCAAGGCCCCCCTGTGGCCTAGGGGCTGGGGAATGCGAAGACCAGGGGAAGAAGATGGCTCCCTAGAGGTGCCCTTGCTTCCAGAGCTCAGTGTGGGCGAAACACCAGGCCAAATCCTCAATTTCTGAACCGTCTGGGGAAAAACAAGACAGAGGCACCGCGAGCCTGTGGTTCATTCCTCTGCATCTCCTCGGTGAGCCGGGGAAGTTTGGGGCAAGCCCTGATGTGCGCAACGAAAGCTGTCTTTCTGGATTTGCAGGTAGATTAATGGGGTTGCGTTTTACAGAAAACATGTTTCCAAACACATTAGCCACAGGCCAAACATCTCCTCGGAGGAATTTTATTTTTAGAAGAGCCTTTAAAAGTATCATCTTTGCAGGACCTGAGACTAAAAGCAATCCCTACGATTCCTTGAAACTCCATTCTCCGTGAACTTTCCGAGACAGGAGAGCCGTTTGGACAAACTCCCTCCGGAGCAGGGCTGGGTACTTAACCAGCAGGAGAGCAAACCTCACTCGGGAGTGAAAACCGGGAGTGGAGAGGGTGGGAAGCGCTCCTGCCACCCCACACGGCCATCTCCTGCTTTATAGCAGTCTGACAGAAACTGCCAGAAGGGAGAACCAAGTTCCTATTGGGCTTTGCCACGATCTTGGGCATGTCACAGCTTTTCAAAGTCTCCATTTCCCTACTTATATAAAAAAGAAGGGCATACACTGTTTCCTTCCCGACCCAGGAATTGCTTTCCGAACTATGAAGACACACCCGAGACTCCTGCAGCTTTGCTAAGGGAACTAGCAGCGGAAATGTGAGTCGATCACACTGGAGGCGCGTTTAAAGGGGGAGACGTTTTCATGATTGCCGTTGCAGACCTCCCAACAAGTCTGCGAAGGAATAACACAAAGGAGGACGCTGGGACTTAGACAGACTAGGTACTCTCAGTCCTGGAGCTCTTAAGTGGTAAAATGGTGCGATTGGTTTGTTTCTACCGTGTCATTTCCCAACACCGTTTCTAGCTGAATTCTGTGACCAATCACAGACAAGTTACGGTCTCAAGAGTTGAGAACTGGATAATGATTGTAATAGTTGTAATTAATTGAGATTCTACTATGATCCATGTGTTGGGGCAGCTCGTTAACTTGAGTCCTCATAGCAACCCTACAAGTAGGTGGTATTGTCCTCATTTGAGAGATCAGGAAGGCTGGGATCACTTAAATATCCACGATGGAGTAAAGATTTAGATCTTTGCTGTGATTGGGAGAAAAAGAGTTCCATCAGGGGACCCTTTGGAAAGTCTAATGACCTTCCCAATATTGCTAGGGTCTCAGGGACTTCAAGTCAGGGTGCTATTATCAGGGCCAGATTTTTAAAACTCACCCAAGTCTATATGCTGTTGGCTGTGGAACATCCAGAAGGTGTGATAATGACACGGGTTTCTATGAAGACTTCCTACATGAGCGGGAAAACTCGCTCATCTTCTAAGGGAATCCTGCTTACTAACTGTCCACCTCGGACTACAGCACATTGTGGCCATTTTTAAAAGCAATTATTAGTATGTTTACCAAATATATCAGCCCCGTCATGAAAGAGCAGAATGGGGAGCAGAATTAAAACAGCACACATATCACACTGATCGGCTTAAGACTGGGCCTGCTCCCTAAAAGCAGACTGGTGATTCATGCCACCTTTGAGTTATTTTACAGACACCACTGCGCATGTGCCAGCCCTGTTCTCGAGGTGACCCCAGAATCAAGAATCTTTATTCTACGGAACTCAAGCAACAGAAATGTGGCCAGCCAGAGACCTTTAGAAGAGAGAGGTCCTTCAATAAGGAAGCCCCGGTGCCCAGGCCAAACATGGACAAACAGAGATTGGAATTCCTTTGTGCTTTCTCTTGGCCCATCACCCTACACCATAAGTGGCCTTGTTCTGACACCCACCCGTCAAAACTTTCCTCATAACCTCATGCCACCCTCTTCTCCCTGACCTGTAGAACTGTCTGGACCCCAGATCAGAGAGACAGAGGAGAGCAGCGTTTTCTGTCTCCTCCCGGGTTGACTCGAGAGTAGTAAAAGTTTTCTTTTAAAGCCAGTGTTGGCTCCTATGGGCATCGGGCAGCAGACCCTTCCTTGTTCAGAGACAGAGCCCAGAGGTTACACTATGTGTCCTCCAGTCCATGCAGAATGTAAAGCAGATTTTCCATAAATATATCTATGGGATGGGTGAGGGGTGGGTTGACTGGACTGCATGAAAGTTTGGGGGAGAGACCAACCTACCCCTCCCGAAATTCCCAAAGTAAGGGGGACCATGAATCTGCATTTGAAAAGAGCCCAAGTGAGCAAGGTGTTGACCATCCTAACACGCCAGATAAGTCAATCTCACACTCAGCCCAGAAGGGGTGAAGTTACTCCAGAAATAATGTAAAAACAACGGGACCTTTTCCCTTCAGGAGTCTAGCAAAATTGTAGCACTACAAAATGCGTCTTGTTCTAGGTAGCCAAGAAGCACACGTGCAGTCCCGGTTCTCAAGACGGGGCGTAAACCATGAGCTCCTGGGAAGAAGGACTTTTGCCAAAGTTCTCAGAAGCCATCTGCACTTCTCCTCCTGGAAGGTTCCTTCCCAAGAACCTATCCATAAATTAATCACTCTGCTCACCAGCCACCCCCAGGGCAGGCCCATCCTCAGGGCTTCAGAGCCTCCTTTGTTTATGGAAGGAAGCCTCCCCCTCCCAGATCACTAAGAGGAGAGGGAACTAAGACAGGGAATAGAAGCCTAACCTAATAGAGTTTACATCATGTTCAATTTAAGAAGAATCCTCAAGTGCAGTAAACACTTCATTACACATGTGCAACTTCGTTGTTTCTCCAATTTTCCACCCCATTTGCCATTGCGTCTGCTCCCTAGTGTGTGAGGATTCAGGTGATGCCTGTGCATTTCAGTGTCAGCTAAAGCAAGCACAGTGCAGTCAAACCTGCTGTTCTCGGCTCCCCTCCCCCACTCCCTACATTCCTAGGCTAATGATTTGTGATTGGGGGTGTCTCCTGCGCTCAGGACCATCCACTTGACTGCTCCTCTAGGGTCGACAGCCCTGTGGCACTTTCTATCAACCTGCTTAACGAAGCAGGGCTGACACTGCACCCCGGGGCTCTGCTAGACAACGGTGAACAGTGGGATTTCACACAACTGGACCTGCTCTCCGCAGCACAAATCTGGGACATGTTAGCGAGGTGAAAACAGCTCCACATCTGCATGCGCCTCCCGTACTCCAAGTTTGGGAGGCACCGGAGACCTTCTATTGGGGCCTCCCTAGCAAAGCAGCATCCCATCCCGTGCCTGAGCCCAGGCCTCCGGGCCTGGCTCCCCCTGACCACAAGAGGCCTCCCTGGCCTGCCACAGGCAGGTTGGACCACATCCCTTCTGCATTCCGGGCCCGCTGTTCCAGCAGGCCCAGTGCCGAGCTGATAAGCCAAGCTCCATTTGTTTCCCTTCCCACAGAATGGAGAGGGGAGATGTGTTGCTCTTCATTTCCTGTCTCACTGTCTCCGCTGACTTTTAGAGAGTTTGCCACTTCCCACCCTCCGGGGATGGATGCCCTTCAGTGACCCATGGGGCCACGCCAAGCGGCTGCACAAACTCCAACCGGTGTGCAGAGCTGACAGGGCCGGCGGGAGCTTCAGGTGTTGTCTCCCTTCAGAGTGAAGTCTAATGGGGTGGGGTCCCAGGACCAATTCATACAGGGGCTGGGGCTCCTCGTACACCTGGCTCAGTCCCCCTCTCCACCCTGTGCTTTCTCCCCTTCCTTTAGGAAGCACATCTTTGAGCCCCTGATGCTCTGTGCTGCGGAGGGACAGGGATCATCCCTGTTCCCAAGTTTGCTAATGACAAACAGCGGGGAGACGGAGGCCTTGCCTTCCACACTCGGGGGAGATGCATGCTCACACGCAGCTCGCTCCCTCCTCGGTCCCTGGAAGGCAGGGTTCTTTTTTGGTTGTGAATTCCCAAGGGACGTGGCTATTTTTGAAACCAGCCTCTGGCCATTCTTGTTCTCCAAATGTAGGGTGAGAATATCCAGAAGGTGAGAGGCCGTCTGTGGCTGGTTGGAACGCATTCTTTAAGTTTTACGTTGACGCTGATTCTTTCCCCATACGATTTCCATAACGTTCCTTTTCTTTCCTTATTTTTCCATGAAAGACTATCCTCCTATACCCTGTTTATGACGCTTAAGGCTTAAAAAATCTTGAGGATAAAAAACACAGCATGTTATTAGTGCCCAATAATCTGAAACAAAACTGCAAAGTGAGTGGATTTTTTTCCTCCAACACTCAGCGCCCCACACACAACATGCACATACTTTTTTCCTGCCTCTCTCCCACCTTGTTACCCCCCTCCCTGGCAGCCTGAGGGAGGCCACAGTGGCACTATCTACACAGCCCCTTCCTGAGTAGTCCTCTGAGCTCCAAGTTCACCTCTTACCCCATCACTTAATCTCTAAACTCATTCAAATGGATGTGTTAATAGACGATAATGGGAAGTAACAATAACAAAGGCTTACATATGTATAGAATGGAATACTTTTCAAGCACTGGACACTTTTCAAAGCTTTTATATTCATTATTTCACTTGATCATGTTTTTTACAACGGCTCATTAATTAAGGCTGAAATTGTCTTCTTATGTTACGGATAAGAAATTTGAAGTCCTTAGAGTTTAATTGTCTGGCCCAAAGCCACCGGGCTGGAAGGATGAGGTTATGGGCCTAGATCCTCGTGTCCTGGAGCCTGGTTCTCATACTACAGCTGGACAGTTGCTCTTTCAACCTGAGGGTCTCCTTCTGAAAGACAACAGCTAGAGGAGGCCATGCCTTCATTGCTTCCCAAGGCAGAGACATGCTTGAAACTTTGGGGTACTTATTCATAGCACAGATTCCTGGACACCACCCAAACCTATTGAATCTGAATCCTGGGGGGAGGGGGGAGGGGGGGAGGGGGGAGGGGGGAGGGGGAAGGGGTAAGGCAGACCAGAAATCTGCTATTTAATACCCTAATTTCTAGGATGATTCCTGTGCACACTAACGTCTGAGAACCATTTACTTAAGTCAGAGAACTAGCTTTCTAATGGTGAAATGTCAATGTCAGACTTCAGAGGGAAAGGAGATTAAAGAACTGTTTGAGAAACAGAAACTCTCGCATTGAATGCCATTCATACTTTCTGAGCACACACTACCTCGACATGGCCTCCACACCCTGGCACAGCCCGACTGCTGCTGCCTACGTATTGTCCCTGACCTCCACCCCCATGGCTGTTCTTCCCCAACCAGGAACACCCGCTGCTTCTTTCTACTTTCTGTCCTTGGTTTCCATGTTGGTTTGCTTGATATTGTTAAATATAAACTCACAAAGGAAAAGAAAGCCTGTGTATTATGAAGACACTCTCTTCTCCCTTTCAAAAATGTTTTTCTCCACCATTTTGCGAGAATAATACATTATTATCAAGGATTAAATCCCCACAGTGGCTCTGTCCATGTAAAATTTAAAAACATCTGGATAACTGATTGACTTTTTCTCTTTTCATTCAAATGTGCAGCATTGTGTGCAACCAGCCCATGGGTTCCCTCGTGGGGAACCGCCAGGGATGTAAATCCAGCTTTCAGCTCTTTAATTAACGTTTTGCAAAAACATCAAGAGGGTCTCACCCTTGTAAACACAAGGAGCCTTTCCAGGAAATAGCTCTGCCTCTTGTGTTAACAGATGTCATAGGGGCAGTTGGGTGAGAGAGTGTTGTTTTAAAATTCTCAATCTGTCTCACAAGAGATTTTTCCTTAGATGGTTCCTGGAGAGCATCACATCCTTTTCTCTCTCTTCAGTGTTCACATCACTTCCTGTAGTTTTTCTGCTCCGTCTGTTTGTGTCCCCACAAAATACCTATGTTGAAATCTTACCCCCCAAGGTGATGATATTAGGAGCGAGGGCCTTGGGAGGTGATTAGTCATGAGAGAAGAGTCCTCATGAATGGGATTCATGCCCATATAAAACAAGCCCAACAGAGCTCCCTCCGCCCTTCTACCGTACAACAAGAATACAACCAACCATGAACCAGGAGTGGGCCCGCACCCGACATCAATGCTTTGACCTTGCACTTCCCAGCTTCCAGAACTGAATGGGATTCATGCCCAGAGAGGCCCCTTGCACCTTCCACTGTGAGGACACAGCCAGAAGTTGGCAGTCTACAACCTGGAAGAGGGTCTTCCTCAGAACCTGACCACGCTGGCAGCCCGATCTTAGGCTTCCATCTGCAGAACCGTGAGCAGTAAATTTCTATTGTTTATAAGATGCCCGTGCTGTGGGTTTTGCTATAGCAGCCAGAATGACTAAGACACTCACTTTCAGCACTTGTCCTGTGGACCAGAAATAACCTAAAAGCCAACTCCTTAGATGTATGATGGCCATCATCTGCCATCGGCTGGCCATGTGCTCATGATTTGCCTGCTGGTACTGAGGTAGTGAGCAGCTTTGTAGTTATACAATATTGGATGCATCTTCCTGACTTTAAACATCAGGGTGAAAAGTAGAAGATCTTTTCAGAAAATCAGATAGATGCTTAGTATCATTGTAACCAAGTCCCAGATACCTGACAGATTTTTTTTTTTCCTACTCCTTTAAGGTTATTGGTTTCAACGTTTCTTTGTATGCTGCTTTGTCAGCAGTAAGCAGCCTTCCAGGTGAGCATTCTGTTCCAAGGAAGAGAGGCAAGCTCCTAAATGGGAAGCACCGAGCACCTTCACCCCAGCAGGGGACCAAGTCAGTACAGAGACCTAGCAGGGAGACCTAGCGGGGAGAAGAACACTTCACATTGACAGCAGGGTAAGAAGACTCAACATACAGAAGGCTGAGGTCAGAGACTTTGTAATCTTGAAGATAAGCAATTCGAGTTCAGTGTGATATACTAACCAGTCCAAAGACATGGCTGACACATAACTAAAGAGAACAGAGGTAAAGGTCATTGGAACTGACTCCATCAAGTGACTGAGGAAGGTGGGCAGAGGTGCCTCCATATGGATGCTAAAGTCCCTGGGATGGTCACAGCATCTCAACATGTGCTCAAATCATTGGGAACAGCCATAGATTGTCCATAAGAAGCCAAAAGTGACCAGGCAGTAAATGGGGCAGTGTGAGAGGGTTGGCCATGGGAAGAGGTGCTGTGCTCAGGAGAAGGTGGAATGACGGTCTGGGAGTAGAGGAGATGCAAAGAATATGCCATCCAAGCTCATCATTTGGGCACCTATAGGGAGAGAAGTGGTGCCTCTAGGGGCTGAATGATCTCTATGGCTTCCTCCCATCTGGTTCAGGGAGGAGGGAGATGAGGGAAGCACAGAGGCCCTAGATGATGGGGTATTGCTGCCAAAATCACCCTTTCCCCTCCCTCCCCCTGTTCTCTCACTGACATGCCCTTTATTATCTTGTTGTTGTTGAAGTCGTGTTTTTTTCCCACGGAGCTCTGTGGGACAGGACAGCAGAGCATGCACAGAGCGGAGAGGAGAGTGGGAAAGAGGAAGAAGGGCTCCTCTAGGGTTCCCCAAGCCCTCGCTCTCCAGGACCACAGACCAGGGAGGCACGCCTTCCAGACTGGGAATCTGAGGAGGTGAAGATCTCTCAAGATCCCCCACCCACTCCAAATTCTACAACCTTTCCATCAGTGTTCCCAGTTCCACTGCTCATGTCCTGCTTTATTTCCATGCCTCTCTGGGGCTCTGGCTCATTCTTGCAGAGGCCAAAGAGCTGAGTTGGTAGGATCTACAAAGCATAATACGTATACTTCTATTCTGGCAACCATTTTCTCTACATACAAAACATGGCAAAATTTAATGATTTTTAAGCACCGACCGTTTTATTTGCTCCAAATCTGTGGGTCACATGGGTGTTTCTTCTGGTCTGGGATGGTTTGTGGCTAAATGGTCTAAAATAGAGCCGTCCAATAGAAATATAATATAAACCACATCTGTAATTTAAAATTTTCTAGTAGCCACATTTAAAAAAACAAAAGAAATAGGTGAAGTTCATTTTAATAATATATTTCAATTTAACCCAATCTATCCAAAATATTACTTTAATATGTAATATAAAAATTATAAATGAAATATTTTCCCATTCTTTTTATCATACAAGTCTTCAAAATCCAGTGTGCATTTTACACTTATAATTTATATCTCAGTCTGTACCAGCCACATTTAAAGTGCTCAACAGCCACACTCAGATCTGCCTTCTCAGTTGGGATGACTAGAAAGGCTGGTGTGTCTGGGGCGTCTCTTCAATACGATTTTTGATGGATGAAATCTTGGCTTCAGCTAGTGGATGGATGCTCGGACAATCGATAGAAATGGAAAAGACTATGGGAGTAGCGGATTTGGGGGTAAAACTACAAAAGGTCTGTTTTGGCCTTGTCAAGTGGGAGAAGCTAAGAGATATCCAGTGGAGATGTTGGAAATGAGTCCAGAATTTTGGGTAGAGATCGGGTTGGCAAGGCACAAGTCAAAGTTGACATGGGTGTGGTTCGGCATTGTCTTGTACTAACTCCTCTCATTAAGTTGTCAAATGATAAAAATAAATAAGTCGTTGAAAGGAGAGTAAGGAGCATTAACTCAGCCTCAGAAAATGAGAATTATTGCCCCTTCCTGAGCAAGTCGCTTCCCCAGCTCTGACTTCATTTTGCTTGTGAAATGGAGGGAGTGATGATACCTACCAAGAAGGGTCGCTCTGAGGCTCAAAGGAGCCAACATTTGCAAATGTGCCAGTAGGGTGTCTAGCACAATGCAGGCCACTTTCAGTAAATGGCTGTCTGCTCTATTTAATCTGAAAGACCTTCTGGAAAAAAATGCAAGAAAAATATGGGACCACCCTCAGAAGGAGTCTTCGCCATGCTTCTCACAGACCCGTATGTTGACAGCTTTGATAAAGCAAAATCAACACTGTGCAGAGCCCTCACTTGCATCTGAAATTAGCTGCTTCTGGGAAAAAAGAGAGATGAATCTCTCAACAGCCATGCTATTTGTCAGCCCAATAACATATTTTTTCAAGATTATTTAGACTTGAGCCAAGTAAGCAACAGTAAAAATGCATTCTACAAATATTATTACTGCTTCTGAGTGGAATATTTTTTAGTTTTCTCTCTTTCTCTCTCTCTCTCTCTCTTTTAAGTGCCTGCAAGGAGCCTATTTTGGGGGCTGACTTGAGTTGTTTTCCTGGCTGTCCTCCAGGGAGGTTCATAGCAAGGGTGCTTAAGCTGCAGATAGCGATTTTGTGGACTGTTTCTTGCTGCTTTTAAGAGCCCCAAAGACCTCTCATTCCCATGTCTTCCTAGTTCAAAACGGAGGTCCAGGAGTCCTGACCACAAACAGTGAGTGCAGATCTTCCCAAATCAAAGGGTTGAGGAGGGCAGGGAGATGGGCTATTACTTAATTCCACGGTCCTCTGTTCCCTTCTCATGACAGTGGCAATGCAACACTGGACCTGCGCCAGGATCCTGGTGGGAAAATCTGTAGCAAACAGCACCCTTGGGGAATGTTCTTGTGGTGTTTCTGTCATAAAGGGGTGATGTGCGCTCCAGTGGTTTCCAAGGAGAACACCATCCAAGCGTGGTGTGTCACTTAGAGGGCACGGGGCACCGGCCTGCTGTGAACCACACCAGCCCTCCACGCGGGAGGTGGAGGCAAGGCTGCCCCACGAAGGCCAGGGCCCGGCAGGGCTGGACAACCTGTAAACCGAGACTGTGAACTCACCAGCTCAAGTGGGTCCTGAATTCTGGGTGAATAAGTGAAGCCTTCACATGTCACAGGCATGGCTCCTCCTGGAAAATCACCCATCCCGGGCCCCCACCCCACCCCCGCATATTTGCTGGGAACAGACGGGCCTCCCTGGAGCTTCCACCCGCATGGAGAGAGCCCTCTCCCAGGCTAGGGCAGAAGACGGGTGGGTGTCTCCTGGTAGCAGTAAGTGGAGTGATGAGGAAGAGGCAGGAATTCTGGAACCAAACCAAAGCCAAGACTCCTGGGAGCTCCATCCTGGTAAGCCAGTCCCTAGATAAAGGGCCATTTTGCATTTTCATTTGATTTATTTCCCATTGTTATGTGTAGCCAACATGTTTCTGGGTTTTTGAAACAACCAACCTTGAAAGCAACTTAATCTTTATTAAGACTGAGAATTACAATGCTGATATTACGTGGATGATGAGGAAAATGTGACTCTGGGGATTCTGTGGTGAAAAGATTATTATAGGAATAGATGAAATGGGAATTATTTTACAAGTCTCTGCACGATTTCCTTTTCTTTCTGTCCTTATAACTGGGGAAGAATGAAAAACTGTTCCCAAAGTTTTTATATGAGAAGAAATGTGACTACAGCAAGATGAACACAGCCCAGAATGTGTTAGAAGTTCTTCCTGTTGCCCAGCTCAGTGTCTACAAATACCTCATTTTCCTGAAATCTTAAATGAAGGTATTTATTATTCAATAAAGAAAAATGGTTCCCACATTGTTGGACTGTTTCCTTCAAGATTAAACCAACCCATCCTAGCAGCTTCGGCCCCAGGCAAAGGACTGCACCAACTAGAAGGAGTTCTTACAAACTACTATGCCCCTTAGACCTGAACACTGAACATTCCCGCCCTTCATTTTACTCGCACCCAAGCGCACTCTCGAAGGTCCTGGCTGAGTGAGGTGCACCCAGCAAGTGAAGCACATGCCACCTCTGTTGTCAAAGCAGAGAACACCATGAAGAGGGAACAGAGACCATTGGACATAAACCCTGACTGAGGATTCCTTTAATCTGTCGTCTACTGCGCCTACAGGATGCCAAACATCTGGATGAAAGATGCAGCATTCAGTCAGGAAGCTCACTGTTCCTCCAGATAATCGAGTAGACTTTTATGTCAATTATATAAACCTAGCAGTTATACCAACGTCTATTTCCATAATAATTTACATACGTGTGTGTGTAAAACTTCATTTAGTTACCATATCCTCATGGAATGAGCTTCATTATCCAAGTTTACACATGTGGAAATTGAGACTCCTTACCAAGCGTGTTTTGATCTCATCCTCTGTGCCAGGATTCTCAAGGTCTACAAAGGAGAAATAAAGCAGCCCCTGCCCTAAAGGTGCTCACAAGACCAAGGGAGGAGCTTGAAAGTGAATGGACTTGACTTGCCCAAGGTCACACAACTATTGAATGTCAGATCTGGGACACTGTCAACTTTGTTGGCTCCAAGTTCAGCACTCTCTTCACAGCTGCCTCCAATAAAGGCCAGATGCACTTACAGAGCAGTGGGTAGAAAGGGGCGGGGATGGAGGTGCCACTAGAGTTATGAGTCTCATTATTAGCTCTGAGTTCAGAACTGAAGTACAAGTCATTAAAATTACAATTATGAAGACTGTGACCAGACATTAGCAAATGCTTTGCGCAACGTTGGGTTAAAATAAAAGCAGAACACAAACAGCATGTCTGCCCGCATTCACTTGATTCACATGTGGACCGGGACAGGACAAGAACGTGGGCAAATTTAAACAGCTGGATATTTTTCATGTGGCTGGGTTATAGCTGAAATTTCCCGTTTTTCTCTGTTTCTTTCTTTTTTCTATTACTTTATAGTTTTGTTGATGTTGCTGAAACATAAATTATAGGCAGGAAGAAAGAAATAATGTAGAATGATTAAAGCTTTTGTAGCCATGCAGACCTGAAACTAAATCTCAGTTTTGCCAATGACCAGCTGTATGATCTTGGGAAAGTTATTTAACTTCTCTGTGCCTCGGTTTCTTTGGCAGAGAGTAATGTTAACCTTGCAGGGTTGTGCTGAGAATTAGAGACTATGTGTTAGAACACCTCATACACACAGAGCAGCCACTCGGGCTATAATTAATTTTTTTTTTATTATATAATGTGAACCAAGAAGTGTGTTGGAGGACAGACCGGCATTGCAGGCCCTGCTGTGAGGCACAGGTTTGGCCAAGAGTCTGCAATGCTATCTTCAACCCAAAGAACCGCCAAGTGGAATTATCCTTATCAGCAGCAAAAACACATATTAAGCCAGGTCCTCAGGAAACAAATCTGTAAAACATCACTTGTCCTAAAGGGATTTGCCATCCATTTCTTCACCCACTCAATAAACTCATGCACCTCCTATAAGTCAGAGACTAAGGGAAGAACTAGCGGTATGAAGATAAAGAGGGCTTAGTCCTTACCATAGCTCACTGGGGAAAAACAATCATGGAAACAGATAACTTCAATATAATGTGAAAAGCTAATCGCAGAGTTAGGCATTAGATAAACACCTAATCCAACCTGGTGAGGGAAGACGAGGAAAGTCTAGGGCGGGTTTCTGAAAGCATTGGCCCTGAATCTGGGCCTTTAAGCAGGAGTTAGTTAGGAAAGGGCCTGTGTAGGGGGTAGAGAAGCATCCCAGGCAGGGTGGGAAATATAAGGAAGAGTGTATCAAAGAGCCACCAGCTGTTCAGTTTTGCTCAGAATTGGAAGCAGGGGATAGATTGGAGAGGGAGGAAGGAACCAGCTCATATGAAGTTTATCCAGAGAGCAGTGGAGGATTTGAAGCCAGGGAGGTAGAAGTCAGGGTAGTCAGTTTTACACCCCCAGACAACACCCCAGAGCCGTGTAGAGGGAGAATGTGAGTGGGACAACCTGTTACAGCCAGGGATTAGCCACCTCTAGGGGTTCAGGAGAAAGGTGAGTTCAGGACATGGAGATGAGGGCAACGCAACCCATATAACAAGACAGTCCCTAACAAGAGCCCAGTGACAGAACAGAGAGGAACCTACTTAAGCTTTGAGAACATTTTCCTTGCAGATACAGTCTAGGAAAGCTTCATGAAGGAGGTAGGACATGAGCAGCCTTTTAAAGAAGAAGAAAATACAGGTGGAGGAAGAGGGGATGAGCCCAGGGGAGGGAATGGAATTAACAACGCCAAAGAAGCAGTAATATGCAGGTTGTGTTCACAGAGAAGTAGCTGGATCGGCAGTAAGAGTATGATCTTTGACGTTCTCTACATTGTACAGTCTCATCCCCCTGATAGGGAAAGCATTTGTGCAAGGAAAGGTTGTTTTCTCCCCAAAACCCCCGCTTTCCTGAGCCTAGGCATAAAGAGAAGCTAAATGAGCTCAAGGTAGAGAAGAATTCGGAAATTCTTCTAGACTATACTGCAGAAAAGACTGAGTTGCTCTTGATGGCACTCAGTGGTCGTGTGGTGACTCCGAGCTGTGGTCAGACAAAGGGGGAGACTCTTGCCTCTGTCCTGCTTCTCCTTCCCCACCTCCAGCCACACTCCCCACCCTCCAGCGGCAGCCAGAGTGATTGACAACGAATACGATGGGGGAGAGTGGGGAGAAAAGTGGTGAAGTGACCAAGGGGTCAAAGGGGAAGGGGAGAAAGACAGTGTTCAAGGCCACAGGTTCCCTTGCCAACCTGAATGTCACAGGGGTGCTCAGGGTTAGAAAAGGGGCCCCACAAACTTGCTCTGTAAAGGATCAGATAGGAAACATTTCAGCTTTGTGGGACATTCGCTGTCTCAACTACTCGCCTCTGCCATTTGGCACAAAAGCAGTCCTAGACAACAGGTAATAAATGAGCACAGCTATGTTTCGGTCAAACTTTGTCTATGGACACTGAGACTTGAACTTCATAAAATGTTCACACGTCACAAAATAGTTTCCTTTGATTTTTTTTTTCAACCAGTTAAAAATGTAAAAATCATCCTTGGCTCACATACAAAAGCAGGCAGTGGGCTGTGGTTTGCCCTCCCTGGTTTAGAACAAGGGTCTCGTGGTAGATGAAGAGCTGGGCTGGGTCGACTGGCATGAGAAGCTGCTCCCAAACCCACACACTACTGTGGATTCCGGACGGGATGGGATACAGGGCCAAAACCATAGAACAGAACTGTTCTCTATACTTTTCTGGATTCCACGGGTGCTTCCCTGGCTGACAATGAGTTGTTTAGTAGTGGACTATACCAGCCCGTTTTCCATAATTAAGGATGTGGTGATGGGGGTCTTACATTGCTCTTCCATTAATTAAATCTTGAAATACTGCTTTCTATATTTCTATAAACCATATCATGGTATTCAAAAAAAAACAATAATAAAACAAGTCATACATATTTTGGCTGTTACATGTTCCTGTGGTTCCTAAAAAGCCAGGTAACACCCGGAGCTGGGCCTGTGAGCAGCTGGATTTCCCTATGACCTCAACTGCCCATCTGGGAAATGGGCAGAACTTCCTAAGGAGCTCTAAGTCTTGTTCTTGCCCCAACTTGTAAGGTTCTCAGACTGTCTGCAGACACATGGTGTTTTATCTGTCTTCCTGAGTCTCAGCCTCTTCCCTCGTTGGGCACTAAATTATCTTTTCTAGTTTCCAAAGCTTTATGTGGTCTTGCTAGGAGAATACCTGAGAATCCTCAGGCTTTGACTTTTCTCCGAGCAGCATAGCTGAGGTGTAGCTGTGCATCAAAATAAGATGATTAGGAAGATTGACTTGCAAGATTCTTGACAAAAAGTCAACCATGTTCCTTGGCCTGGGCACAAGCCTCCAGACTTCCTTAAAATAAATCATTGACATCAAATTCAGGCTCTAAAGCCTCAGCCCCTGACCCACTGCCCCAGAATAAAAGGATTCATGTGGTTATATTTCTCTCCTTTTCTGCTCTTTGGAGGCAGTCATTCCCCCTTATTAGAGAGAACATTTGGGATATTCCCCATGACCCGTCACCTTATCTATATTCTAACTTCCCAGCTACCACCCCAGACTCTTGCTCCTTCCCAAGCACTCATCATCTTTTCGAGGTGGGTATAAAAGAAAGGGGTCCGTGGGAAGAGGAGAAGCCCTAGAGAAACTAAGGATGCATGTTGAGGGCCCTTGTTTCTGAGGCTCCTCCTGTCCTCAGCTGTCCCTGATGACCAAGAAAGGAACCAGCCACTAGATCCACCCAGGACCTAAAAAGTGTGGGAGCCACAGAACTCAAAATGGAGGGGACCCTGCAAAACAAATTTCACAGAACCAGCTAGGGCAAGCTTTGTTAGGTAGGTTTCCAACAAGTCAAAGCTCACAGGCCTTGCCTGGTGCTTAGTGGAGAGCCCGCCCCTCATTACTGGGGTTGAGGGAGGAGGGGAGATAGATGCACTCTTCCCAGCTTCAGGGCTCCAGTCTCCACCAAGAGGCACAAGGTTGGTTCTGCTGGCTTCCCACAAACCTGGTCCTGCAGCAAGCACACGGCTCCACTGAAAACACATTCATCCTCGTCTCCCATTTGATCTTTCTTCCACATGCCTTTTGGATTACTGCTGGCATTTTGTTTCCATCTGTTTTCAACTCTTGGTTAGAAACGTACGAGCCCGGCTCTAGCCCTCTACAGAGCCGGGGGTCCTCGGCAGGGTGCTGCTCTGAGAAGGGTCCAGGGGAGATCAACTGCATGTCTTATTGCAAATCAACAGACACTGAGTGAGCACCTCCTATATGCCAGGCACTGCTCTATCCATCAGACACTAGCTGGGTGCCCTGTCATTCCCGACCCAAAATTCAGCACAGGCTCCCATTTCCCTTGGAGTAAAAGCTCCAGTCATCACAATGACCTACAAGACCTAAAATGACCCCCTCCATACCCACCTCCCACTTTCTGACCTCATCTCCTGCGACTCTTGCTCTTACTCCCCAAAGCCACCCAGACCTCATTGCTCTTTGTGGCCATGCCTGCCACCTTCTGCCTTAGTCTTTGAACCAGCTGTTCCCTCTGCTCCACCCAGAATGCCCTTTCCTCACAGTGGCTAACATCCTCGCCTTCTTCAAGTCTTCACTCAAGTATCGCCTTTTCAACAAGGCTTACACTGACGAATCCTGTTGAAAATGGCAACCCTTCAACAGCATACCTGATCCCCTTCTTACCCTTCTCTAAATTTTCTTCTTCTGTAGCTCTTATCACCTACTGCCTTGGCCCAGTTCCCTAGAAAACACAGCTCGAAGGAATGCAATTCCAGGGAAGCAGGAATGAGTGGAAAGGGTGGATAAGGCACAGAAGGGGGAAAGCAAGCCTAAGGGAGTTTGTTTCCAAATGGCATTAGTGCTGTAACAAGTGATGGCTCGGTCCCACAGGACATCTTCAGAGAGGCTGAATGAAGCTAATGCATCTCTAAGCAGCGTGCCCAGGAAGGAGGAAAGTGTATTGTTCAGTATCTATCTCCCATTGGTCAATGTCTGCCCATGGATGTTAATGCCTGCATACTTCAGGTGATGAGAAAGCAGGGTAAAGCCATGAAGGCCCATCACCTTAGCAGCAACAGGGAGTCCCAGCCTGGAAGGTGGGAGCTGAGAGGTGAACACTCTCGTTTCAGGTGAGGGGCTATGAAACACGCCTGTGGGTAACATGAGGGACAGTCCTGAGCCTGTAGGAGTGGCAGGGAGGCAGCAGTGGCTCCAGGACTGCAGGCATAGACCGAGCCATCACCAGAGCTGCTCCGGCCAGGCAACCATGTGTGGGTCTGGACTGGGCATGAACTGAATCCTGTATGACTCTCCAACATGGTATCCACCTTCCCCAGCTAGAATGCAAGCTCCATAAAGGCAAGATCTTTGTCTCTATCCCTGAGGCATCCCAAGAGTCCTCAGTGCCCTGCTGAAAGGATGAAGGGCTATGCTAATGAAGGCAATGCAGACCCTGCCCTCAATGAGCTCACAGTGCCGAGGGGGACACAGGCAAGAAAACAGTTCATGGTGGTACAAAGCAAGAGTTCAGTGCTGGCCTGAGGCAGGCCAGGCGGCAGCAGCAACACCTGGCAGAGCTGTGGGCAACTGATCTTGAGTCCTGGTGCTTTGACTTTAGGTGTAACAGGTTGTGCCCAGCCTGGTGTCACTGATGAAACAAGGACACTGGAGTAGGAAGTCAATATCTGGGCTCTCAACCCAACCTCAGCTGCTAACCGGCCATAGGACCTTTGGAGAATTATCTAGAAACCAATAATTACTATTTATCAAGTCCTCCTTTACTATCAGAGCACAGGCTGAGTGATGTACTGTCTTAGTTGGTTCAGAAGCAGAGTACCTTAGACTGGCTGGTTTATAAACAAGAGACATTTATTTCTCATAGTTTTGGTGGCTGGGAAGCCCAAGATGAAAGTGCTGGCAGATTTGGTATCTGGTTCATAATGGCTGTCTTTTCACTCTGTCCTCACAAGGAGGAAGGGCGGAAAGAGCTCCCTGGGTCTCTTTTATAAGAGCATCAACCCATTCATGAGGGCAGGGGCCTAGTCATCTCCCAAAGGCACCACCTCCTGACACCATCACCCTGGGGGTTAGGATTTAACATATGAATCTGGGGGAGGGGTGATAACACTTAGTCCATAACATTGGCATACATTTTCATATTGCATTCCTACAACGGTTCAATGAGAGAGAGATGATGATCCTCATTTAATAGAAAGCTAACCTGAGCCCAGAAAAGTTCAATAAACCTACCCAAACTCTCCTGGCAAAGAAGTGGCAGAGCGAGGCTTTGAACCTGAAACTGCCTCTGCCAAAGTGTAAGCTCATAATCACCTCCCGCCAGCACTGTGCAGCTGGGTCTTAGTGCCCTCTTTTGTGAAATGAAAAAGATTAGAGACATGATCTTTAAAGCCCTTTCCCATTAAGCTGCATCCTAAACATGTCAAGTTCAAAGAAAAGTGATCCAGCCCAGACTTTGTGGGAAATGACTGGATATTGTCTAGGACAAATACACCTACAGTGTGCCATGGGCCACCGACCAGGCCTGAGTCACCAGCAGCCTCCTTCCAGCCCTCAGACCAATGGGCACAAGCCTCTCTATTCTGTACGTGGGGACACGCACAGGAGATCAGCCTGCCCAGGGTAGAGGTGCCACCTGAGGAAACTTAATGTGGGAGTGGGAAGACACACACACAGTGTCCTCTGCGGTTTCAAGAAGCCCAACCAGTCACTCCGTACACAGGCTGAAGGTCGGAGGGCACCAGGGCAAGTACAGTGAAAACCTGTCACTCAGCCAATGCAACTTCAGGCCTCCATCCTTGATCTTATCACCACATATGTCATTTTACACTTTCTAACAGCCACACTTGAAAAAGTAAAAAGAAGAGGTGAAATTCATAATCTACTTTGTTTAGCCCAGGATCATTTCAACATGTACTCAATATGAAATTCCAGAGAGATATTGTACGTTCTATTTTTCATAGTAAGTCTTTGAAATCTGGTGTGTATTTTACTTGGAGCACATCTCAATTGCAAAGCCACCTTTCCAGTGCTTGATATGAACCCCAGGAATCCAGTGTTCACATGTGAACTGTGGCTGCTGAATGGGACAATGCAGGCCAGTGCAGGCCAGTGCAGGCCAGTGCAGGCTGGAGCTGATGGGACAACCCATACGTTCGTGCCCACACTCATCTCAGAGCAGCTCAGACGACAGGAATGTCAAATTCCTGCTGCATCAGGACCAGCGCATAGCACACGGGACAGCCCCGCACCCAGGGGGCACCTGGGAACAGCAGAGGCCCAAGGGAAACGGACAGCAACCTGAACTCACGCGGAGCTCGGAGAAGTGAGAGGAAGTCAGCCCCGTGGGGGGAGAAGACATCTGGCGTGCTCCCCTTTGAAGTTCAGCTCACCTTCTGATACGGAGACTAGCGGGCCGCGAAAAGTACTGGAGGCCTTTAAGCAATTGAGGCAAGAGGTCAGGCTTCCTTGGTCAGTGCCTTGGGAAATGGGTTTCATATGAGATTCCGGAGGCGGGCGGGGAGGGAGTTGTCCTAACGTTAACAGTTTGTGTATTCAAGTGGTGTCAAACCGCAGGAGCCCGGAGTCCTAACACATTAGTGACAGCCCAGGCCCCGCACTCCTTCACACTGAAATTAATTGCTGCTCCGAACAGACCCACAGAAGCAAGAAGTAGCAGAGAAGATGGGTGTTTTTCAAAACTGAAGGACTTGGAGACTGCGGGGGGGCGGGGGGGGTATGGTTTTTCTAGGAATGGCACAGATTGAAATGGATTTTTAAAGCAAGAAAGAAAAGAAAATATTTCTAACCCTTCTTTGTAGCCCACCCCCTGCAAAACACACACACACACACACACACACACACACACACACACACACACACACACACCCCAAACAAGCAAAGCAATGAAGAAAGGGTGACTGACTCTTCAACCATCTGCCTCCCTGACAGGGTACCTCCCAGCGCAGACCTGCCCTGGGCCCATCCTTCCAGCCCCTCCCCCAACTTCAGAACCACGCTTGGGGCGTGTTTGCTCGCTGCATCTGCGAGGTGGAGACTGGAGCCACATGGAAGGCACATGCAGGAAACGCGCTGCAATGGTCTTATGTTTATGATTCCGGGAGGAGGTGGCAGAGCCGAGGATGGGATTGATCAGGTTCCAAATCTATTTCCTGGAGTCAAGTTTAAAAGAGAGACGTTAAGGGCGAAATCTCTAACGATGTGGGTACATCGCAACAAGCTACAAGTTTATTTCTACTGGTGTTTATACAGATTTTTTAAATCTGTTGCTTTCTTCGCACATTGGACTAGCCCGTCCCTGCCAATGCTTAGCGAACTCTGAAAACTGCCCCCTTGCGATGAATTCTTGTCAGATTCAGAAAATCTGGTTTTCTAAGAGTCCGTTTACAGGATAACCACCCCCCTTTGCTGTAATGCCTTCATTGTTTCTTCTTGTTGTTGTTCAGATGGTAAGCGTTACCATCTGAAAATCTCGTCTGTTTTCGGGGACGTCAGATCCCCACCCAGGGCTAGGTTGGTTTCCACATTTCTCCGTGGACAACCAGCGCTCAGAGTGGGCCTGTCTCCATTCGCTGGCATCCGGGCAAGAAGCATTTCCAGGCCCCGGAGTCTCTGCGATGCCTCTTGTCTGAGCGGGCCGCTGCCCTGGAGCTGCTCTGAGTCACCGCGGCCCATTGTCTCCGTTAGGAAGGGATGCCGAAGGCAGATTTCCCAGGCTCCCTAGCACGGCATTCAGATTCGAGTCACTGTGCCTCAGCTAGCAGAGCTGTGAGGCAATGGGGAAAACAGGTGCGCCGGGAAACTAGCCGTAAGGATGACTAAGGGTAAGTCCTGCCATGGGGACGGCACTTGACCGTTTACAGAATGATCCCACACATAGCATCTCATTTAACCTCACAGTCACCCAGTGAGATAGAGATTGAACTTTCTGTTTATAACTAGAGGCTCAGTGCACAAAATTTGTGCACAGCGGGGGGGCGGTGTCCCCTCACCCAGCCTGCACCCTCTCCAATCCGGGACCCCTCGGACATCCCTTTCACAATCCTGGACTGCTGGCTCCTAATCACTCACCTGCCTGCCTGTCTAGTTGCCCTGAACAGCCCCCCTACCCCCCGCCAGCCAGGTTGCCCCCAACTGCCCCCTCCCTGCTGGCCTGGTCGCCCCTAACAGCCACCCCCCCCCACCAGCCTGGTTGCTCCCAACTGCCCCCCCTGCAGCCTGCTTATTCGGTCATTTGGTCATCCCTCACTATCCCCCCTGCCAGCCTGGTCGCCCCACACAGCCTGCTTGTTCAGTACTTTGGTCATCCCTCACTAACGCCCCTGCCAGCCTGGTTGCCCCACACAGCCTGCTTGTTCAGTTGTTTGGTCATCCCTCACTAACTCCCCTTGCTGGCCTGGTTGTAGGCAGCCATCTTGTGAGGTGTGAGGATCAATTTGCATATTACTTCTTTATTATATAGGATGAGGAAACTGAGGCTGGGTTTGCTGACATCCCACATACGGTCACACAAGGGACCCACGGCAGAGCTAGGAATTGGACAGCTCTTCAGACAAGAAACGCAGCCCAGCTCTGTCCCTCATTGCCTTTAGGTGGTGCTTAGGTAAAACAACTCCCATGTTCATCCAAAAGCATATGTTGAGAGGAAAATAAGTAAAATTTCAACCAAATATATACTGAGGGCCTGCTATGTGGGAAAAAAAAAAAAAAACCTTGATGCTTATTCTCACATTTATACTGTTTGAGTAGAAAAGCTATAGACCATTGAGGGTTAGATGTGAACCGAGGCAAGACAACAAGGGCTGTCACCATTGTCAAGGTGTGGGTGCATCCTGGGCTGGGGAGGACCATGCGGATTTTGTGGTGAAGGAGGAATGTGAGAAAGCCCTGGGCAGGGACTCCCCAACTTCCCTGAAGAAAGAGTCCCCAGGAGCACTTGTTAAAAATGCAGATTCCTATACTTCAATGCCGCATCAGGATTTCCAGGAGGAAAAGCCAGGTAAACTAAGCCCTGTGCCCCCAGTGACCCCCATCATAGGCCGGGAGCCGTGGGAGGCATGAGTTAGCTCTGCAGGTTGGGAGGGTCCAGCCATGGAGAATTCTGTGAGCTGTGAGAGTGGAAGGGGAAATAGAAAACCTCGTGAAAGAGACTGAGAGAGGCAAGCCGTATAAACTAAGACACATGGCAA
Source organism: Cnephaeus nilssonii (assembly GCF_951640355.1). Lineage (NCBI taxonomy): Eukaryota > Metazoa > Chordata > Mammalia > Chiroptera > Vespertilionidae > Cnephaeus > Cnephaeus nilssonii. The sequence continues at coordinate 9,046,727 of NC_137092.1, read as the reverse complement.
AAGAAGACTTGATTCCAAAATAAGGCCAGGGACGGACAGCAAGACGGCAGCAGGCTGTAGGACGGGCAGAGCGAGGGCTCCAGGAAGAAAGGAATCCCGGCTCACACCTGCCCTGAGATGGATCGGGGGAGGGAACCAGAGTCAGGAGTCCAGGGTTATCTCGGGGTCTGTGGCCAGGGACTGGGGGCCAGACCGGGGTCTGCTGGGAGTGGAGTCCAACTCCCCTTGGACTTAGAAGTCTTAAGTGCTATGCTTCATTTTTAATAGACTTTTCCTTTTAGATGAAGCCAGTGGTGTCCTAGGAAATTATTCTGCTTGCTTCCTAATCTCACTCCTTCACTTATTAGTAGCGCATGGTCATTGGCACAGCACTGTAGCCCAGAGCTTCTCAAACTTTAATGTGCACACAATCGCCTGGGCGTCTGATTAAAATGCAGATTCTGGTTCGGTAGATCTGTGCGGCCTAACACTCCGCATTTTGTTAGTTCTCCCGAGATGCTGATGTGGTGGTCCTTGGTCTGGCCCAATCAGACACTCCTTTCATCTGCCCTTTGGCCCATTTTTCTCTCCACTTGGACTTTAAAATGCGTACATTCTCTTGTAATAGAGTACCTACTATACACAAAGCAATGGGATGAGTGTTGAGAGAGAGACAGAAATAAATATGATACAATGTTTAAGGAAATCACAATCTGTTGGGTAGAGAAATGGACACTAACATAGTATAAGGCCTGCCCTCCACCAGGCCTCCTACTACATTGGGGTTATAATGCATTGCCCCCCTCCAACCCCCCATCCCCTGTAATCCTCACTACACCCTGCAATAGGAATTGTCTAACCTCACAGAGAAGGAAACCCAGGCTAGGAAACGTTAAGTCGGTGTTTTTTTTAAATTCACACAGCCACTGAAAAGTTGGATTTTGACGTAAATTTGGGTCTGTCTGGCCCCCAAAGTTCTCACTCTTCCCATCAAGCCATATCCCAATCACTGGGCATTCTATGACGGTTGCAAGATGAGAAGAAGTACACACAGCAGGAGTTCAGCAGGTGGGGTGGTAGGTGACAGGAATATGGAACTACAGTATGGTTACTAAATTTGACTGGTTTATCAGAAAACAATAGCAATGAAGACTTCATGTGGAAAACATACTTTTCAGTATTTCAAAACAGGGACCTGATTCTTTGTTCGTAAATTCTCCTTTTATGGGCTGCAGTTCCAAAGTTGAGAAAAACGCTTGTCCAGCCAAGAGAGGTTGGCATCTCTGGCTCAGGGCTCCAGATTCTAGCAGACATTTTATCTGCAAACACCCAGAATGAGGGCTGCCCAGCCCGGGAGCAAGCTTCTATTGCACGTCTGCCTTGGTCTGAACAGGGAGCAGAGCCCAACCCTGAAACCCAGGATCTGAACGTACTCATTATCCAGCATTACGTGGCTGAAAACCCTTGTCACCATGAGCTTTTCTTCTATTGTCGCCACCGCGTCCCAGGGCCCCTTACTCTAAGTGGTGCCCTCCCACTTTCCCACACAGACAGCTCCCTCTCTGCTCCTGCCAGCCACCTCCTGGACGGAGCGCTAACCAGGAGCCCCCGCGACTGCATGTCTGGGATTCAGAAATGACTCCACTTTCTCTGCTGCTGAGTCACTGTTATTGGGGCTGGGATGACGGGAAGACCAAAACCCATTGAATGAGGGAGTCTCAGTCCCAGGGCCCCTCCCTACACTGCCACACTCAGGGCCTCCACCTGAGCCGTGTTCCTGGATGCTGGCAGAATGTTCCATTGCATATTTGTTCCATTGCAAAAAAAAAAAAGACAAAGAGAACCAAGACTGTCATTAAACACCGAGGTACATGGAAGTCAGCCACCCCCCACCAGAGTGAGTCTCAGCCTGAATGAAAGCCCAGAAACATTACGCTAATTGCCAATAACAGCTCGTCTGGGTAGGAGTGGGGTGGGGGACATGGCAGAGGAGAGAGGATGAGGGAAGGCGTACAGGACCACCTGCCAGGGAGAGGAGAGCGAGCCAAGGATTTCTGTAAGGGGCTGGTCCTCGGGACTCCTTCCAGCTTCTCGGTTCTCTGATGCTAAAGAGAGAAATGTAGATGCTCAGGGAAAGGTAGCTGTGGGGCTCACTGGGACAGGGCTAGGGGATGACGCTAGAAGGCGGCCTTGCCGAAACCGGTTTGGCTCAGTGGATAGAGCATCGGCCTGCGGACTCAAGGGTCCCAGGTTCGATTCCGGTCAAGGGCATGTACCTTGGTTGCAGGCACATCCCCAGTAGGAGGTGTGCAGGAGGTAGCTGATTGATGTTTCTCTCTCATCGATGTTTCTAACTCTCTATCCCTCTCTCTTCCTCTCTGTAAAAAATCAATAAAATATATTAAAAAAAAAAAAAAAAAGAAGGCGGCCTTGAGCTCCTGTGCATAGGGCACTGGGCTAACCACTGCGGACGAGCAGATAACGAAGAGAGCTCCCTCCTGAAGGAGCCAGCCTGCGGTAGTGGGAGGCAAACATGAAAACAGACTTGATGGTTGAACGTGAACAACTACGATGGGCCTGTGCTAGGTTCAGAGATGGAGCAAGATGCTCCCCCGTCGAGCGGGGAAGACAGTGTGACAGGGGCTTTGAGAAAGTGCCATGGAGCCTATGGCAGGGCCACCCAGACATGACACTCAGGGACACCTTCCCAGAAGAGAGGGCGTTCAGCTAGACCCAGGGATGAGCAGCACCTCACTGCATGGGGGTGGGGCAAGGACAGGCACAGAGGAGGGGAACCCAGTGCTGTCGCAGAGAGACTAGGACACTGAGAGGTGACAGGAGGCATGGAGCATTTGTGAAGCTAAGAGGAACACAGACTTGAGTATAAAATGAGGGGGGAGGGATGAAAGGTGAAGCTGGGCAGCAGACAGGGCCTCTGTGTATAGCACACAACTGGAGCTTAATAATGGCACAAGCTCTGGTGCTTTGGGTGCACAGAGAAGGGGCCATGGAATTTGCTGAGGGCTGGAGAAGACTTGCCAGAAAGAAAAAAGAAAAAAAGCCTTTTAAAGGATGACGAGGCATTTACCAGAAGACATGGGAAACACGTTCTAGGCAGGGGAAAAAGTGTGTACAAGAGCGCTCTGGCACTTTGAAAATTAACCCTATTCTCTCCTCCAGTGCCAGGTGGGTCCAGTGTACCAAATTCTGTTTGGCAGGGTCAGATCAAGGCCAAGACTGGGAAGCCTCAGGCTCCAGAGCAGGTGGAGGGAACTGGCAATAGTAATCTTGCTCTGTAGGCCGGGGTCCTTTTGTACAGGCACCTTCCCGCCGAGGGCAGCCTGCATTTCCCAAATCAGCAACCCAGCCCCGCCAGCTGAGAAAACTTCAGGGGGGGCCAGACTGTGCTGAAAGCTCCACAAGCGTCATCTCATTTAATTCTCTAATCAGCCCAATGGAGAGTGAGTGTTCCTATTACTTTAAAGATGAGAAAACTGAAGGGAGATATCCTGCCCTATGACCTGGGCGGTTGGCAAACGGCGGCTGGAGGAAGGACTAAGACCCGCCAGGCCACGTCTCCCACCACGCTGGCCGGCTGCACCCACAGACAGGTAAGAGCATCACCGAACCGGCTCCCCACAACACCACCGGAGAGAGTGACGTGGAGACCAGCAAGGGGAAGATGATTTCACTAACGCGTATGAACCAGAGAGATGACTGTGGGGTTTTCCTAAAGTGAAAACCTTTTCACTTTCTCAAGCCGTGACAACTGCCAACCCTCCTCGACTTACTCAAGATAACGCTGCCGCTTCCGTGAGGCATCTGGATGGTCTTGCATGCAAGACCCCTTCACGCACCATTTCTTGTGTGATCCCCAACATGCCCATTGTACAGGTGGGGAACTCAAGGTTCAGAGCTGTTAAGTATCTCTTCCAAAGTCTGGCTGCTATTGAAGTGCTTGAGCCAGGACTCACACCAGGTTCTATTTGATCTCAGGAACTAGGCCTTTCCATCACACCCACCGCGTCATGGCACGGTGGAGGGGACCATGGATGTTCCCAGGAGGGGACGCCTCGCAGCCAGTGAAGGAAGCTAAGGACCTGCTATGCAAGGCCTTTCACCATGAGAAACTGTACTTCACAAGGACGCTGACATGTCTCTACTGCCAAACACAGGTTCCTCCACAAAAGGAGAAACAAAGAAAGTTATCAGGGCCAGTGAAAGAGAAAGGGAACATCTGCAGAGGAACACAGTGCTAGCTCTCCCGGCCAAGCTTATGGTTAAACTTTCCACTCTCAGATGCCTTTGTTGGAAAGTAACTCTGACACCGCGGATCCTGTGTGATATAAGATGACATCAATAAAGTACGGGGGAGGAAGGACCCAAGGGACCTGGGATAGAAGAGCAAGACAGGTTGCTTGGGGAGGGGAGGCCCACAGAAGGAAGAGCCCATCTGTGTAGACTCGTAGAGATGAAAGCTCCATTGTATTTCATGCTCAAATGTATAGACTCTCAAGCTGCCTGTAATCTTGTTCAGAGCGCTGAAAGGTGATGTCAGAGAAAGAGCACTAGACAGAAAGGAGACCAGGGTTCAAGTCCCGGCCTCGCCACCATTCAGGGAGTCACCATTCCTCAATCTCTTATTTTCTTTGTCTTTGACATAAAGAAATTGGACTAGATGATTCCTTGAGGCCTCTTTCAGCCCAAAAGCATGTGATTATAACTCTAGTGCCTCTCTTTTCACATTCTTGATGGGGCCGAAGAGGCAGGCCCCACTCCCCCAAGAGAGTAGCTCACAAAACCAGGACTATGAGAAGGTATGACTAAAGGGGTTGGAGCCTAAAGATAAATTCTGTCCACACTATAGCCTTGCCCAAGAACCCCTGCAATGCAGTCACCAAACTCGGACAACACTGAACTCACTTCACTCTCCTTGAGCAGACCCATATGCTGTCACCTACACCCTGTTCCTTCCTACAGCTGCCAGACCGTGCCTGATGGGCCAGTGAGGGTCAGGCACTTGCAGAAGCCAGAAGATGAGTAGCCCCCAAACTCAAGATAAAGATGCCCTCAAGAAGGCAGAGAACTGGCCCTGGGGTTGAGATAACATATATAATTATCCAGAGCAGGGAGTTCTGGGTAAAACAGGATTATCTCTGATAAGTTGTGTGATCTAAGGGATTTCACCTCTTTGAGCCTAATTGTTCTGACATGTAAATAAAGGTGATGATAATATACCTGTTGACAAAAGTCCTATCTCATAGAGTTGTTGTGATGATCAAATTACACATTCACGATAAGGCTTGACAAATAAAGCAATTGCTGCCCCCAGGGCAAGTCCATGGGTAATGACCAGGAGTCTAGGAGCAGGGCTAAGGGCCACTGTATGTGTGAAGCTCAGAACATACTCAGCCAGCCCTTTACCTATCAAAATAGTCCCAAATTGCAACACACTTGTTGGAAGGAAGGGGACTCACTCTCTTCAGGGAGCAGGAGTGTGAAGTAGGTATAGGGAAGAGGATCCAACCATTTGGGCCAGACGAGGAACCCACCAGTCATCACTCAGAAGCATGGGCCCCCTGGGGCCATGGGGGGAGGGAAGTTTGAACAGTTGTCTCTTTCCAACAGAACCAACTTCCCCAGAAAGTGAGTCAGGACAGTCCTCAGCACAGGCTGTAGCACCCTTGGGACAGGGTCCCTCCTGTGCACAGCTCAATGCCAGCACCCAGCACGGAGCCGGAACATTGTGGACACATTAAGTATTTGTTGACTGATCCTGGCTGGCATGGCTCCGTGGTTGAGTGTCAACCTACAAACCAGGACATCATGGTTCTATTCCTGGTCAGGGCACATGCTCGGGTTGCAGACTCAATTCCCAGTAGGGGGCATGCAGGAGGCATCCCATCAATGATTCTCTCATCATTGATGTTTATACCTTTCTCTCCCTCTTCTTTCCTCTCTGAAATATACACTGAGTGGCCAGATTATTATGATCTCTGAACGCATAATAATCTGGCCACTCAGTGTGTGTGTGTGTGTGTGTGTGTGTGTGTGTGTGTGTGTGTGTGTATCTATATAGATATATATATATTAGAGGCCCGGTGCATGAATTTGTGCATGGGTGGGGTCCGGCCAGCCTGGCCAGGGGGAGGAGACATGGACGGTTGGCCGGCCTGCCTGCTGGTTGAACTCCTGGTCAAGTGGACAATTTGCACATTAGCCTTTTATTATATAGGATATACACTGAGTGGCCAGATTATTAAGCGTTCAGAGATCATAATAATCTGGCCACTCAGTGAATATATATACATATACATATACATATACATATACATATACATACATATATATACATATATACATATACATATACATATATACATATACATATACATATATATATATATATGTAAACTGAATGATTAGAAATAGAGAGGCTGATGAAACAGAAAACCCAGTGAACACACTAAGTAGAAAGTAAGGACCTAATATGGCTGGATTGGCCTCCAGACCAGGGATGGCCCAGACATTGCGGTAACCTGGAGAACTAAGGATAGCACTTGGACAAACCAGACCAGAGAAAGGGCCAGTCTGTGAGTCACCTGTCCTTCAAACCAGGACCTGTCTGAAGAGGGAGCCAAGGAATGTAAAACCGTGAGTCAGCGGGTTATCTCTGCTGCTACCTTCTGAGTCACGCCTGAGCTGTGGGCCCGCCCTCTGTGAGGGGGCGTGGGGGGGTGTGTGTGGCCATGTGTTTATATCTACACCCACACACTCGCAGACACCACCAGCCAAGATGAGTCAAGAGTCTCACGTTTTATGGAAGCTATGTCACTGGGCTGCCCAGTTAGTGACTCACTGCTTACCTGCCCTCCCCCAAGGGAAGTGCCTTCCAACCCAGGTGAGGCTCGGCACGCCTCTGTGTGCCAGGGGCCACGTGACTCACTTATTCTGCCGGATTCTGCCTGTCTTCAGGAGCCACGTGTTTCGAGGCTGTGTCTGAGTGCCTGGTGAGATGAGGCCCAGGCCAGAGGCTCAGCATGGTGACTTACCCCTACTAGGAACTCGCTCCCCTCCTCCAAGTGCCCTCCCTCAACTCCCCCCGTTTTCTCCTCACTGCCACCTGCTTCTGTGGAGGGTCTTAAGGGGTTACTACAGAAAAGGCAGCTCACTCCCTGACTATTGCAATCTATTATTAGAAAACTTTTGAAGGCCCCAAAGCCTTCCCAATTCCCCTCCCTCACCCTGCCAAAAGAATGTCTAGTAAATCATTCTTGCCATTGAAATCATTCCTGACATTATTACCAGATGAACCGTCCTCAGATGCAGCTAGCTCATTGCTCAAAAACTCCCATCCCATACCAAATTCAGTAAAAACGTGTCTTCCCTGACCCTGTACAGTTCACTGCCAGCCACATGTAGGGTGAGAGGGAGGAGCTCTGGTAGTCATGACCATACCATGTGGCCCCAGCACAGATGAGGGTCCAGGGTGAGCCCCTGACCTAACCTGGCCAGTCTGAATCTCTCCCTGGGAAACTTGGCGTAGAGGCTCAGAAATGCCAGTCTCAATCTGGGCTAAAGACTTCAACAAGATGTAGAGAATCAGCCCTGGCCGGATAGCTCAGTTGGTTGGAGCATCGTTCCATGCATCAAAAAGGTTGAGGGTTTAATCCCCGGTCAGGGCTCGTACGAGAGGCAGATGATCCATGTTTCTCTCTCACATCGATGTTTCTCTCTCCCTTCCTCCCTCCCTCACTTCCAGACTCTTCCCTCTCTCCCTCTCACTAAACATATCCTCAGGTGAGGATTTAAGAAAATAATAATCAGGAGGTAGAGGCAGTAGAGGGGGGCATTTTCCCACAATGTGATCAGGAAAGCTCAAAAAGTAGGTCCACAATGAAGCTGACATGCGCAGAGAAGCTGAGACGGCAGGAAAATATAGTGCCCAGGCCCCTTAAAGTCCCAGTTCCCAGGGTCCAGTGCTACCCAAAAAGTTCTTTCTGCAGCTTTAATATATAAACAGGGTGGTAGGTAAAATAGTTCAATATCCATTTACAGTAGAAAATGTAATTAAAATGTATTTTAAATTGTATCATATACAAAATAATATTTTACAAAATGGTTTTCACATTCATAGAAAAAAGGAAGGGTGGTGGGAGGGATTGGGAAAGCAGGAAGGGAAGAATAGGGAAAAGAAAAGAAAAGAAAAGAAAAGAAAAGAAAAGAAAAAGCAATTATAGCATCAGAAATGTTATGTTTTTCATTCTTCTTATAGGTGATTATTCATGATCTAAAAATGATCTTCAAAGGGCTTGTTTGCAATTACATTCATCACTTACAAGTGGGAAGCCCTACTTCCAGGAAGAATCGTTTACCCTATACTAAATTTATCTGCTTTTTTTTCCCCTCGTGGTTTCTATCTAAAGAACTCTAAAACATTTCAAAAGGGCGTTGATTAAGCTTGTTTCAGGCTCGGACTTAACTAACCACTACCCTGATCTTCAAAACAAAGTCATCAAGAGAGCTCCCTGTAATACGAGAGCTGTTGTATGGCCTCCAATACAAGGTTGCTCCCATGGAATAATTTGGATAAATCCTCACTTATATTCGGGCATACACATTACTTTATCTCCCTTCAACTTGACAAGCTCCATTCGAGGGATACTATTATCATCTTTATTCTACAGACAGGCTGGTCAAGATCCCCGGGGACAAGTACAAGTAAGACCACACAGGACACAATAGCGCTAGTTTGGGAAGTCAGGGTGTTCTGAAGGCTTCTACTTTACCTGGCAGGTGAAGGGGGAGGGTTCTGTGCCTTAGCTTGGGGGGACCTTCTTTCACACCTCTAAATCCTGCCGAGCAATCAGGTACTAACTAACATTTTGGTTAGTCCTGCGTCCATCTACCTCACGTGAGGAAGACGGAAGCTCGCTAGTACAGCTGGTAAGTTGCAACAAGGAGCCACTGCACTAACGCATCTTGTTTTGATTGCCCTGAAAACATCCCCCGCCACAGCCCAGACCTGGTGCGCTCTCCACTCTGTAGAGCCCGCTCTCTCCACTGGAGAGTATGGCAGCCAAGAATGCTTTCATAGCTGCGCTTTGCTGCCCGATTCCGTCTGGAATGCATGGACTTTGTCCCTTTGATCTTTCCTATGGCTGCTCGGAGGGGCCAGAGTTCCAGTAATTGCAGCTAGTTCTGTCCTCATTCTCCACCAATCCTGCCTCTCCCCAAGTTCTTGGACACAATTCTGTAACTCCGTTTAGAAGTTCCTCCTCCTCCCTCCTCCCCTCTTCTCGACTCCGGACCCTTAACATGCTGCCTCACCACCTATGACCTTCCTCAGTCATGCAGGGGTGAAGGCAAACTTGCTCCTTTTCTCAAGACTGCCTCCGCGGCGTTCCCTGGACCCCAAATACAGGGACCAGACATCTTCTAGACGCTTGGAAATACGCATCTGGTTAATTGGCTGGTGGTTTGGGAGTTTGTTTGTTTTTTGCTGTGCTCCCAGATGTTGGTGTCCTGTAGGCCCTGACTGGAAGATGTGTTTTCTATTATGATTCAGAATAAGTCACAACAACTAGAAAAAGTGAGATGCTGTTTGTCTTTGATGAGCAAGGCACTTTCCAGCACCGTGCCCAAGAATGAGACCCCAATCTGCTCAAAGAAATGTACTATGGGCATGCCCCTCTCTTTTTTAAAAAGGCACTTCTATAGAAAAAAGATGTAAAAGCAAGATTTCTCCAGTCTGCTTCTAGGGAGCTGAATGGTGTGGCCCCAGAGAGACCAGGTCCTAATCTCTGGCATCTATCATGTTACCTCGTTTGAGAAGTGTCTCTGCAGATGTGATTAAGTTAAGGGTCTTGAGATGGAGATGTAATCCTGGATTATCCAGGTGGGCTGCAAGTGCCATCACAGGTATCCTTCTAGAAGGGACACAGAGGGAGATCTGATACACACAAAAGAAGCCAGGGCCATGGGAAGAGGAAGGCAGATACTGGAGTGATGCAGACACAAAGTAGGAAATGTTGGAAGCCACCAGAAGTTGGAAGAAGCAAGGAGGGAGCCTCTGGAGAGATTTGTGGCCCTGCTGGCAGCTTGATTTTGAACTTCTAGCTTCCAGAACTGAGAGAGAATAAATTTCTGTTGCTTTAACCCAAGTTTGTGGTGATTTGTTACAGCAATCTCAGGAAACGAACTCAATGCTTATTTCTAAGAGCCACTGAAGACAGGCCTGGAGGTGGGGGTTAGAGAAGGAAGAAGCAGGACTAAGATGTTCCACACACGGGAGGGCTCATTGGTGACCGATGTTTACGTCTGTCCGGGGCCCCTTCAGATTCAAGAACCACTGCAGAGCAGAGGAGAATAATGCTTCTAACAGCATCAGGAATCTGGGTGAGGTTAGCTCTTTGTTGGGGTCCTGCCAATCGGTCCAGGAGCACTCAAGACCTGCTTTGGCTCAGCCAGCCCTCCTCCCTGTGAGTTTCTAAGAGAGATGGGAGCACAAGGAAAACATCAAATGTAAAACCAATGTCCCTCTATCTAACCTCCTAACTGGATTTGGGCCTGAGACTCTACTGCAGTTGTAGAAAACCAAAGAGATGAGCTCCCACACACCAGCCATTGTCCTTCAAATCCTACTCACTAGTAAATGTGGCTCTGTGTCCTGGACTGTGACTAATCTAATTAACACCTCACCGTCCTCACTGGACACAAGAAGGGGAGTGGGGAAAGAGCTAGGTTATCCCTCTCCTATAAGTAGAAATAACTTGGGAACCACAACCTCCCCAAGACTGTTGATTAAAACCTCTATTTGGGGACATGAATGATGAGAGTGAATCAGACCTTCTGCCCCTTTCAGCTTCCTTCTCTCATTTCCACCAAGCAAAAGAGACACCGAGCCAACTTTTCCTGGGTGCCTACCTTATGCCATGTACTCTTCTAGGCACTGGGGAAAGAGCATTAACAGGACAAACACAGTACCTGCCTCCATGAAGGACCACAAACTCCTTCCTGGGCCCTACTAAGCCTTGACCACTCTGAAACACAGTCCAAGGAAGTCCACCCCAAGCTTAGTTCCTCCCAACATCCAGGACTCTAAAGTCACACTTCCCACCCAGTGCCATGCTGGTCTAAAAACCTGAGAACTCAATTCTTGAAAGAACCATGTCTTAAGAATATAAAAATCAGATAAAATAAACCACCTGAACCACCCGGCCAGGGCAGATAAAATAGAATTTGAAGAGCATGAAACACTGGGGAAAACACAAGGCATTTATAATTGTCATCTATAACCAGTTAGGTCAGAGGATCAGAAAATTGTGCTGCTGAGGTCAAACCTCATTAGTCTCATTAATTGCATTTATTCTCATGTCACATCCTGGACTTAAACCCCAAACAGCTAATTAAGATGACTAGAAATCAGCTGACTCCCATCTATCCTTTTTGAGAATCAGCCAATAGCACTAGCTTCCTTTACAGAGGATGGCATGTTATTTTCGAAACATACAGAAAGAGGACAGTTCACAAGTTCCAGGCAAATCCAAGTCCATGAATAAGCAAGCCATCTATCCGCGAGTGATGGAGAAGGAAGAGGAGGAAAAGGGAGAGGGAGAAGTGAAAAAAGAAGGAAGAGAAGAAAGAGGAGGGGGGAGGGAGGGGAGAAGGAGAAGGGGAGAAGGAAGAGATAACGCCAAATATTTCTAAATATGCAAACGTCAGTTATGATGTAAGATGGGAGCTCTGAGTGACCATGAAAGGAGACTTTGCGCTTTATTTGATAACCATATCCATGAGCAAACGCTACTAAAACTAATGGAAACCAAAACAATTGTTCCAAAATGATGAAATTTGGGAAGTAAGTCTAATTGTTTAATGCTAGTAAAAACAAGTCAGTTTTGACTAATTCCATGGGAGATGGCATAAAGCCTTCCTGTCCAGGATCTGTGGTTACCTGGGAGGCACACTTCCAGAACCAAATATCCGTGTTTTGCTATTCCTTCAGTCCCAGCTCAAAACGGACACTCAAGAAACTTCCCACTAGACCACAACACATTAGGAAGAACAACCATCGTTTGGGTCCAAATGAGTGGAAAGTGCACCACAGTAGAAGAAATAATAATAGAGAGGAGAAGAGAAAAGAGAGAAAGGAAGTGACAGAGATAAAAACAGCGCAGGAACATGTAATTTGAAGAAGAAAGTGGGAACAGGCCACTTTAGAGGTTTGGTTGAACTGAATGAACTGAAGACAAAGGTCAGTAAAACGTTCCCATTACCCTTCAACTGGGTTCATTATGTCCTTACAGACCAGCCTGTCCAAGAGTTCACTCTGTTATTTCACAATCACTCATTTGCTCATTCGCTCACTCATTCATTCAACAATTACTTGTGGAATATTCGGGGCCCTGGGCTTAGTTCCAAGGAGGTAGAAAGGTGAGCACAAGCCTGAGGGTAGAGGCTTGTGGAGACCTGAGACGCAAATGTCAATGTGAGAGTTATTGGTGTGGGAAGAGTAGAGCTTGGTATGGTGTGCATTGTAAAAAATAAACTTTCTTTTATAATATATTTAGATTTACAGAAAAACTGTGATTAGAGCACAGAGTTCCCATACACCTCACACCCAAGTTCCCCATTTTTAACATCTTACATTAGTATGGTACATATGTCACAATGAATGAACCAATATTGATTAAGTACTCTTAATTGAAGTCCATACTTTATCCAGATTTTCTTGTTTTTACATAATGTCTTTCTTCCGTCCCAGGATCCCATCTTGGATATCACATTGCATTTAATCATTACATCTTCTTAAGCTCCTCTTGACTGTGACAGGTGATAGCATACATTTTTTAAAGCAACTTTTTTCTTATACTGTCTCTCCAAACAGGCTTAGTGGATTAGTTATTTCTGTGTCTGTAGGTATAATGTTGAGCTGGTCCCAAAACATTTTCAGTTTCTCTCAGATAATACTAGTATATCCTATTCAAATACAAAATTATTATGTTCTGGATAGTGTAATAATTGCTCAAAATTTAGGGGCAGGAATCCGTAGAGGAATAAACGAAGTGCGCAGAGAAGTGAAGACCCAGGAAAGTAGAGTATTGTGGAGGCTAAGGAGAGTCTTAAGAAAGGGGCATCAGATACAGAGAGAGGTCCTGGTAGAGGAGGAGAAAAGTTCTTGCCCATCAGCAGTTCATTTATAACCTTTGAGAAAACAGTTACATCGAGTGTCAAGAAAGGAAGCCACAAAGGAATAAGAGGTGAATATGTGGCCAGAAAATGAAGGCCACCAATGTGGACTCCTCCCCTAAGAAGCTGAGTGGTAAATATTAGGAGAAAAATAGGTTGGCACCTTAAATGGGTAGCAGCAGGTTAAAGGGAAAGGCTTTGAAGTTGGGGTAGATGGCAGTCAGCTTCTAATAGGTTCCCAATAAGTCCCCTTCTTATATTCACAGCCTTGTTTAATCCCCTTCCCTTGCATATGGGCTGGATTGTGATTCACTTCTATCTGACAGAATACAGCAAAAGTGAGGGGATGTCCTGTCTGAGATTAGGTTATAAAAGACTGGTTTTTGTCTCACACTCTTTCTCTGGCTTTTCTCCATTTGCTCTCCCTGATGAAGAAAGTTGCCATGTTGAGCTGCCTCATGGAGAGGCCCACATGGTAAGGAACCGGGGGTGCCCTCCGGCCAACAGCCAACAAGGAACTAAGGCCCTCAGAGCAACAGCCCATGAGGAGCAGATCCTTCCCTGGCTGAGCCTTGATGTGGATGGCAGCCTGGCCAACACCTTGAGCCTGTGAGAGACCCCAAAGCAGAGGGCTCAGCTAAGCCATGTCCTGATTCCTGACCTAGAGACATCTGTGAGAAAGAAATGCTGTTTTAGCCACTAAATTTTGGGATAATTTGCTTCACAGCAATGAGTAGCTAACACAGGGTGGTTAGTTTTGATAAGTGAGGCTGCATATGATTCTAGTTTTAAATGTATTGTTCTTAAGCATTACCTTGGAGTCTGTCAAAATGCAGATTGTAGGCACAGACCCTAAGAATTTTATCTAGACCCTGGGAATACAGAACTAACTGGACAGCACTCTTTGGGAAAGGGCCCAAGAAATTGCATTTTAAATACCTTAGATGATTCTGGTGCAGATGGGGGAGGAAAGGTTCCAGTCAGAAGGAACTACCAAGAGATACAACTCAAAGATGTGGGTCTTGATGTGCTAGAGCAGGTAGATAGATGGGCAAGAATCCAAAAACCATGGGATACTGGCCTTGAAGGTTTGACTTTCTCTGAAATATCAAGGAAGAACAAAGGTATGGAGAAAGTTTGAGATAGAAAGAAGGAAAACCCTCCATCATCTCTGAAGGAAGGAGATGGAGCCATCTACAAGGCCTATGAAAGTGGAACTATTGGTCAAGGTTTAAAGAGAGAAGAAAGGATTTCAAGAAGAAATAGACTCCATAAGGAAGCTGTGGTGAGTCAGTAAGAATTTTTTAAATAACAGTAAAAGGGTGGAGAGGGCCACAAGATGACTAATAAGCATAATTTGGAGGGAAATGAAGGAGCACACTCTCTTCACACTCCTCACCCCATAGCCACTGGGAGTGGGTGAAGGAAAGTCTCTGGTGGAGAAAGTTCCAGGGACAGTATCCAGGGAGAAGACATGTTTCTGCTGTGAGAAGGAGCCAGAAAGAAGTGTTCAGGGAAAGGTGGAGAGGAGTCTTCTCAGTAGAACCAGCACTCTGCTGGGCCCAGTAGGAGTCCCACACAAGGAAGCAAAGTGTTCTGGGTGGAGTGGGGCTGAACTGGAGAGAAAGAGAGGAGGGCAGGGCTGGATCACAGGAGGGCAGGAGGCAGTGCCCGAGGAGGCTGGAGGTTGAAGATGGGCTAGAGATTCCTGATAATAATGGAGGACAGAGCAGGTACCAGTTAAGCTCAATGGAATACTGATCGATCATCAGCACCAAATCTGCAGCTCCTCTACAAGCAGGTCCGAGATGAGGGCTGACATGTCAGCCTCTTGCAGGGCTGCCTCTGAGAGCTGGCCTGGAGTGAGGTTCCTGTCTCGGGAAAGCAGTGGGTCATGTCCATACTCAGAGTGTTTCAAAGTCCCATATATATCCTTTAAAACTTCTCCACTCCTCTCCTATAGGAATTTGCCTATTGCTAATTTTTGCGTAGAGAAAATACCCCTAGGCTAAGAGCTAGGAGACCTGGGTCCTTGTCCCAGCTCCACCCCCCACAAGCTATGTGACCTTAAAAAGCCATTGACCTCCCTGTCACCATTTGCAAAGGGAGGGGGCTGAACCAGATGTTCCTTCAAGTCCTTCCAGTTCCAACATTCTAAGAGCCTGAACACATGAAACCATAAACCAGGTCTAGGAATCAAGTAGTTTAGTTCCTGGAATTCCGCTTTTAAAAAAGAAGGAAAGAACTCCAGCTCTTATCAGTTAACCTCTGGAGACTTCCCAGCCATTGATAGGATTCCCTGTGGGGAATGTTTTGAAATAGTGGACATTCCATGAAATGAAATTCTGGGGATTAATGTGCAATAAGGGCTGAAAATTTTCTCCGTGTTTCTTCCCGAATGTATGAGAAATCGTTATCCAATTGGACGTAAAGTAGATGCTTTTCCGGAGCATCCTGTTTGCATTCTCAAGGCAGGACAAAGCACTTAAGCCCATTTGTCTTACTCATAGAGTTGTTAGGGAAGATGCACTGACAGCCACCGTGAATCATGTCTAGGTCATTTCATGCTATGGTTTTAAGCTACTCCAAGTGTTGCCACACACACATCCACAGATTGTGAAAGAACTTCAGTCACATCAATGAAGTGAAAGCGGGACTTTCTCCTGCCCTCTGGCCTCCCTGGGGATCACTCTCTCTCACCACCACTTACTTCTCTGATGGAAACCCCTGAGGTCATTTAGTTCCATCTTACATTTTGGAAAATCGGGATAACCTAATAGATGTCCTAACTCACAGCCCCAAACTTTACGTGAAAGAAAGGGGATGAAAAACAGACACGGAAACTTCTTTTGATTTCCAAATGCAGGAAATTTGATTACCCTGGCCAGGACTCTGTTTACTTTTTCACAATAGATTACCAGTAAAAAATAAAAATATCCTTTACGGGTATTTTCTGAAAAGTCACAAGAGGCTACACTGTATATTTTAACTATTTTATACTTTTATTCATTGTTTAATAAATATGTATTAAGCACTGTGCTAGGTGCTGGGAGGGCAGTCAGTATCTAGAAGGCAATGAAATAAACTATGTAATAGTGGTATAAAAGGAGGATGTAATTAACTCTGCCTCAGGGCAAGGAAGTTGAGCAAGGTGAGCCTTAAAGGATGAGTAAGAGTTTGCAGATGAGTAAGAGCGAGCCAGGAGATGAATGGGATTTGAAGGGCATTCAAGGCAAAGGAACAGGGAGAGAAAAGACACAAAAACGTGAGACCACATGGAAGGACAGTCGTGTCCATAGTTTGGAAGAAACAACATTGTAAAGTTTTCAGTTCTCTGGAACTGACCTATAAATTCCACACAGTTTCAATAAAAATTCCAATAGGCTTTTTTTTTTCTTTTTTCTGGTGGAAACTAGTGTGCTAATTCTAAAATATGTATGGAAGCTCAAAGCCAAGGACCGCCAAGACCCTCCGACAACAGGGGAGAAGTGTTTGTCCAGACACCAAACCCATTCTAAAAACCACAAAAAGTAAGGGAGTGGGTTTTGTGCAAAGATAAACAAACAGGCCAATGGAATAAAAGAGCAATTTCAGAAATCCACCACACAGAGGCATCCTTGGTTTGAGACTCAGGAAGCACTGCAGAGAAGTGGGCCAAATAAAACCACAGTGATAGCTAGCTCCACATTTCCACCCGCATGGCTGAAATTTTTAAAACTAAAAGTAATGAATGTTGATAAGGATTTGGAACAACAGAATTGCTCATACACTGCTGGCAGTTGTGTAAATTGGTACAGACAGTCTGTAAAATAGTTTGACGTTAAGTATTTTTTTTAATTTATTTTTCAGTTACCATTGACATACAATATTATACTAGTTTCAAGTGTGCAACATAGTGATTAGACATTTATATAACTTATGCAGTGATCCCTCCAGTAACCTAGTATCCATCTGGCACCGTACATAGTTATTATAATACTAGAGGCCCGGTGCACAAATTCATGCATGGGTGGGGTCCCTTGGCCTGGCTGGCAATTGGGGCCATTGGGGCCAATTGGGGCGGGCTAGTCAGAGGGAGGGACTGCGGGAGGTTGGCCGGCCACTGGAGGTTGGCTGTGGGATTGCACTGACCATCAGGGGGGCAGCTCCTGCATTGAACATATGCCCCCTGGTGGTCAGTGCACGTCATAGCTACTGGCACATCGTCTGATCTTAACGGTTGCTTAGGCTTTTATATATATACTAGAGGCCTGGTGCATGAAATTCGTGCACTGGGGGGTATCCCTCAGCCCAGCCTGCACCCTCTCCAATCTGGGACCCCTCAAGGGATGTCCGACTGCTGGTTTAGGCCCAATCCCTGTGGGGTCGGGCCTAAACCGGCAGTCGGACATCCCTCTCACAATCCAGGAGTGCTGGTTCCCAAACGCTCTCCTGCCTGCCTGCCTGCCTGATTTTCCCTAACCACTCTCCTGCCAACCTGATCACCCCCTAACTGCTCCCCTGCCAGCCCGATCACTGCCAACTTCCCTCCCCTGCCAACCCGATTGCCCCCAACTGCCCTCCCCTGCCAGCCCAGTCGCCCCTAACTGCTCTCCCCTGCTGGCCTGATTGCCCACAACTTCCTTCCCCTGCCAGCCATCTTGTGGCGGCCATTTTGTGACCACACGGGGCTGCCATCTTGTGACCACAAGGGGGCGGCAATCTTGTTCGAGGGCGTGACAGTCAATTTGCACATTAGGTCTTTATTATATAGGATAGATTATTGACTGTCCCCTATGCTGGACTTCCCCATGACTGTTTTTTATAACTGGCAAGATGTACATCTTAATCCCTTTCACCTTTTTCACCCATCCCCCCACCTTCTCCCCTCCCCTTCTGGCAAACATCGATTTGTACTCTGTCTGTGAGTTAGTGTTTTTGTTTGCTCATTTATTTTGTTTTTTAGATTCCACATGTAAGTGAACTCATATCTTGTAAATCCAGGCACATACCCAACAAAAATGCATGCATATGGGTACCAAGAGACTTGGTCAAGAATGTTCCTAGCTAGGTTCATAGTAACCTTCTTTGTGGTAGCCAAAACTGAAAACACCCAAATGGCCACCATGTATAAATAAATTATGGTTATGTATACCATGTAACACTATACAGCAATGAACTTGATAAACTCTAGGTACAATATGAATGAACCACAGAAACCAGATGCAAAAGAAAAGTTACTAAATAGTCCTAGTTAGATAACCTTCAAAAACAGGCAAAACTAAACTATAGCATTAGAAATCAAAAATGGTAACTTTGAGGAGTGGGCATGAAAGAGGTGGTAGCAGTATTCTCTTTCTTGGCCTAGGGTGGGGGTTACACAGGTATTTTCTTTGTTATAACTTACTGAGCATATATATATATATATATATATATATATATATATATATATATACACATATATATATACACACATATATACACATATATATATAATTTATATAAATAATTTTATATATTGCTTATGTATATAATTTTTATATAATAAGATTTCTGCATGTGCATATGTCTTAATTAAAAAGTTAAATTAATTTTTAAAAAGCGCCTGTCATGTAGTAAGGACTCTAAACTAGTTCCCACTGTCACTCTCAGCACCTCTCAGCCCTGCGCACGTAAAGCAGACTTTCTCCTCCCAAACGGCTCTCCAAGGGAAATCACAAGCCGTCCCAGGCAAACAGCGACCTTTCCCTCCCTCCCCTTTGGGACCGCGGTTACAGATAACAGGAAGGGACCCGAAGGAGAGTCTTGCATTGCTCCCCAGGCCCAGCCTAAGGGAGGACTCGCGATCATCCTCACGTGCCACCTGCTGCTCCAACTTGGTCAAGTGATGGCCCCAGTTTGGAGGATCACTTAGCACTGCTGGTAAAGTCCAAGATGCAAATGCCCTGTGACGAGCAGCTCCACGTCCAGGCACCTATCTCAGAGGTGCTCCTGCACGGTACACAGGTACACAGGTGTTTAATGTAGCATTATTTGTAATCGCCAAAGAGGAAAAAGAAAAAAAAAAACTAAATACCCATCACCATAGGCACTGGTAATGAGCAGTTGCTACAATGAGTGAACTAGATCTAATTTATTAACATGGATAAATCTCAAAAACAGACAGCCGAGTAGAAACAAGTTGCAAATAATATGTGCAGTAGGATGCCGTTTATATATATTTAAGCACACAATGCATGTGGCTTAGGAATGTAACGAAATCATGGAGAAGCGGCACACGGCAGGGAGGATAATGGGATTTGGGGGAGATGGCCATTGCTGAATCTCTGGTGGTTTTTTTAAATAAGTATCTGAAACAAATATAATAAAATATTAACAATCGTTTAAATCTAGTGGTAGGTATATCAGGTATCTATTACATTACTGTTGTGCGTTTTATGTTAGGAATATTGTCTAACAAAAAAAGCAATAATGGATGTGAATTATCTCCCTTGAGATATTCTCTAGACCCTTACCTCCCTCACAAAGAATAAACTATCTAATTCTACCAGATTTTCCTCCTTCTTCGAGACGCAAATGGATTTACGGTAATCAGCAGTCGGCAGCAGGGTACACCCACATTTCTCCGGGCCATTCCTGACCCAGAAGCGTCTCTGACCTGGGAAGATGCCCCTCCACCCTGCTCTACGCCCAGGAGGCTGACCCGTGAGAACAAGCGCCTTGCCTTCTGGCGTCAGGCTGGGTTGGCAAATAGAAGGCAGAAGCAGAGATGGCTGGACAGGAAGAGAGAAAGAGCAGAACACTTATCCCCTGGCTTCCTCCCTGCTGGCCTAAAGGTTGGAAGCGGCTGCATTTCTCCCCTGAAAGCCACAGTCCCTAAATGCAGGCTTCCCCTGGGGTCCCCCCTGGCTCTCAGGGTTGTAGCAATCCCTCCTTGCCTTTGCTCTTCAGGCCTAGGGTGGGTAATGGCTCCCTGCTGTCCAGCCCCAGGTGCTTCAACATCCCTTCTGATTTCCCTTCATCCCACCCACATTTTTATGAAACTCTCCCTACTGCTCATTAAACTCTCCTTACTGTCCCCATGTGGATGTGCCATCCACTTCCTTCCGGTACCCTGACCTCACGGCGCACGAGGGAAGTGTGTGGAGCACATGGATACTGGGAGTCCAGGCGATCAGAAGCTGCAGAGATAGAGCTCAGATGGCAGCAAAGCTTCGAAAGAGGAACACAAGTTGGTCAGCTGGACAAAGGGATGGATAAAGGCTGGGGTTGACAGGAGAGGCAAGACTGAGGAAACAGCTTCAACAAAGCTTTTTTTTTTTTTTTTATCCTCACCCACGGATATTTTTTCATTGATTTTTTTAATGAGAGTGGAAGAGAGAGGGAAAGACAGAGAGAAACATCAATGTGAGAGAAACACATCGATTGGTTGCCTCCTGCATGTGCCTCCACCAGGGCCTAGGCTGGGGAAGAGCCTGCAACGGAGGTACGTGCCCTTGACCAGAATCAAATCCAGGACCCTTTGGCCTGCAGGCCACCGCTCTATCCACTGAGCCAAACCAGCTAGGGCTTCAACAAAGCTTTTGTATTAGGTTAACCATATGAAATTGCCAATATTGGACCATTTTTGTCATATCAAGAAAAAAAAAGGAAATTTCATATGTTTCAACTTAACAGGATTCAGGCTATGATGACCTTCAATGGGGGAGGGGGTCCACAGGAGCAGAAAGAATGAAAAATGACCCTGTCTGTACAGGGCGGATGTCAGGAAGAGTGGAGATAACATTAGCCTGAAGAGGAGGAAAATCAGCTTTGCCAAGGGTGATGAAATGTGTTTTCTATGTTTTATTTCCATTTAAACAGAACCACAGGTCTCTTTCTGTTCGTCTTCTATCTGAATCTGCAGGCTAGTCCTTACAGGGAAGGTATAAATGCACACAGGATTTCACATCTTGGGCCATAAATCTTAGGACTAGACAGGCCCTTCATATTCCATTCTCTCATTTCAAAGATTAAAAACATAATGAGGCACAGGGGTGAAGAGTCCTGCCCACTATTAACCATGTGACCCTCCAATTGGATGTCTTGATCATGGTAAAGCTCCATAAGGAATGCGTTTGGAAGGACACAGTTCTGTGGAGAGAGGGTAAAGGTCATTACAAGCAAGAGTCAAACCCTGATAGAAGCGAAGAATCAAAAGATGCACGGAGAGAGAGGATGCTGACAGCAAATTAGCTCGGCTGGAAGAGCAAAGAAGGTATATGACAAATTATTTCCTTTTATTCATCTTATCCTTGGACCCAGATTAATCTTTTCCTAGACTTCTTAGGTTAACCAAGACAATAAGTCTTTTCAGGTTTGGGAAGAATTAAAAGGCATATGATATACTTTTCCTGAGATCATTCCCAGGCCCATTGTGCTGCTCCTCAAAACTAATCTTTTGGCATTTAATAACTCGGGGAAATTAGACCATGTACTTGACATTAGCCAATTTAAAACAAAACAAAAACGCTAAGTAATATTTAAAGTTGGAGTTGTTTTGATCTCATAATTCCTCTCCTGGCATTTGAGTTAACTGAGTTAATCATACTCTGGAACCAGATTTCCAGAAGCCGTGTTCACGGTGAGAGCAGCTTCCCTGCATCCCACACGGTGTGGTGCCCTTGACTATCCAAGGTCCCGGCCCCTGTCTGATGCCCAGAACGGTGTCGTGCCTGGGCCTTTGGAAGCACTGCTCAGACCACTGTACGCCAGGACGTGGAGTAAGACGAACTCTTAGTGGAACAGGAGGGTGGTGACTAGGTCTCAGGCCAGGTTGGGGAACTTGCAGACACACCACCTTGGTGGACAGCACCATCACTGCGAACCAGGAACAGTGGCAATGCCCGCTCACGTCCTGTCTGTTGGCTCGGCATAAACCGGCAGGCCTGTGTGGTGTTTATCGTCTCAAGGACCCATATTTACAAGGAAGTTACTGAGTTACTTATTTTAGAACTAAGTCATCAATCATCACCTTAAGTCATCGTCTTGGACAGAAAGGAAAAATTATGAAAAGTCAAAGAAATGATCAAAGAATTATCCCCTAGGAGGGACCTTGGTAATGATCTACTTTTTTAATTATCACCCTGAAAATGAGAAAACGCTGGCCCAGAGATAGTTACTGACTTTCCCAGAGTCCTTAACTAGTAAGAATAGGATTGCCCTGGACTTGTCTTTCACGAACTAGCAACGGCTCCTGGATCTTCCATCAATACAGAGTCCACTACTCATACTGCCTGGAAAGTTCCTCTCCAACCTCTTGTTCTGTTTTATGACTTCGCATTTGTCTTCCTGAAAGGGACTGCATGCATCTTAAAAGTATTTCAATTTGGTGTAATTCAAGACACATTTATTGGGGCCGATAAGTGACGGGCCTTGTGCACGTATTAAGCACTCAGGCAATATTTATTAAGTTTGGCTACATATGGGAGGCCATTCTAGCATCAGGACTCGGGAGAAGAGAGAATGTGGGTCAGGGTGACGGGGGAAATGGCTGTGCTATTACACTAGTCATGACGTAATTTAGTCCTGAGAGAGGATTATGGTGGTGGTGATAGGAATGAAAAGCATAGGAAAAAATGTGGAATGCATTAGAGAGTAAAATTGGATGTCAGGAGAGGGGGAAAAAGAATGGAATGATAGAAAATTATATTTTACACATATCAAATGTGAGGTACCAGTCGGACGCACATTGGGAGTAGAACAAAAAGGGTGAAATGCATTAGTGGGACTCAGGTGGGAGTCAAGGTCAGAGTCTGCAGAGAGGGGCTGGGTTAAGCTGTGGAGGTAGAGCCTGTCTTTCTAGAATGAGCACATGTCTCTGCTACAATTCTCCTGTGGCTCTGGATTATTTGAACTAGATCAGTGGTCGGCAAACTCATTAGTCAACAGAGCCAAATATCAACAGTACAACAATTGAAATTTCTTTTGAGAGCTGAAAACCGACTTCTGCACATGGGCCACGAAGTTTCAGTCGCACTGTACGTGTGCGCCCACACGTGGTATTTTGTGGAAGAGCCACACTCAAGGGGCCAAGGAGCCGCATGTGGCTCGCGAGCCGTGGTTTGCCAACCACTGAACTAGATCAATGACCAGCAAAGGCAGAAAAAGATAGAAAAATGAATAGGACAAGACCAGCAGCCCACACAGACGACCCAGCCTTTGCCCCTTTGCTCAGCCAGCTTTCTTCCCACCCTTTGTTCCAAATGCCCCATCTTTATATATAAAAGCCTAAGCGACTATTCGACCAGTCGCTATGACGCACACTGACCACCAGAGCACAGACGCTCCGACTAGTAGGTTAGCTTGCTGCTGGGATCCAGCCGATCGGGACTGGGTGAGACGGGCCGGACCTCCCTGGAGCCTTCCCACAGTCCCTCCCCAGCCCAAATTGTGCACCGGTGGGGTCCCTTGGCCTGGCCTGCACTCTCTTGGAATCGGGACCCCTCAGGGGATGTCTGAGAGCCGGTTTCGGCCCAATCCCCACAGGCCACGCCAAGGGACCCCACCGGTGCACAAATCTGTGCACCAGGCCTCTAGTGTTTTATAAGATGAGAAACACTGGGCATATCAGTCATCCCCATGTTTCTCTTAGTGGCATACATGTGCACCTGATATTTATTTTCTGACCATACTGACAGTTGCTACCTCATCCATCTGAACACCTTCCCCCATCAGTTGCCCATTTTCTCATTGTTGCCTCCTTCCTCAGACCCAAGTCCCAACGCCCTTGCCCTCCAGTCTCCTGGAAAACTGCGTTTTATAAAACAAAACTTAAAAAAAGATTCATGTCACAAAGGGGAGACCTCCTTAAAATCGTCTCTGGCTTTGTAAATGTGCTGCATATGTTAGAACAGCTCCCGAAATGCGGCACGGCTCTCCATTTGATAAACCTCTAACTCAATCTCCTTTTAAATATTTGTAACATTTCCACCAGAACATGCAACAATGACTGGTGGCGATGATGATCGAAATAGAAACAAGGAAACTGGATAGAAACAGCAGACCACTAAGGCCACCCACGTGGGCAAGCCAAACCACAGAGGAGCAGGAAAACCCAGAGACAGAGCCGCTGGGAAAACCTCGGGCTCCCTCTTTTCCAGAACACAAGTGCAGTCATACGGTGGTTTATCCGATCACGAAAGGGGTGCCCAGCCCCAATCCTGGAAGCGCAGGGGCTTTGCAGGCTTCCCCTTGGTCCCCCCCGCCCCCAGCAACGCAGTTCACCACAAACAACCATCAGTACTCTGGAGCTCATCGTGCCTCGTCTTCCAAATTATCCAAACCCACAGTAAGTTCACCAAAAGCATCCCATTACGGATACCAGAATAGTGAAGGCCGTGTGGATGTGAACTTGAATCTGAAATTCTTATGGCCTATGACGTGAGCCGGTCCCCTGCGTACTGCTGAGCATTTCCTATTTGATCTATCACACCTTCTGTGTAACAGCCTAAAATAAACCATTTAAACCGCCTCAGCCACTCCTTGGCTTAGAGCTGCATGGAGATTTCCCACCACGGCAGCTAACCATCGCCTCTTGTCTCCGAAGGCAGCTCCTCTAGTAAGAGCCTCTACCAGACCCCACCACGCCCAGTAATGGGAATTCTGGCAAAAAAAAATGTTTCTCATCTGAACCCAATCAGTTCAGAGGGCATTGTACAGAGCTATGGATGGATTCCACATGCTCTCCATCCTGAGATCCTGTGGCCTCCACCCCAAACCATAATCATATTCTACCATTGCTGTTGTTGTTGCTGTTTAATACTGGCTCTTTTTCACAAGTGCAAAGCGCAGCACAATCATCACATTAGCATCTTATCATCCGGGGCCCAGTCCCTGCTCACTGCGGAGGCCAGAAATAGAGGTGAGTTGGAAAAATATATTGGCATTGCTGTGGCCTTGGCATCATTCCCCTGCCCCACCCATTCCCCCACCCTTCCCATCCAGAGGTCCTGGTGAGATTTTAACAGAGCTGACCTCGTGCATAACAGTAGCAGTTACTCGGTGCAGAGAGAGCTGGACCCGCTGAACTCTGGGAATTGTAGTGTTCACACCTTCAGGCTCCGCGAGGAAGGCTAACGGGAAGATGCACCAGAGTGCTCTCTCAGGAAGAAAATGTGCAGGTTGGGGAAAATGATGGTCTGTGAGTCCGTGCCTGTCGGAGGACTTTCCGAAAAGGGGATCATTAACGAGGTGGTTTCTGGAGGGCAGTGGTCCACTTACAGCGTTATCCCGAGCGGTTTCTAAAATTCCAAGCGCATGGCACCTTCCCCACCGGCCCCCGCACCCTCACTCTAGCACACTCAGGCCAACTTCACAGGCCCATCAGTTTACTTGAGCATTTCAAATCGTTTTGAAGTAATGTAGGCCAGAAGGACGTGGAAGGTGAATTGTCTGCCTGTCAAATGGTGGGAGGCATCTTTCAGAGCTCAAAGGAACAGATCATACTTTGGGAAGAGCCTTACCCCCCACACACCTGTGCCCGTCATCTACGCTCAGTGTGGCTCAGAACGGATGCTTCAGTGAAGGCTGCTGCTCGGGAAGCGTGCCTGGGGGTGTTGTACCGCTTAAATAAAGAATGAGCTGGTTTCCCGATGCACTAAAACCTGGGAACATATAGGCTTTTCCCAACTGTAGGCATGTCACCCATACATTTTTGTTCTGTCTCTGGTGCCTGTTACCACTTGTCTGTCAGCCAGAGCTAGCAGAAGACAAAACCAATGAATGAGCAGGAACTGTTAATGAGAGCAGTCTGAAACGAACGCCCGTGCTGCCTTCAGCAGCTCCCTTCCTCATGGCCCGGGTGCTTGTGCGTGAGGTTTCATCTGACCGTTTGTTTGCTGGGGAAGTTGTTGCTTGCTCATTTGAGGGAATTCAATAGATCATATTTTATGGCATTCTGGAAAAACCCTCACAACTCTCAAGGCCCAGCCCCCGCACCTGGGTAGACTCCATGACAAGGGCTTTTGAGCCAAGCCTGGTTCTCACCCTTGGCAAGTTCTTGTTAACTGACCTGACCTCTCCAAGCTTCAGTTTCCACACCAGAAAAATGGGAAGAATAGGAAACACCCCTTGAGGGAACATTCTGAGGACTACACATGATCATGTATGTAATATGCTTGGCATGAGGTAGTCACTTGGTACATGCAGTGGTTGTTATATCCAGGACTAAATGAACATCCATTTTATTTGTATTTTATTTATATATTTTATTGATTTTTAACAGAGAGGAAGGGAGAGGGATAGAGAGTTAGAAACACAGATGAGAGAGAAACATCGATCAGCTGCCTCCTGCACACCCCCTACTGGGGATATGCCCACAACCAAGGTACATGCCCTTGACCGGAATCGAACCTGGGACCCTTCAGTCCGCAGGCCGATGCTCTATCCACTGAGCCAAACTGGTCAGGGCCCATTTTATTTTTTTAATATATTTTTATTGCTGATAGTATTACAGATATCTCCCATTTCCCCCTCCTTTTCCCCCATCCTCCCAGCCCCTACCCACCCCACCCCCAGGTCTTTGCTACCCTATTGCCTGCGTAAGTACCTAAGTTCTTTGGTTTACTCTTCTTGTCCTCCCGCGTCCCCCACCCCCGACCCCCACATCGAGGTAGGTCAGTCTGTTCCATGCCTCCCTGCTTCGGGTCTTATTTTGTTGGAAAATGGAACATCCGTGTTAAATATGCCAGCCAGGTTGCTACAGTGGCAAGATGATCCACGAATGCCCTCCTCTCCCTTCCCCTGCAATCACTCTCTGTTTCAGCTTCCCAGAGGGCTGCACCGCACAGCTTCTCGGCCTCAGACCTGGCTGAGCTGCAGGAGGATGCTCTGTCCCTGCTGAACGCC
Organism: Cnephaeus nilssonii; assembly: GCF_951640355.1. Taxonomy (NCBI): domain Eukaryota; kingdom Metazoa; phylum Chordata; class Mammalia; order Chiroptera; family Vespertilionidae; genus Cnephaeus; species Cnephaeus nilssonii. The sequence goes on along the minus strand of NC_137092.1, from coordinate 9,019,691 downwards.
CTGGGCTTCAGGGCAGCGCACAAGCTCCCGACCAGAGCCGCCAACTGACAACAGCGCAAACAGCCCCGGGAGCTGAGGCTCAGCAACAGCGAGGCCAGAGCGAAGAGGTGTCTGCACACCGGCACCAAAGAGGGTCCTTCCCGCCCAGACCAAACCCTGCTGTTGCTTTCCTCAGAGAGCCCAGAGCTCTCGCACACGCGGTTCACCCAGGCCCGCCACCCTCTTACAGCTTTGCCTGGATCGGATCCAAGAGTTTTAATCAAATGCAAAAATAAAGAATAAAAAAGGTAAAAAGTTCTGCCTGAAACAAAGAACAAGTGCTCTCCGTGGGGAAGAGCTCACCTTCTGAGAAGCACGGCCCGGCCCGGCCCGGTGCTTGGCTTCCTCACAAGGTGTTAATCAGTTGGCAGGAGAGCAGGGATGGGAAAGGCTTTTCTCGAAGAGAGAAGAAAAGCTGGCTGGGCGGGCGTGCTGGCCCCGGCCCCGGCCCCCTCCCCAAAGTGATTCCATTTTTAGCTTCCTTAAGGTGAATTTAATTGTTTAAGCAAGATTAAACAAGCATGGAATTTAAGAGGGAGAGGAAAACATTTCTTTCAAGCAAGGGAATTTTTCTTCCCAAAGTGTTACCTCTTAGTAATTCAAAAAATAAGATCTGCCAGGCTGAAGGTGTCTGAGGGAAATGAATGCCCTGGGGCCGGCGTAATACAGAGGCCTTACAAAGACGCAATGCACCCAGCGCCACCAACTTCCCTTTGCCTGAGAAAAAGAGAAACACACAGCAAGCTTCCCAGCCCGGATGCATAACTGCTTGGAACCCCAGCATCAGCCACCGTAAATAAGAAAACCCTGTGCTTCTGTTAGAGCCCCCGGGACCTCCCAGAGGAGCCACACAGAGGGGTGCAGGGTCAGGCTCCTGATTGCACTCATGTAGTCACTCAACAAACATTCCATGGACAGCTGCCCTGAGCCAGGTACCACGCTAGGCACTGGAGCTACAACCAAGATCCAGGCAGAATCGCCGTCCTCCTTCCAGGAGCTTGAAGACTGGTGGGGCGGGGGGGAGTGTAAACCTGCCCATTAATTAGGTGCTCTGCAAACAGAGAGAAAACACCATTGGTTCTGCCCGAGGGGCCATTCAGGTAACAGACGGCTGCAGGCAGGAGGTGACCATTTTCCCTGGACCTTAAAGAAGTAGCAGGGGTTCTGTAGGAAGAAGAGAACTGGGAGCTTTAAAGAGAGGCACGGGCTTTGTTTTCATTGTTTCCTCTCGGACCCCACTCCCCAGATTCTGCACTACAAAAGGCGGCCCCCGAGCTTCCGTGGTATCGAAAACACTTCGGTTTTTACTCTTCTGGCCTATGTTGGCGTAAACAGAAGCACCACATGACAAGAAGCCATCACACTTCCCCTATATCTTTCCTGCCCCAGTCTTCACAGCCCCCGTTTCTTAATGGAGGCCCCCCCCCCATTCTGGTCACCCACTTTTGATGTTACCCTGGGACAGTGGTCGGCAAACTCATTCGTCCACAGAGCCAAATATCAACAGGACAACGACTGACATTTCTTTTGAGAGCCAAATTTTTGAAACTTAAACTTCTTCTAACGCCACTTCTTCAAAATAGACTCGCCCAGGCCATGGTATTTTGTGGAAGAGCCACACTCAAGGGGCCAAAGAGCCACATGTGGCTCGCGAGCCGCGGTTTGCCGACCACGGCCCTGGGATAATGCTCGTTGTCTTTAGAAGGAGGTGCTCTAACTGCACGCAATCGTTCAGGCGTGTTTTCACGACCCAGAGCACTGCGGAACTGGCCGTAAAGAAGAAACGTCATTAATGAAGCTGAGGAATGCATTACCTTTACAACATTTTCCTTAAAAAGAAGGTACAGCGCAGTTCAGATCTGGACACCAGCTTCCAGAGGTGTGTGTCCACTGTGTCTGTGAGGGGCACGGTGGCGGCAGCTGCCTCAGCACGTCGGGCTGAGCTGGGCACTCACAGGCCACCATGTGTGTGATCTGGGGCCTCTGAGGGCAGCCCCGTCCATGCCACCAACATGTGCCCACCACCAGGACACAAAACAGGTTACTCAAACGGCATTCAAAGCCATGGTTAACATGCAATTATATCGACAGGACAATGATACCCTCAGAACTTGTTATTAATTAGTGTCTGAGCTCAAGTTATTTAAGAATTGAATACCTGAAACCTATATAATTTTATTAACCAATGTCACCGAAAAAAAAAAAATCAATTACAGGAAAAAGAAAAAAATGCTGGTTGGCTTTAAAAAATTATTTTATTGGCCTGCTAAAGGAAGTAGGGAAAGATGGAGTCTGCTACAGGTGAAGGTTGTGGCAAGGTGACCCGAGGAGAGGAAGGGAGGGTCATGGGAGAAATACAGGACACAACTGAAGGGCATGACAGGAGCCCGGTCAGAGGACTGGCCCAAGCCTACAGGCCTCGGGGCAGCACAGCTCACAGGCATACTCAGGCTCTGCTGGACAAGGGTGTAGGGTGTATGCAGCTGACAATGAGAACCCTTCTTCACCCGGCCTCCAGCGAAGCACACGGCGAGAGTGCCCTCTAGTGGGAGGAACACGCGCTCCCGCCTGTGGGGCCTGTGTTTATCAGCGTGGATTTAAATGTTCCATTACCTTCCTCCATCACTCATTCAACAAATGTTGATTCAATTCCCACGACATGCTAAACACAATGATAGGCACTGGGGAGACAGGTAAATAAGACATGGTCATCTCTCAGGAGGGTCTCAGGCTGGCTTAGAAAGTCAGACAAGCCACGGTAGATGTGCATGCATCAAGGATGGTGGCCATGCAGAGGCAGAAGTGGTGGACCAGGGAGGTCTTCCCGAGAGAGGTGACCCTCACACTGAGATGTTCACCAAACAGATAAGGGGGATCCAGGTCTTCCAGACAGAATAGTACAAACCTGAGGTGTTCTAGTCCCACCTGCGGGGGACAGGGAAGGTGGGGGTCATTGCCAGAGAGGAAGCTGAATAGGGGTAAATTAGGTCTGATCCTGGAGGGGTTAGCTCTCGTCCTAAAGGTGATAGACACCAGAGAGCCATAAATCAATTTTACAGATTTAAAAGGACTGCTCTGGTTATGGCAGCAGAAGCTGAACTGTGAGTAAAACACAAGGGTCTGAACTGAGGATCGAGATGGGGAAATGGCAAGGAGGAAGAGAGTGAAGGGAGGCTCTGACAGATTGGGCGTGGAAGGTAAAGAAAACAGAGGCGTCTAGACTAATTCCCAGCTCCAGGCTTGGGAGGCGAGCTTGATAGTGATATCATTCATCAAGCCAGAAATAAAGGGAAGGAACAGATGAGGAGGAAAGAGGGTGAGTTCAATGCTGAACACGCAGAGTTGGACGTGCCTGAGGGACAACCCAGGGGAAATTCTGGGAGGTAACTGGTAACTGGCTATTTAGTCTGCAGCTCTGGGAACGGACTTGAGGTTTGGAAATACTCTATGACATTGGAAGGGACGATGTCTCTTAAGGTGAACAGTCAACACAAAAAGAGAAAAGAACTGAGGGCAGACCCTTAGGGAAAGCTCATTTCAAAGGGAAAGAGAAAGAGCTGCCCTCCAGAGAAACTACAAGGAAACACTGAGGTCAGAAGACGGAGCTTCAAGGAGGGTGTGATCTGTCTTGCCCAAGGGCGACCAAGGCTACAAGCCTTGGAATGAACTGAAGGGTGAATGGAGCTGAGAGGAGTGTGGCCTCAGACACTCAGCCTTATGGTCTTTTCAGTCGGATTCTGAAAATATCCACCTTGTGTCCTTCTATCACTCAGCATCCAGGAATATCCCAGGTACCAAATTTCTTAGAGGATGCAATCCCTTGGTTTGGTAACACCCCTCATGAGACTGTGGTAAAGAACCAAGAAAATCACTTATGCAGAAAATCACCTAGAAAATTGCTCAACACACTGAAGGCACTCAAAGCTGGCTCCTCCCCCCTGTGGTAACAGAATGAGGAAAGTAAGTCTAAGAGGACACAGACCCACATTGGAACAGCTGGTGTCCAGGCTGCCGGGGTCACGGCTCCATCCCCGGGCTGGGGAACTGAGACTGGGCTCAGGTTGGATGGACATTATCTCCCAGTGGGCATTGTGGTCAGGTGGCTCATGGGTTCTGCTAGGGGTCATAAATTGGATCCTGAGATCTAGATCCATTACTGACCTCAGTGACCCATCACAACAATGGTCTAAGGTAGGTATTACTGTTATTCCCTACTCACAGATAAGAATGTTGGACCTACAAAGTCCCTTTTGAAGATTTAGGTGGACCAGAGAGGAACACACACACACTGTACTGGATGTCAGCCACTCTCAAACAGCCAGTTTGTTCTCAGTCTGCTGCTAGCCATTATCTTGTCCTTAAAACTTACTGCTCAGCACCTCAGTTCCTCCCTCTGGAAATGGAATGAAACAGTCCTGTGCTTCCCACCTCCCTAGGGAGTGGTCCTGATAACATCCTGTCTGGATTATTGGCTTGGACGGAGGCAAGGCCTGATCCTCTTCCTCACTTCAAGAGATGTGCACATTCAGAAGTCCAGACCAACAGGGCACTTACTGGGCATATTATTCACTCTGAGGCCTAGAAAAAATTGTGAATCTTGGGGTTTCGATGATGGTTCCCCACAATGAGCAACAAGTAAATAAAAACTCAATTTCCATGAGAAACCTTCAAAAGGAAAGGTGGTGGCAAATTTCAATTAAATTCCAGTGAGGTCTGTAAATTTCATGTGGACGTTGGAACATGGGTTCTTTACTCTGTCCTCACCCCTAACCTCTGACTTTACAGACACTCAGTTTTATGGTCTCTTCAATTGGATTCTGAAAATATCCCCAAGTCCAAGTTCTATCCATTACTGACCTCAATGGCCCATCACAGCAGTGGTCTGAGGTAGCTGGAATCCAAACAAAGAATCTGGAAGCATCTTTAGGGGACACAGTGTAAACAATCTCTCTGTGGGGTTCCTCTGAAACACCTCAGACCTCAAGTGTATTAATCTCATATTTTCTTCATCACTCCCACCAACTCCCTTCTTCCTTTCTCCCTCCCGTCCTGTCTGCCCCTTGCCCTCCCCAGACTCTGCCATCTACACACACACATGTTCACATGTGCACACCCGCTAGCCATCCCCAGGTGTCAAAAGGAGTAAACCACCTTGAAGGCATCTCAGCATGTCCCGCTGCAGAAGCTAACTCATGGGTCTGGAATGCTTTCTGACTACCTCTTCCCCGAGCCCATCCCTTCCTCAGTCCACCTGCTCCTGAAAACCAGCTTCCTCTGGAAGGTCTTCTGAAGATTAATCACACAAAAGCAATGTCCCCTGCCTCGCCCTGCCTCAGTCTGGATCTGACATCTTACTGCTGTTTCCACAAGCTATGTTCTTAACTCAATTATTCACTCGTCGCTTTTTCTATCCTCCAAAATGCACTTAACCTTTATGTGTTCCTGATGTTTAGTCTCTACCGGCAGGTTACATAACTTTCTGATGCCTTCCGAGCCCGTGTGTCCAAGCTTATCTCTCAGCGTTGCAGGGAGAGTACGTTCTCTGTGCAGCACCTGATAGGCATTAAGAAGGAATGTGTGGCGATGAAAACGATGATCACATTCAATAGTTATTTAGTGAGCTCCTCCTATTGGCTCATCAGTGTGCTGATTTGATTGGGGTTGGGTTCTGAGGAGAGCCAATAAAAACTATAAAGCAGAGTCCTAACAAGAAAATAATATCAAGTCCTCACTTAACAGAATTCAGAGTTTAGAAAGCTCACTCAAACATTGCCATTGACCCCTAGCCCTTTCAGATAGGCTGGTCAGATGTCATTGTTCCCACTGTGCAGACGAAGAAATAGAGGGTCAGAGAGGTTGGTGGCAAAGATCACACAGCACCAAATGCCAGAGCAGGGACTCCTGACCCAGGTCCCAGGTTCAGGGAGGCAAAGGAAGGAATATACCCCAACATAAACACAAACCTCTAAGGGCAATAAACAAAACTGTAGGTGATAAAATGCCAAAAAGATATGTACAGATGACACGTGTTAACTGTATTCAAAGAACTACGTTAATAGTTTGACTTTAAATGACATCTCCATCCTGAGAGAAACTAAAATGAGCCGTTTCTGCTGCCCTGGCCGGGAGGGAAGGTTTGCTTTCCTTGCTGCTCCGTCCATGGTCCATCGCTCGGCACCCCACAACCCAGCTGCTCCACACTCACAGAACTTCCACATTGCAACTGGGTCTGCAAATATGTTTAAATTGAGATACAAGTGTGTGCACGTACATGTGAAAATTCCACTGATCTTCCTTCTCCAGGCCTCTAAGAGTTCATTCAGCTAATATGTCCTTTGTTTGCATGAGACTGAGACTGGCCCATGTTTCCTCTCACCATGAGAGTTTCTTTATTTTTTTTTTAATTGATTTCAGATAAAGGGAAAGAGAGAGAGATAGAAACATCAATGATGAGAATCACTGATCAGCTACCTCCTGCACACCCTATAATGAGGATCAAGCCTGCAACCTGGGCATGTGCCCTAACCAGGTACTGAACCGTGACCTCCTGGTTCATAGGTCGATGCTCAGCCACTGAGCTACGCCAGCTGGGCCATGGGGGTGTCTTGACAGATCTGGTCCATGAACACAGGAACCCAGGGAAGCCAGGCAGCCTGGCACTGGGGGCAGGAGCAGCACCCGAATTTGGTTCTGGATCCACAGCAGCCCTAGGCCCTCAACAGCGGAGTTTGTGCATCTTCCACGTAGATTTCCACCATCCACATGACTTCCTTTCATGCCTTCCTCCCCGTCCTCACCGCTGAGCAGCTCTGACTACCGATACTCTTTGCAGCTTGTCCCCACCTCACAGCTCCTGCTTATCAGAGCTCCAGCCCCTCTTACTAGTAAATGCTGGCTGGCCTATGTCCAGCTGCCGCATTCTCTTAGGGTTTTCTGGTTCAGAGCAGTTAGAGGGAAATCTCATCTGGCCCGGCTCATCTTTTCAAAAAGGCCAAGTCACGCCCTGGTCGATTTGGCTTAGTACAGTGGTTGGCAAACGCATTAGTCAACAGAGCCAAATATCAACAGTACAACAATTGAAATTTCTTTTGAGAGCCAAATTTTTTAAACTTAAACTTCTTCTAACGCCACTTCTTCAAAATAGACTTGCTCAGGCCGTGATATTTTGTGGAAGAGCCACACTCAAGGGGCCAAAGAGCCGCATGTGGCTCGCGAGCCGCAGTTTGCCGACCACGGGCTTAGTGGATAGAGCATCAGCTTGGCCTGTGGACTGAAAGGTCCTGTGTTTGATTCAGGTCAAGGGCACGGATCCCCAGCCCTGGTAGGGGCGAGTGCAGGAGGCAACCAATCAACGCGTCTCTCTCACATCAATGTTTCTCTCTCTGTCTTTCCCCCTCCCTTCCACTCTCTCTAAAAGTCAATGAAAGTATATCCTCAGGTGAGGATTAACAAAAACAAACAAAACAAAGGCCAAGTCACGGAGGGGCTGAGGGTTAGATGCACTTGGGGCAGGTGCCCTGTCCGGTCAGGGCCAGCCTGTGCACAAGTGGAAGCCGTGGGTGTGCTCAGACTTGTCTCACCTTCCCCTCCACGGTGACCCGAGGCCAGGCTGCTCTTACTCACACCTGGGACTCCGCAGCAGGCTCTTGGCTGAATCCCTGCTTCCTGCACTGAGTCAGAATTTAAACCTGGTTTTGCCAGGTATTTTTCTTTCTCTCAGCCTTTAGATCCTTCTCTGGGGCTGCCATTCGCCTATTTCCACTACTAGTTGACTCATCAACCAGACTGCCAAACCCTCACGGCCAGGGAGGATCTCCCCTTTCCTGTCTACGTATGACAAAGCACTGAGGATAATGTGCCATGTGGGCCAGAGGCATGAACCAACAATTTCATTAGCTTCGGGAGGAAAAGGACTGACCGGCTGACCATCCCTGTCTAAAGCCAGTTAGCCTGCAGACCCTGGACAAATGGCTGTGCGCCTCTGCCCTGCTCTGGCCTCGGGCCCACAGCTCTGCTTCCCCAGGCCCTGGGGCTGCAGGTTCCTGAGCCCTCAGCTACCCCCGGTCTGGAGGGTCTGGGACAAAGGTTTCCTTGTCTTTTAGATTATGTTCCTTAGAACCCACATGGAAAGCGAGCCATCTAATTTGGTTACTGGAACTCAGGCCAAGTTCAGAAAAGGGCTCAGGAGCGCGTTAAGAGAAGAACGTCTGGGAGAGCTGGAGGGAGGCAAAGAGCGGCCATCCACGGAAGTCCTGAGCTCAGTCCATAAGCGCGCCCGTGTTCTGGGCCTGGTCCTGTTGCTGCTCCAGCTGTGTGTCCTTGGGCAGTCTCCCAACAGTGGCCATTCACTCATTAGTCCTTCCCACCCCCCAGGGTTACTGCGAAAGTCCAATGTAATCATGACTCTAAGGTGGGTGTCCTCAGCGTCCGCCTCATCATTGCGAGGCAGATCACCGTGCCTGGTGTGACTCGGTCCCCCTCCCACCCCCACCCCTGCCCCGGGCTCTGCCATCCAGGACAGAAACACCCATCCAGGCATACTTGCCGGAAACAGACAGTGGAGAGAAATCGAAACAAGATACGACAGTCATGCGTGTATATATCATGTATGAAATGGAGCAACGTGGTTGTTTATTTTAAAATACAAGGTTGTTTGCAGTGTGGAGCCCACACCCTGAGCACGCAGGTGACCTGACGCGAAGAGTCCCAGGTGCTCTCTGGGCATCGCCTCACTCATTCCTCAGAGCCTTGATGGTACTGGCTTCTTTTTAGCAGAGAAGAAAACCAAGTGTGTGGGAGAATTGGGACTTGGACTCAAAAGCTGATACCTGACCACTCCAACTGGCTTCCCCGGGCTCCTCAGGTCAGGAAGCTCAGTGGTCATCCAGGCAACCTCCCTTCAGAGCGCCCATGAAAGCACAGCTGGCTTCTCTGGTGACGGGCAGCGCAGGCCACGCCTGGACACCCGGGGCCACGGGAAAGGTGGCTGTCCACCAGCATGCGGAGGGACCACATTCCCTCCTCGGGAAGGACACTCTCATAGAGAGGGACACACCTCAGTGCCCGCAGAAACCTTAACAACCCAACCGATTGTCACAATGTCCCTTCACCTGCTAAGTAGTGTGTTCTGCTTTACAAATACCCCTGCACTTTAAAGAAGGAAAACAGCAGCGACATAAATGCTTACCCCGAAGGCCCACGGGATAGACGTGGCCCAGCACTCCAGGCCCTAACGCCTCCCGAACAGCCACGGGCGGTTGGTGACGGGAGTCAGCTCCATTTCAGAGCCTCGGGGGGACAGAGCCACCCTCATTCACAAAGTGGGTGTGTGGGCCTTTTCAAAGATCCCAGAGCCACAGCGCCCCCCTCCTCCCCAGGAAGCCAGGTGTCCTGAGGTCGGCACGTAAGCCTGGTGGGGAGGAAGCTGCAAAGTGGGAGTCCAGGAGGCGATGGGAAAACCGGAGAGAGGAACTGCTGAGTGGCACCTCATGCCGGGGAAGGCCTTGAGCCAGACGTGGCCCGAGCGTTGTGTGTTCCACTGTCTGTAATCAGCAAGTCCATTTCTGTGGAGTTGGCTTGTTTGGGTTCAGTAGACCAGACCCTCATGCTTTCCAACTTTGTGGGAAATCATGAAAAGGTTTAAATAACCAGGGTGAGTCTTTACCACAGCTTCCCCTGCGAAGACGAGTGGGACCCACTGAGGACGGACAGGTAGGACACAAGTGGGGGTCCACTGGGGCCCAGGCTACAGGGCAAGCCATCCCCTCCAAGAACCTGGCAGGCCCAGTGGGCCCCCCGCCTGCTCCCCTCGAGTGACCCAGGCAGAGGAACTTTCCATCTGACTCAACCTCTCCCGGGCAAACCAGACGCCACCACCGAACTGCCAGCACAAGAGTTTCCACAGTGAGAAGCTTCCAGGAAAGCCCCATAAGCCTTTACTGTAAACCCAGTAAACTGCATTTCAAACATGGTGGCCGGGCTGGGGAGGCCTGGAGACACACCACCCCCGCCCTCCCCTCCCCTCCCCGCCATCTCCGCACACCCAGAAGCAGGCCGTTCAGCACAAACGCAGCCCCACCCGTACCCAGTGCCAGTTCTCCTATTGCCAAGGCAGCGCTACATGCCCCCCCTCCCCCCCCCCACCCCCAGCACCAGCATAGCCAGGCCAGCTGTCCACAGAACCTTCCGAAGATGCTGGGCTCTCACAGGGTGTGACCAACAAGCCCTCGAGCCCCTTGAGCACACCCAGGTGCTGCAGGGATCGGCTCCTTGACATTTGTCAGAACCCCTGGCTCTTCCACACAATCAATGAGCCTCTTTTACACCCCACAGCGTTACTCCAGTCAAGGGACACCCAGCCATCTAAGACCATAAAAAAGACATGCACTACCACACCCTCCCCCCAAACATTCCATCTAGATCCAAAAGACACTTGGCCCAGGGTGGGTGAGTCATGGCATTTCCCTTGTCCTGGTCAAAAACCTCACCCCCTTACCCTGACCCTCAGCCGAAAGCCTCACACCCCCACCCCAGCACTTGAGACCATGACTCTCCCACACCTTTCACTCTCTGACCCAAAGCCCAGCCTCGCTCCGCCCTCCCAGGGCTGGGCCGGCAGGGGATCGAGGCTTGCACAGTGTGGGCACCTGGCCTAGGTTCTGTGCAGAGACGCAGAGGCAAGAGCAGGCCTTCGCCTTCCAGCCTGTGCTCAGCCCACTTCACCGGGCACGGTGGGTGCAGGAGAGGTCACGGCAAAGAGTCTGTGCAGAGAGACGCGCCGAATGGACTGGGAGGAAGGTGACCGGGCAGGGGTGAGGAAGTTTGGGTTTGCTCAGAAAGTCTAGCCCCTCAAAACTTTGGAATGGGGGAAGGCTTAGACTTCAGAGGTCATCCAACTCCACACTTGCATTGTGCAGGTGGGGAAACGGAGGCACAGAGGAGGGGAAGCGACTTGCCCAAGGTCATGCGTTCATTCTTGTACACCCAGTAGGCCAGCTATGGCCGAGGCACAGGGCCACAGAATGGCAGGCTCCGGAGCACTCACTCCCCCGCGCTTCCTGCTTCTCAGATAAGCACAGCAGGCCCGCGGTTGTGGGGAGGCTGTGAGGACACTGGCTTCACAGAAGACTGAGGTCCAAGTGGCTCTGGGCAGACAACTTCCCTCCCTGAACCCGAGTCTCCTCTGCTGTACAACAGGCCCCGTGAGCTCTACTCCTCCACCTCCCGTCCTCCTCTGCTGCAGGTGTCAAATGAGAGCGTATGTGAAACGGTGAGTGGTGACATAAGGTAGGAAGTGAGGGGCAGCTGCCAGAGGGCAGGTGAGCCCTGGGAGGGTGGGGCAGCCCCCGCATCCATGAGGAAACACGCGTGTTCCAGGTGCAGCACCAGGACTTGCCCACGTGTGAAACCACTGCCTGTCAGGAAGCTGGGACTCCCAGCATCATCGGGACAGAAAGTGACAGGCGTGCATGCACTTCCCTGGGGTGAGAGGGTCTCATTCCTTCCCTGCCTCTTCGCAGAGGCACTCGAATCCTCAGCTGGGCGCCCGCCCGACTTCCTGCCCCCATTCTGTCTGTGCAGACACTTGGGTTGTGGATATTTTCCACACTTTTTTTAAACTGCTTTTTTGGGAAACTATTTTCCTCCTGGACCGAGGACAGTGAGTCGGGGCTGGCCAGTGTGATCCTGAGGGCAGCCAGGCATTTGCCCGGAGGCTTTCGGGGCACCAGCGCTGCCTGTACTTTTCCACAATGGAAGGGAGGGGGCGGCAGCAGCTGGTCGCCCGGCAGCCTGGGGATTTTCCCAGCAGGCTTTGGAGAAGTCACTCCATCCTGCTCCTGCTGTGGCGGGGGCCCCAATGGGTGTGAGGATTCAGACGTGCAGCCCTGATCCTAAAGCAGAGGTGGCCCTGCTTCCCCCAAACCAGCCTTCTCCCCCTGATGGATCTGCCCTCCAAGCACTCGCCCCTTATTTGCACGTCTTCAACACCCCCAGCTTCAGGGCTGGTTGGCCTCCCCACTGCCCGGCGCTCATATCCAGCCCAGCCCAGTCCTTGAGTCCAAGGAAGAGCAGGTAAACTTCTGCCGTCAACAGACCAGAATGACGACAGAGGGTTTTGGGGGACACGGGCTGTACGAAGAGGTGGTTAAGCACATGGAATTCGAGGCCTGACATTGACATTCAACTGGCTCTGCTGCTTTCTAGCCACTGTTTCTTCTCTGAGCTCCAGTTTCCTCGGCAGTGAGAAGGGTAACAGGACTCACCTCAGAGGACGGCAGGCAGGATGAGTGAAGGTGCTGTGTCAACAGAGTACTCACTGTGATGCCGCTGCTGTGCTGGAGCCTGTGAGCAGGGCAGGTAGGCTGAGGCGCACGACTGGCCCTTCCCCGCACGCCCGGATCCTGGTCCAGGGAAGTGGAGAGACGAGGACCCGAGAGGCCCGAGGAGCTGCGCAGGACAAGCGCTCCACGTTGTGAGCTGCACAGGAGAGCTGGTTTCTCGGGCGGAGGCCTGCAGGGGAAGAAGAGATGCTGGACCCTCGAAGCACCCAGAGAAACTGGGATCCTCAGCAGGCCCACGTGTGGCTCAAAGGCAGCCTTCCAACGTGACACCCCAAACCCATGCCCCACCGGACCCTTCTGCCGGCTAACTGCCCGGGAGCACGGAGGACTTCTTCCAGCCCCCACCCCACACCGCTGGTTCTTTTCTCCCACCGATGTCCATTTCCCCCAACAAAACCTTGGCACAAGACTACCACCTAACACTATATTTTCCTCAGGTGCTAGTGGACAAAGTAATGTGCCCAGTGTGATCATTCCAGTTACACTACGACACAAATATTTCTCAATTACACTATAATATTTATCAATGGTTTATCCATGTATGTCAAGGTTACTCTATTCCAAGGTTCGCAATGATTATCTATTGTCTGCAGGGGATGGGATTGGAGGTTATTTTTATTGTCTACTTCTGTGTTTTCCAAATGAACAATATGTGGATTTTATAAAATAAAACCAAATTATAAATAAAATAAAACCTAATCATAAAATATAACTTTTTTAGAAAAACAAAGTTTATCACTGTGGTTTCTTTTTTTTTTTTTTTTTTTTTTTTACATGTACATTATATCATTCACTCTCCTGCTAAAATATTTTCAGTAGTTTCTCACGGTACATAGAATAAAATTCCAACTCATTTTCCGTGATCTCCAAGGCAAATGTGACCCAGGCCCTCACCGGGCTCCAGCCCGACCTACTGCCATTCTTGCCTTTACGCACAGCAGCAGCCTCGACGGCCTCCTCCTGGGTGGGAACTGCAGCCCTGTACTAACTGTACTGCCTCACGGGACTGTTGTGAAGACTGACTTTAATCGTACTTGGCATATAGTGTATTTTCATTATAATCACTTTCTCCATCGTAGCTTTGCTCATGCTGTTCCCTCCACCTAGAATGCACTTCATTCATTCTTCACTGGCCTGCCTTCTTCCTTATCTTGGTCTTGTTTGCGTGTCCCTTCCTCAGAGAGGCCTTATTGATCATCTACCCTCAACTCTGCCCATCCTGTTATTCTCTCGGACTCCTAATATCTTACCCTTTTCCGCCAGAAGGTAAGACCAAAATTCCAAGAGCCCAGAGGGGAGAACCAAGAGACACACAAAACAACTCCCAGAGAGAAGAACTGAGCCCCAATTATGGAACACCCTTGCAATATGAATCCAGATGGATTTTAGAATCACTCTAGGCCAGTGACCGCTATATGCCTCATTTCTTCCTCTTTATGAACCTACCATTGTATGTTGGCCATGTGGGAAACATGAAACTTATCGCTGTAGTTCACAGTTCTTCAGATCAAGAGGAATATACTCCAGTGGGTCCCTGAGGACCACACCTGATTAGTCTCATTCACATTTGAACCTGATTTAAACGGGGATCCTGACCTTTAAGCTGATGCCATCATGGAATCAGACTGGCAATCCTGGAGAACAGAATGAGTGGTTTGCATATAAGAGGGATATAAATTGTTACAGCTAGACGATGGACTGTAGCAGACTGTATTTTTCAAAGATGGTCACAACAATAGCTCACATCCCATCTGCTTTTCTTACAATGTTATCTTTATATTCTTCCCATGGAGAGGTGGTGCCTATGTCCCTTCCCCTTGAATTTGTGTCTGCTCCCTCCAATACAGTAAGACAGAAGTGACACTATAATTTTCAAAGTTAAATCATAAAAATACCATGCACTGTTGCCTTGCTCTTCAAGGGCACATGCTTGAACCCAGCCACCATGCTATGAGAAAGGCCACACAGAAAGGTGATGTGTAGGTTTTCTGGCCAACAGCTCAGTTGAGATCCTCGCCAATAGCCAGCTTCAACCACAAACCATGTGACTTCTGACATCTCCCGATACTTCTAGACCCCAGCTGCTGAGTCACCTCCCGCTCGTCAAGTCCTCCCAGCGGAGTCCCCAGATGTTGTGGAGGAGAGACAAGCCTTCCCTTCCATGACCTCTCCAAATTTCGGATCCACAGAAACCATGAAAGATAATAAGAGGAGTCTTACTGTTTGAAGCCACTAAGTTTGGGATGATTTGTTATACCACAACAGATCACTGGAACGTATGTCTAGACAACATGGTTTAGAACCCCATACTTGGACATTTGAGTTATTTAAAATTTTTGCTATTGTGAACATGACTGCTATGAACATTCTTATACATTTCCACTAGTGCTCATCTAAAAGAGTGTCTTTTGGGTATATACTTAGGAGTAGAATTGCTGTGCACGTTTATAAGATAATGCCAAATGGTTTTTTAAAGAAGCTGTACTACGTTACCTTCTATTGACAAGGTATAAGAAGTCCTGTTGCCCTCAGGGCTCTTATACTGGCTGTTCCCTCTGATGGAATGTTCTTCCCCCAGACATCTGCACAATTCATGCCCTTCAAATCTTCCTCAAATGTCACTTTCTCAATGAGGTCTACCCTGATTTGCTCCATTTTAACTGAAAATTATCCCCCATCCCTGCCATCATGCTCAATTGTCCTTACCCTCCTCTCTATCTCCCTTTCCAGCATACTATAGAAGTAGTTTTATATTTACTGCTTATTGTCCATCTCCTCACAGAAAATGGAAGCCACCACAAGAAGTGGCTTTTTAAAAAATATTTTTATTGATTTCAGAGAGGGAGGAGGAGAGAGACATATCAATGATGAGAGATAATCATCGATAGGCTGCCTCCTACACGCCCCCCCCCCCCCCCCAACCAGGGATCGAGCCTGCAACTCAGGCATGTATCCCCATCAGGAATTGAACTGTGACCTCCTGATTCATAGGTTGATGCTCAACCATTGAATCACACCAGCCAGCAGGCTTTTCTTTTTTTTTTTTTTCTTTTTTTGGTCTTTTTATTCACTACTATATCCTGAGCACCTAAAGAGTACTTAGTACAAAGTAGGGCCAGATGAATTTTTATTAAATAAATGAATGAATGAGTATATCTTTCCAATTCCCTATATTAAACAGACTCTGTAATTTTTGTCAATTAAACATAAATGTTAACTTGTCTGAATTTATTTTTCCTTGATAATTTAAGAGGTTCAATACCTCTTTATGTGTTTATTAGCTACAAATATATACATATACATATATGTATATATCCTTTTCTGTGAAACACCTGTTTGTGTCATTTATCCATATTTCTATTGAGTTGCTCTTTTTATTGAATTATAAATAGGAGTTCTGTATGGATAATCTGACCCTTTGCAAGTTATATGCATCCCAAATATCTTCTCCCATTGTGCAACTTGTCTTTAAGATGTCTAATAAACAGAGCTCTTTGTTTTAGTATAATCGCTGTTATAGGACATTCGTTTTATGTCTTGTTTAAGAATAAACTGTCCTTCTCACGCCAGAGCATCAATGCTGGGGGCCAGTTCTTTCTAAAACATCCCTTTTAACTAAAAACTTACTTTATTGACCACAGAGGGACCTGTGCATGAAACTCAGGATATTACAAAGGACCTCCGGGCCCCTCCAGAGAGACTAGCCCACCCACGCCAGGCCCAGGCCCCTCTCTTTCACTCAGCCTCTCCCCCTTCTCCCCTCCAGCAGTGTAATGGGAGACGCCATCAATCACTCCCTAAGAGCTGCCAGGTGGGCCAGGGGTGGGGGGTGGGAAAGAGCCCAAGGGAAGGGGCTCCAGTGGAAATACAACCGGCAGCAGTAGCCCTCCCCCTCCCCCCCGCCAGCAGAACTGGGCAAGTCCCAACAGAAGGTTCTAGGGGGCACTTAGGGGTTTGAAATGCAGCAAAAGGATGATCCTATTGGGGGCGGGGGCAGGTACTCAGGGAGCTCAGGCTAAAGCAGGAGTGGCTGCTCTTTTAAAGAAAGAGGCCCCTTGCAGGTGGACAGCTGGGGTGGCCTCTGTGCCTCTAAGAGAAGCAGGTGGGTGTGATGTGCACAGTGGCGCTGGTTCCGGGAGATGATCCACTGTCACAAGGCTTTCTGTCGCTCGTGTGCAGACCTGGATGCTGTCACTCACCTGTCACAGGCTCCACAGCCCCAAGGATAAAACTGATTTTTCCTGCAAGAGGAGGAGAGGGGAAGTTTCAAAATGTAAACACCAGAAGATGCCCCTGCCCGTCTCCCGAAGATTAGCTGGGCTATCGGAGTACAACCTCCAGGGATTCTCAGGGCCTGAGTTTCCCTCCACCGACCGGATGAGCCACTAAATCTTATTTGAAGTGTTCAGACTTCGCCTCCAGGAAGTATTTAGCTTTGACACTTTCTGTCATCTCTGCTAAGAAGAGAAGCAATAACCAGAATTGCTGCCAGAGCTCGGGGCGTGGGTAAACCTCCTCTGTGTCCCCCTCCCCCAGCACCCCAAGAGAGAGCATCATGCTGAGCAAGAGTGGATTCTGGCCAAATTGCTTCCCCTCATCCACATGACAAAGTAGTTGCCCTTGTTCTGAGACGGAGCGTGAGCGCAGTCCCAGCCTGCCCTTACTCCTGTCCCATGCCCAAGGAAAGCATCAAATGAGCCTCACGTCCTGCAAAGCGGTGTGAGGCACCCAGGGGAAGCCCCCGTGGCTCGGGCAAAGCCCAGCCGCAGACATCCAGGCCTGCGATCACGGGGTTTCCCTTAGAGTCCCCCTGCAGCTCCCCAGCCCACCACCATTTCCAGCAACGAGCGGGCAGACAGCACCAGCACACGTGTGCTTTTGGCCCTATCGGTAACTCTTCAGGAAAGGGACCCTCACACTCCCCGCCCCCCACCCCATTGTCCACAATGTGCTGCGCCCCCAGGCCCTGGCCGGGCTTCCCCAGGGCATCTGAAGCAAGGGAGTGGGAGGAGCGGGTGCGAGGCCTGCCTTCAAGGAGCTCCTAGTCTTAAGAAGAAACCACTGGTGACAAGTCTCCTCATCTAAAGGGTGGGGCAGTCTCTGTGGTCAGGTAAGAAGCCTCCTCCAGAAAGTTCCTCAGGTCAGTGGGGGCCCCGACGGGCAGGCCAGAGTAGGGTTACCCGAATTAACGAGTAAAAACATAGAACATCCAGTTCAATGTCAATTTCAGACAGACAAGGAATCTTTCTTTAGTCCCGTGTAATATTGGGAGCATACTTAAAACTGTAAAAACGATTCCTTGTCTCTGAAATTTATTTAACTGGACATCTTGCATTTTATCTGGCAGCCCTAGAACAGAATAAAATCACAAGGCCCAACCTAAATCCATGTATGTGGCAACGTGTAAGCGGGTAGAAATGTCAACGTCCCCGAGCCATAATGCTGCGGAGACAGAAAATGAAGGGTGGCTCAGCCGGAGCAGGACCCCGCGGACTGCCCGGGAGTGGCCGGTCGTCTGGAAAGCCTCAGCCTCTGACCCGTCAGCGCGGGCCTTTGCCCGGGGCGTCCTGTGTGGTAGGCAGTTTGGGACCCAGAGGAAGAAGCCCAGGGGTCGGCAGCCAGTTGTGTCCACTCAAGCCAGAGCTGAGGCAAAGCCCACTGCAGAGAGGACCATGGGCGGGCCCACCGCGGGGCCAAGATCTGGGGGAAGGCAGATGGGTGCCCAAGGGACAGGGTGTGCTTTCAGAATGAAGTCCGAGGCGACGCTTCTCTGTGGTCAGGAAAGAGGCCGCTGCTGCTGGGGGTGCAGTAACAGCGGAACCTGAGAGCTGGGGGAACTGAAAACAGGATACGGCCACCCAGAGCTGCAGCCACAGACCGAAGGTCTCGGCTCCTGCCACGCTGGGCCACTGAGGCCCGGAGCGTGGCTGCCTCTCCCTTGGAGCTGGCACCAGGAAGCTCCCAGGCAGGTTACCCCCACACCCAGGACTCCCCAGCACCCACCACACCGGGCCCACATAGTGAGGCAGGAAAGCAGTTCACCAGGTCAGGAACTATTTTGAAATATCTAACCACCGGCCTCCATGAGATCCGTAGATCCTTTAACTCAGAGCGCCTCCCTCTCGGGGAGGCCAGAGCTTCCATCCCCTAAGAAGGGACCAGGCCGCAACCTTCAGAAAGGCAGGCTTTCGGGGACAGTTTGAGCAACCTCAGCTCCCACAGGCCTGACGCTTGAGAACTGCCAGCACTGACCAGTCAGCCCAAGCCTGACTCTTCCTCTGCTCTTCCTCAGCTTCGGGCACCAGGCTCCTGGGCCCTGGTGTCCTACTGGGAGGAGGGCCGAGACCTTCTGAACGTCCCAGAACATCTGAGTCAGAGCAGCTCTCACCACCACTGAGAGACACCCTGTGCTGCCTGCTTTGAGGGGCTTTGAAGAGGATCTGGGGCAGCCTCAACAATGATCCTCACACTTATTATTACTACTTACCAAGCACTAACTGCTTACCAGGCAGTGTTTAGCTCTTTATACACTGCCTCGCTTAATGCTCAAACAATACCCTTGACCCCGTTTCACAGATGAGGACCTGAGAGCGACAGGCATCTACCAATCGGACAGTTAACACTCAGGGATAGAAAGGACCAGAAAGAAAAAATCTCCGACTTTGGAATTGATCCTTGGGGTTAAATCCCTGAGTCTTCAGAGAACAGTATCAAGACAAAGTAAAGGCAGGTCCAGTGTGCGCAAAGCTGCTCTTCAACAGCAGAGGGCGCCAATGTCTGCAAAAAGCTACTTGCAGACTCCAGACACCATCCCTGCATAGGGACTACAGATGCCAAGGGGAAGAAATGGAATCGATCCCTAGGGCCCCACGTGTCCCAGAAAAGAAACTCAACAAAACTGGCCGGTGATGCCAACAGCGCAGGCCCAGATGTGTGAGTGCTGTTTCCTGGGTGAGCCTTCTTCTCAGCTTCTCCAGAGCTCAGCAAACGTCACATAGGGAAAATCAGCCTGGCCTTCGGGGGCTCTTCCCGTTTCTCATCTGTCCGGCCGGCCCTTCGAGAAGGCCACAACTTCTGTGGTTTGTATTCCCCCAGGTCAAGTACCCATCCTTGCTCAGAAAGGCAAATGCCCCCAGGGGAAAAATGAATAGGGAGAGGCTGGCCTAGGCAAGGATCTTCTTTCTCTAGTTCAGTTCCCCTCCTACTCGTTGTCTCCACTGCTCTCAATTCTTTCAAGATTCGATTTTGTTCGATTACAAGGTATCTAGTTTTCTCCTAGTGACTGTGTTATTACAATAGTGGTGGTGGCCTGTGGCAACTTCCTCCAGCCTCCCCAGGTCACCTCTCTCATCTCCTGCTTCCTCGTGTGGGAAATGCTGACGACACTGTAAACAGTAAAAGAGAGGGAGTTTGTCCATCAGCCAACAGGTGCCCAGAGCCTGGCAGGCACTGCACACAGCCACCTAAGGGATCTGCAGGCGGGATGAGGGGGGTGGGGGTCTGTGGATCCTGGTGAAAGCACTGGCCACGGAGTCAGTGGGCTCACATTTGAATCTCAGCTCCTGGATTTGTAACTGTGTGACCTTGAATAAATGGTTTAACCTCTGCTAACCACAGTGTTCAGTCAAATGAGGAAAATGAATATCTGTCTTACAGATATCAAATGAAATACCATACATGAAGCCCTTCTCTGGGCCGGGCTCTTGGTAGGTACTCAGTGGTAACTACTAGTAGTAGTACATCTTATTTCGTTTACTAGAGCAGGTAAATTAAGGCATTCTAGTATTTGGAGAGTGCCTATAAAAAAACAAATATTATAATGGATATGAGAAAGGTATAAAGTAATGATAAATATTTCTAACACTTTATATCCACTCAGTGATTTCCCCAAATGCTTGGACATTCATGGTCTCTTCACATTCTCAGCAACACAGGTGGTATATAGTGGAACAGATATTATCCCACTTTAAAGATGAGGAAACTGACTTAAGGAGATTAAATGAATTAGCTACTGCCCACCTAGCTTCTCGGGTGCAGAACCGGAATAAGAATTCGTCTTCTGCCCCAGCCCCTTCCAGACCTGGTCTTACTCCTCTCAAGACTCCAGTTCCCCAGACACAGACTGATGGGCTCAGCTTGGGTCACATGCTCACTTCCTGACCAGAGGACAACACCCCTAGACCAACGGTCTCTCAACAAGACAGCTTCTCAGGGTAGGGTTGTTCCCCAAAGGAAAACCACAAAGAAACTGGGGTACATTTCCAAAGAAGTGGGAAGAGATACCGGACCCAAAAAATCAGATGTCTACTACAGATTCTGAAGAAAGGCTGGAGGATCGTAAGGACAGAGTGGATTTACCTGTGGTCTTGCCTAGGAAACAAACTCAGGCAGCATCATGTTGGGGCCGGGGGGGTGGGGGGGAGCACACAGGAGGTTTGGGAGATGGGAAGTAGAGAAAAGGGCGACCAGATGGCACCTCATATCAGATCACACATCACATAACCCTCCTGCAGGCCTCATCCTCTGACTCATCGGTAGTATTCGGAGAGATAAGGTAACCACTAAATAAATAAGCCACCAAGCTCAGAGAGAAATGGCAGAGGAAACTGAGAAGGAATCCGTTCATCCCTCCAATAATTAATTATGTAGCAGCACTCATCTGAGGATGAAGGCGGTCTCTGAAGTGTTCCCTGCTTTGGGAGGGTGAAGGAAGGGATCAGTGTTACCTATAGATGAGCTTTGTTTGCAGAACAAAAAGCCAGGGAAGACAAGCCGGTGTTGCTCAGTGGTTGAGCGTCAATCTATGAGCCAGGAGGTCACAGTTCACATGCTTGGGTTGCAGGCTCAATCCCCAGTAGGGGGCATGCAGGAGGCAGCCGATTGATGCTTCTCTCTGATCACTGATGTTTCTACCTCGCTCTCCCTCTCCCTTCCTCTCTGAAATCAATAAAAATGTATATATATATATTTTTAAAGCCAGGGAAATAAGTCCTGAGATCTGCTGACAGACCTGAGGGCAGGAAGCACCTGAGATGGGTCAGGGCACCTCTGCTCTCAAAGATCTAGTGTTGGAATAACATCTTGGTTTCCTTCCTGGACGGGCCAGCTTTGCTCAAAATATGCTAATTCAATGCGTAATTTCTCACAGGAAGAACGTTTCAAATGTGGGTCGCCGTATCTTAAGAAACCCACAACGCGTCAAAGTCAGTAGACATTGCAAAAGGACTGAAGATAAAAATTGCACAAGCGTTGGACATTGGGGTGAAACGGGAAGCCCCCGCTTGCCTCCGTGCTATTCTGTTTCATTGGAAGAGAGCTCGAGGCATTGGGCTGTTCGTTCTTACCACCTACCCAGGAAATTTGCTTTGCAGCCCTCATTACCACCATTCCTGGATGAAATCCAGGCAGTTCCCTCAGCTTTTCTGGTCCCTTTCAGTGAATAAGAACCCCAGCCCAGGTTAATTCAAAGCTCCAGATTCTCATTCCAGGTGAGACTACTCCCGGTACCTTACGTGGGCCTATCTGAGGCGTAGAAGCCTGAGGGGGGAGGGATCATGGCAAGCTCCTTCCATTTCTTTATTCTATGCTCATACTTGACCTCTCAATGTAGCACATGTCCACGCTAAACCCCTCCCCATCTTTGTTCTCTTGATTTGGGCCCTTCCAGCCAGGCAATCCCTCAAGCTCCTGGCTTACAACAGTCCACCCCTCTGTTAGGGACACCTCCTGGACAGGGTACCTTTTAGGATCCCCCAAGTCCAGGTCCCTCCAAAGGACCCACGTCTGGTCCATAGGAAACATTTGAATCGTTGTCCTGCCATTACCATGGTAGCCCTCTCTGTACCCTGCTGTACACAGGGACAATACACTTGAGTCCATACTAGTTCCTCTATTACTCAAACTCCAGGTAACATGTCAAGCCCTCCAAGGGTTTTCTTCTATTTTTTTTTAATATATATTTTTATTGATTTCAGAGAGGAAGGGAGAAAGAGACAGACACAAACATCAATGATGAGAGAGAATCATTGATCTGCTGCCTCCTGCATGCCCCCCACTGGGGATTGAGCTCACAACCCAGGCATGTGTCTTGATGGGTAATCGAACCGTGATCTCCTGGTTCATAGGTCGAAGTAGACCACTGAGCCATGCCGGCCGGCCGGACTATTCTGTAATTTTTAGAAGTCTTTCCTAATTCCGATGACTCAAATGGAAATCATCTGTGAGACACAATTAGTTTTCAGACTTAGAACTTCCACCTGAAGGGGTTATGTTCCTCTCCTTCCCCCAAACCCCTGGAAAAGTGAAACCAAAAATGAGTAGGTTATTCCCATAGGGTCCTATGGAAACAAATCAATTAGCCTTTGAATTTGCTCTCCTCCCCTGCTTCATAGTGCCTTCTCTTGCTTCATACGTGTCTGCACAAGCAGGTATACACTCCTTCCTCTCACCAGCAAACACCAGAAGTTGAAAAATGTTGAGAAAGGAAGCTATTGCTGCCTAAATGCTGCTGGGAAAACACTGACTGAAGAGAGCGAGCCCAACAACCTGTGACCATGGAGATGGTTTGTAATCAGCAAACCAAGGTCCTCGCCTTCCTTCCTTCTCTGGGCATCCAAGAAATGGTTGGTTTAGAAACCCTGAGCCCACAGACTATTTTCCAGCAACAACTGCATAGCAACAGGATTAATGTGCTGTAAACTTAGCAGTCAACAAGGGCTCATGTCCTGCTTATCAAAACCAGAGTTATGATAGCGGGACAGGAGGCTTCTTTTCCAGCCACGGGCAGTCTCGATATCCTGAACTACTTTCTCCACTGCAACTGAAACACTGGATAAAATTTATAAGCATCTTCTTAAAAAAAAAAATACACTGCTCAGCTAACACAAAGGAAGAAATTCCACAGAGGCCAACATGAAGTGAAATCAGCAACTATGGGGAGTAAACAGGTGCCTTGAGGTATGGTTTCAACAGCTGCAAGGACTTGGGTCCATTAGGTAAAGCCTGAAATCCCACGAAGGTAGTCTTAGGAGACTCCAGCCAAGCCTGGCGCCCCTTGCAAGGGCCACACCCTCAAGGTAAGAGTCGACAGGAAATAAACCCTCATGCGAAAGAGGACAACAAGGAAATGGACATGTTTTGATCTTGGTGTTGGGGTAGCGGGAACTCTTCCCTGGAAACGTGTACCCACAAGCCAGCCTTTGGATGGGTCTGAATTAATACTCTGCGGTAGTGCCTCAAGATGATTTACAAAAATCCAAGTAAATTCTCTCTGAAGGAATAAAACCTCAACTGAGGACTCAAAGAAGTGCCACAATTTTCCAAGGGGAAAAAAGGAGCTCAGTTTTTAGAGAGAGAGATCACACAACACACAAGTAAACAAGACACTGAAATCCACAGGCAGAAAATCCCACAGGCAACCAAACAGATCCAAACAAATACTGGCATTAGGAGACATAGGGGGGAAAAATTTTTTTTTCTACCACTTCTGTCTATTTTCTCCTGTCTCCAAACATAAACCCCCATCCGTGTTCTGACTCTGGGCCCCTTTCTATTTCCTCGGAAGCTCTGCTCTTGCTTTTCCTCTTTTTCAACCTCTTTTTCTCCATAGGCACCTTCCCCAAGGACTATGAACACGCCCAAACCTTTCCCATGAAAGGAAGAAAAGACAGAAGAAAAGGAAAACTTGCTTCCGCCTCGTCTTGCTTCACCACTCGTGTCGCTAAGCTTCTTTAACTTTTTTCCCAATAAACATGTAGATTTATTTTAGCTAAGCTTCTTTAAAAAAATATGTTGGTTTTTTTTTTACTAAGTTTAGACAAGGAGAGGAAGAAAGAGATAGAAGCATCAATGGTGAGAGAGAATCATTGATGGGCGGGCATGTGCCCTGACTGGGAATACGAACCGTGACCTCCTGGTTCACCGGTTGATGCTCAGCCACTGAGCCAGGCGGGCTGGGCTTCACATGCGCTTCTTTAAAGCTTCTATGTCTCCACCCTTAGGCACCGCCCGTGACCCCTAAACTGCCCTCCAGCTTCCCACACCGCCTTTCCCAGGTGGTCAGGGTGGTAAATTACCATCGGCTCAAACTCACTGAACTACCATCTCACCTGTTCTCCCTGAGGGACTCGCACTGTGGCCATTCCCTCCTTTTAGGAACTGATTCCTCCGTTGGCCACTGTGACACCAGTTTCTGACTTTTTCTCTGACCTCCCGGTCCTTCCTTCCCAGGCTCCCGGGAGTGTTCTATCTCGTCAGGCCATTTCTTAAATTGTTGTGGTTCTAAAGTTTCTGTGCTCGGCACTTCTCACCTTCTCGCTGATGTCCACAAAAGTTTGCTGCCACCAATCGCATGTGGACAGGTGTCCCCAATCTCAGGTGCGGAGAAAGGAGAAACCTTATTGGGGTGAACAATGTGCAAACCTGAGAAACGTGGGAGGAAACCCAACGTGCGTGCGGCGCTCACGGGACACAAAACACCTGCCGCTCTTTTATAAAGTTCCCGCCCTGGCTCCTGGTTGGTCCATTTTTATGCAAATAAGAAATCCAAATTTACACATTCTGATTGGTCCAAAAAGCAGTGTCCTGATTGGTTGCCTTTGTGTAATCGGACTGGTCATTATGGAGTGCTCTGATTGGTCAGTAAGTATGCAAATTAGGATATAACTGCACAGTTCCAATTGGGTGGGGCAGGTCTCAGTTCATTGGTGGAAATACAATGCGAGAGAGAGGGGGGAGGGAGAGAGAGAGGAGGAGAGGGAGAGGGGGAGGGAGAGGGGTGTGTGTGTGTGTGAAGTTTCTCACAATTAATATTAAGGGAATTTATATATTCATTCATGGATACACAAACTAGAACAGGCGTCCTCAAACTACAGCCTGCAGGCCACATGCAGGTGTTTTTGCCGTTTTGTTTTTTTACTTCAAAATAAGATATGTGCAGTGTGCATAGGAATTTGTTCATAGTTTTTTTTTAAACTATAGTCCGGCCCTCCAACGGTCTGAGGGACAGTGAACTGGCCCCCTGTTTAAAAAGTTTGAGGACCCCTGAACTAGAAGGAAAAAACCCCAACCTCACCAACCTCACTAAGAGATGCATTTCCAGTAATATTTTACTTTTATGTTTAATGAGTATTTATTCAAATTATATTTGTTATTTTAATCAAGTGTGTACTAAGAATAATTTTAATTATAACCATCTAGAAGAAATTAATTAACACAGAGCCTTATGGTCTCAGGAGGAGAATTTTAATTTGTTTTAATAAACAATAATATTTGTTCAGACAAGTATAAAAGGACATTCAAGAAAAATCTCAAGTGTAAAGATGCATTACTTTAGGATTACATTTCATGGAAAAAGTGTAGTGGAAATTCAAGTTCAAGAAGAAAAGGGAAGATGCGAAAATTTCACCCTGTTAAAACGAATCTTGTCCAGGTATTTTTTCAAATGTGTGATGATAGGTAGCAGATCACGCTGGCGCTTTGTTTCTATTTGATACATTAAAATGAGTGATGTGACGATCTTCTTTTAAAATGTCAATATTGAAAAGACATCAGAAATGGCATCTTTTGCAAATACTCAAACTTATAATAAATAAATTGGTATGTCAAGTTAAAATATGTGAAGATAAAAACTGTACATTCCATTTATATGACTTTTTAGAACAGGCAAAATTAATCAATAGTGAAAAAAAATCCAAACAGTGGTTGCCTTTAGGAGGAGTAGGGGCCTGGATTGACTGGGAAAGGGTACAAGGAAACTTTTTAGGTGATAATAATGTTTTAAACCTTAATAGGGTTTGGGATTAGAAAATCAAAGCATTTATTAAAAATCATCAAACAGCATACTTAAAATATGTACATTTTATTGAAGTAAATTTTATCTAAAAAAAAAAAAAGAAAACCTGTAAACAAATATTTGAACTCTACTTAATGTTATGCATGCTGAAGAGTTTAGGGGTAAGACATATTAATGTCTAAAATTTATTTGGAAGTGCATTAAAAATAGATTAACAAATGGGCAAATGTAGAGATAAGTAATGTAACTAAAGCTTACAGTAGAATTTGGGTGATGAGTATATGGTGTTCATTGCTTAATTATTTCAACTTTTCTGTATATTTAAAAATATTCACAATAAAATATTGGGGGAAATGTGCAATGGGGACCTATTTTTTCATAAGGATAATATACTTTTTTCATAACTCTTGTAAGGAATGTGTGGGCAAAAGTTTGAAGGCCATTGGTTTCTATTATCTCCATTTGCTAATGAATCTTTAACCTAAACTTATAGTCCAAACCTCTCTCCAGAATCCCAATTATATTCCCATCTGTCATCTGGATTTCCCATCAGATCTAAAACTCAACAGATCTAAATATAAATTAAGTGTCTTCCTGTGTCAGTTAGAAATATCATCAGCTACAAGGAAGAATACCAGAGTCAAACTAAACAAGGGCTCTTTTTCTTACAGAATAAGAAACCTGGAGGTAGGTGGATGTTGTTACTAGTTCAGCAGTTCAACAATCTCCTGGCAAGCAGGTCTGCAATTCCCTTGGCCTTTTCTCATAGTCACAAAATGTTCTATAGTTCCAGGCATCATGTCTGACTTCAAGATGGGAAAATGGAAGGGAGCAAAGCCAGTAACAATTGAACCTTTTACTAAGGCAAGTTCAGATTTTCCAGAAGCCTCCCAGCAGATCTCCACACAAATCCCATTGAGCAATGTTGTGTCGTATGGTGACCCCTAGGCGCAAAGGAGATCAGAAAACACTTAGCTTTCCTATCCTCTCCATTGGAGGTAGGATTGGGGGACCGGTGAGCCCATCCGCAGTATTTGGAACAGTCTCCCCCAAACCTGCTCCATCTTCTGTATTCCATATCTCCGTTAATGGTTCCATGATCTGCCTCATTATCCACGTAAGGAACCCAGGAGTCATCCCTTCCTCTCTTTCCCCGTCTATTCCTCATATCCACTCTATCTTGATCTTTTATCAGTCTTTGAATAGCTTTTAAATCTCAGCCTGCTGCCCATACCCACTGCCACTATCTTGGTTCAGGTTCTCATTTCTACCTAAACTGCTGTAAATCGTCTCAAGTCTTAACTTTGAAACATCCTGAGGCCCCAGCTTGACCATTCTAAAAATAGAAATCTAACCATCTTATCCCCTGCTTAGAGCTTGTCTGTGGCTTTGTATAACATCTAGTTCAAAGGCTAACTTCCTTATTATGTCACTTAATATAAGTCCCTGCTTTCATAATAATGTGCTCTTGAAAATGTGTTATCCGTTAGGACAGTGGTCGGCAAACTGCGGCTCGCGAGCCACATGCGGCTCTTTGGCCCCTTGAATGTTCAGGTTCTTCCACAAAATACCACGGCCTGGGCGAGTCTATTTTGAAGAAGTGGCGTTAGAAGAAGTTTAAGTTTAAAAAATTTGGCCTCAAAAGAAATTTCAGTCGTTGTACTGTTGATATTTGGCTCTGTTGGCTAATGAGTTTGCCAACCACTGTTAGGATAACTAGTCCTGTCAAGGGTCAGCTCCCCTAAGACACAACTTTGTGCATGGGGGTGGGGTGGGGTAGAAGCTGGGGAAGCTATACTCAAAATCTAAATCTGTTATGCTGGGCAGGCAACCATCTATCTCTAATACATGTGTGCTAAAACTGTAGTATGAAAGAACAATAGATTTATATGTTATAATAGGTGTTCTGTTCCCAGAGAGTATAGAATCTGTAAATGTATTTTGTCATAGGTACCTAAAATTCAACAATATCTTTGAAATATAGTATCATTGTTGCTCATTCAGCTTAGAGATTTATTGAATGCCTACTATGAACTAGACACTACTCTTACATTTCGTTTTTTCCTTTATAATAGAACAGATGATAGATGTAGAACAATACGTGTTTGATTAAAGCTAAAGATTTGCCTCTTTCTGCATATCCAATGACTTTCATCTCTGTCTCTATTTCACTATTTGAAACGTATGCTTATTACCAGAATCGGCACTTTCATTTTTTTGTCTTGTACTCATTTTTCATAAATAAAATTCACTTTGGATATTCAAACAAAATGTCCAAAGACACAGATGTAGGCAAAGATGGCACCATGGTAGAAAGTGATTTGTCGACAGATACAATACAGCAATGGCCAACCCTTAATCTAGCACTCACTCTGAGCCAGGCACTATTCTGGGCACCGGCCAATATTAACTCATTAATCTCCACAACTCTACCAGGTTTGTACTATTCTCTCCGGGCTGCAGATGAGGAAACTGGGGCCGGAAGATAGCTTTGTGCTTTTGCCAATGGACTGAGAGCTGTGCCCTAGCATCTTCCCGGCTCACCTCCTTCTCCGCTCCACTTGGGCTGTCTACAGCTCGTGGTTCCCCAGGAGGCCTTGTTTTCTCGGCCTGGTGCCATTTGCACGTTCTACCCCGTCTGCCTGGCCTGCTCCTCCCCTCTGCTCAGACTCACTCTTCAGACCAGAGCAGGCCCGTTCTCAGCTAAACCTTCCCTGCCCCGGGCACTGAGGCCAGCGCTAGGCTCGACCTCCTCACCTTGCGGTAATTATTTGCTTACAGATCTGCCTCCACCACCGGACACGGTGCTCCCGGGCCCCGCTGTCTCCGCAGCGTTGAGTCCCCGGGCTTGCTGCTAGGCTGCCTGGCTTATCAGAGGCACTTCAAGTTTTTGCTGAATTAATGCATAGGCTCCCTGAAGTTTACACGTTCTCGGCGCCCCCACACTGTCTGGCACCACATATCGTAGACACTTAGTCAACCAGCAGCCTAACTTAATAAAACAAACCCTCCCCCCTTTGACTCCCATCTCCACACCACAGTTAATCCCCGAGGGTTTGGATCCTCCCACCGGTTGAATCCGGCAGGACCCGGGGAGTCTGACGCCCCCTCCGCAGGCCAGGCTGAGCAGGGAGGGGAGCAGCCATCCGGGCCGGACCGCCGCCTCCCGCGCCTTCCCCGACCTCTTGCCTATTAAGGTAAGAGCCCGCGGGAACGCGGGAGGGGCCGTGGGAGAGTCCCTAGGGAACGGCCCCCGCGGCCAGTGTGCGCGTCCGGCGCCGGAGAACCGCAGCCCGCAGCCCGGGTGCCCGGGACAGGTCCCACTGATCTCTCTCCCCTAGCGCCCCCCCTCCCCCAGGTTTCCATAGCCACCGGGGCGCGTCCGGATCCCCAGCCAGCACCGCAGCCTCTTGAGTCTCTGCGCAGAGGCTGATGAAGTGGTCTCGGGTCCCCAGTGGGCGCTGCTTCCTGGCAGATGCTCAGATACCCACAGTGGCGGGGCGCCCGCGGGGCACGTCGCCCAGCACCGGGAGGGTAGGAGGCGGTCCCTCGTTCCGGGGAGAGCGGGGGAGGTGCCCTTCCTGGCCGCACGGTGCCCCCACCCCGCGCCAGCCTCACAGCTGGGGTCCTCCCGGGCCCTCTCGCGCCCCCTGCCGGGCTCCAGACCCCGCCCCCTGCAGGCCCCGCCCCCGGTAGGCCCGCCCCTCCGCCCCGAAGGCCACGCCCCCGCCCCGAAGGCCACGCCTCCAGCCCCTGTAGCCCCGCCTCCTCCCGCCGGCTCCTGCTGCTCCGGGCGCTCCATCGCCGGCCTGGGGACTCGGGATCCCGCCGCCCGGCCGCAGCATGGGGCGCTTCCGCGGGGGCCTGCGCTGCATCAAGTACCTGCTGCTCGGCTTCAACCTGCTCTTCTGGGTGAGGCCCTGAGCCGAGGGGCCGGGCAGGGGCGGGCCGGGCAGGGGCGCGGGGCCGGGGTCCCCGGAGGATGGATCGCTGCAGGCATCCGAGCCGGGCTCCGGGGTGGGGAAAGCGGGGTGTTCCAAACGGCAGAGGTGGGAAAAGGCAGGCAAAGAGGGAGGGGCGGGATGGAGAAGGACAGAACGGAAAGAGAGATTGGGCAACGAGAAATGGTGAGAAGGGGAGACACCGTCGGCTCTTCCCTTTGAGGAACCTCTCCGCCTGGGTGTCCCTCTCGCCGCTGAGGACTCCGGGTGCGGGGACGCTCGCTCGCTCCCCTCACCTCCTGGGGGCTCCCTCCAGCCGTGCGCACACCCCCTGGTCGCGCTCCTTCCCCCTGGAGCCTGGGCCTGGCCAGAGCGTTGGGAGGGGGGGGTCCCTGCATGGGGGGCTGCCGGGGGTGGTCCCCCATCTGAGTGTGTGGACTCACCACCTGGCCGTGATGGTTTTGTGCAGGAAATTGGGGGTAGGAGAGAAAAGGGTTTGGGAAAGGGGGAGAGGGTGGTCCTTTCCCTGAGCATTAGGGAGGGGTCCGGCTGGATGAGAGGAGGTGGTGACGCTCTTCTGTGAAGGGGACCAGCGGGAGGGAGGGGCCGCAGCGTCTCCCCCAACCCCCCACCCGCAGCCTCTGCTACATACTAATGCTCCCAGGGATGATCTCATTCAACTTTGCATGGAATGAGCAACATGCCCGCGATTCGTGGTCCACAGAGACACAGGGCCATGACCCCTGTCTCCTATATTACTGGGGCAAGACTAGGGCTAGACCATCCCTCGATCCCTGGCTACCCTATCTCAGGCGCCTAAGGGGCTGTGGGACAAGGTCTGAACATTGTCTGCTCCGCACATTCCCTCCTGGGCTTCCTGAAGAGAATGTCAGCCAGGATAACGGCTCAGATGGACCCAGACGGAAAACACAGATCTTGCTTTGGGTGAAGAAGTTCTTAGAGCCAGGAGGGAGCGGCGGGGCCTGGGTGCTTGGAAACAACGGGGCTGGGGGAGGAGGTGGTGGTTCTAACTGCTCTGGGAGGTTGTCTTCCCATGCCTGCAGCTAATCAATTATTGAATGATGGGCTCTGCTCGCGTCTGCCAGCCCATTAGCCCAGAAGCCTGGGTGGCTCCGGCTGCTCAAGCTCTCAGAGGCCATGTCAGCACCCTTCGTCAGGGGAAGGTGTGAAGGAGGTAGCCCGAAGACAGCCCCTGAGTTTTAAAAAGACACATGGCTTTTGTACACCTGGGCGTCTGCACCCAGCATGCTACGGGGAGGGGTAGTATTTCTAAAGGCCTTTTTGCTGTGCTTTTGAGTAGTCTGGCTTAATTTCCAAAGCTGTTCGTGATAAATGTCATGCTTTGGTGACGTCCTTTGCTCTCACTGCTTACAAATTCGAGAGGAGTTGTGTGTGAGCCTGAGAAAGAATTCCTAGGCTGGGTTCGGTGCCTGTTTAGTGCTTGATGTGTGCCAGCCTTCCCAGGGATAAGAGGAAGCATTCCTGAACTTTTTCAGTGTGTCAGGGGCACTTCTATGCACGTGGCATCATTATTACCCTTAATCCTCACAACAGTCCTAACGTGCATACTATTATTGTCCCCGTTTTCACAGAGGAGGAAACAGGGGTTCAGATAGGTTAGCTTGCCCGAGGTCACACAGCCAGCGAGTGGTGACTCAAACTCAGCCTGCTTGCTGCTCGGCCCTGTGGTACATTCCACTCCTAACCTGGGGTTCTCCCAGAGTGGTTCCTGCACCAGCAGCAGCAGCATCTCCTGGGAACTTGTCGGAAATACACATTCTCAACCCGGCCCAGGCCTGCTGAACCAGACACTCTCAGGGAGGGACTCAGTGAGCTCTTTTAACAAGCCCTCCAGATCATTCTGATTCATGCCTAAGTTTGAGAGCCACTCTGTTAAATAATTCTTAAACATGCATTATAAAGATAATTTATACATGTATACATAGATATGTAACTTATCTAAAATAATAAAAGCGCAATATGCTAATTAGACCAGATGTCCTTCCAGACATCCTTCCGGACGACTTTCCAGAGGGAAGCCAGTGCTGGGTGCCAGAGGGAAGCCGGTGCTGGAAGCCGGGGAAAGGAAGGCCTACTCTTGCACGAATTTCGTGCATCAGGCCTCTAGTGAATATATATAATTTATAAATATAAAACACTGTTCTCTAAGCTGCCAATCTAGTTGAGGACGTGAGACCGATGCCTATCGAACAACAACGAACAAAACGGACAGTATCAAGTCAAGTGAGTAATGTCCCACTCCCGACCAGAAAGGCAATAAGGAGGGGAAGTAGGAAGACAGCGATGTCTGGGTGCCCGGTGGGGTCAGATACCCCTAATGAAGGGGATTAGCACAAGGTCACAGCAATAGTGAGGAGTCAGGACAGTTCTCCCGAAGAAGGGAGATGTCTAAGCTGAACCAAAGGGCTGGAGGGATGGAGAGGGGCAAGGATGAGGGGGTGACACCGCCGGCCAGCGGAGGAACAGAGCGAGGGAGGGTGTGACCACCATCTGGCGAAGGGGTCAGGCTCGAGTGCCGAGACCCCAGCAGGGTGTGCTCGAGCAATGACTTCTGACTTCCAGCCCTGTTCCCTCGTCTGTACAATTAGGGGAACGGAGTTGCTGAGAGGACTGAGAGGAAACAGACACCGTATCTGCGCTCACCTTCCTAGGAGCCTGGTACAAAGTAAGTGCTCAAACACTGTGATTGCCGAGTGCCTGGCGCATTGAGGCGTCAGGAACAGTTGGCTCTCTCCCTCACCCCTCCGTGTGGGGGAAGAGTGTATGTTTGCCAAGTGACTTGCAGCTCGTCTTCGCTTTAGGATAACCACATGTTACCTTCAGTCCGTACTCGTGGACTTTCCCCACTGGAACTGAGAGCACCCTGAGAGCGGGGATTTTTTTTTTTCCTGTTCTGTTCACCACTGTATCTCCATGTCTAGAAAAGCCCCCAGCACACAGGAGGCACTCAATAAATGTCTGCAGCATGAATAAATGAATAAATGAATTGCAGGTTAGAGAGCTTGGTACAAGTAGACTTCGCAATTTGCACGGGTAATCGATTCTCGGCTTTATCTGGAGGGCTGAGGCCCTCTCTTCCTGCTTATTACCTATTGGTTTGTTCTGTGCTTGCACAGATTGAGCCCAGGAGGGGAATGTGGGGCCTTCCTGTCCCCGAATTCCATGAGGTGGGGGGGGGGGGTGTAGGAGACTGAGGGTCCTGGAACAGCAGCTGCCACAGGCAGCCTTCCCACGTCCCAGGCAGCCTCCCACATCTACGCTTGCACAACCAAAGGGAAAGGGGCGGACTGAAACGGGTACCTAATGATTGAGGGAAGGTGATGGTTTGGGATAAACTATCTAGATATCTCCCTCCACTGTCACTGAGGGCACCTGGTTCCAGAGAAGCCCCACCCCAGTTTCTGAAGTTGTTTTTTCCTGGTTGGAGGGGTTTGGGGGAGGTTTGGAGAAAGGGCGGAGGGTGGGGGACAGTTTTCCTGGAAGGAGCGGCTTCAGCTGGGACTCGGGGTCATGTGCGCACACACCCTTGGATGCTGTGCGCCTGCCCTTCTGAGGCATAAGGTCCCCGGCGACAGCGCTCCTTTCCTGCCAGGAACTCTCCAGGAGGCGGCACAGAGGCCTGGGCGGGGTATGCCTTGCGGATCTGCAGTTTAACAAATCATTTGCAACCTCCTCGGGCAGGTTGGTTGAAGTTGCCTTGGACAGTGCTCCTGATTTTATAAGCATTCAACTAGAGCCGGCCAGGGCTGGCCCAGCACTCCTGGCCCGGGGCCACTGGCTGGCATCACCATTGGATCA
The DNA here is from genome assembly GCF_951640355.1 of Cnephaeus nilssonii. Classification (NCBI taxonomy): domain Eukaryota; kingdom Metazoa; phylum Chordata; class Mammalia; order Chiroptera; family Vespertilionidae; genus Cnephaeus; species Cnephaeus nilssonii. The sequence continues at coordinate 8,985,738 of NC_137092.1, read as the reverse complement.
AAAAATAATAATATTAATAATAAGTAAAGCCTAGCCATGAACCCCACTAAATTAATTTCTGTTATCATGGTTGGCGTCTAACATTAAAGAAACCCTTTCCAACACCTGTCAGGTCTAAATTCGGACACTGTAACCAAATTGCATAGCATAGTTCCATGCCCTGCACTGAACTCGCCTTTATTTTTTTTCCTCCGTTGCATAGCAATATAAGTAACACACCCCAGTCCAGCAAGCCGCACATGTCGGTTTAGAGAGAGACCTGGGCACTGTTTATTCCTTCGTTTGTTGTTGTACGCTTAGCGTCTTCCTATCATTGTGCTTTCGAGCTGCTCAGGGTTACCCACCAACAGGAAGCGGGGCTGTTCATTGTTGAAAGGCAGATGCCATATATGGCTCGTTTGAAGTCGCTGTCTTCCCTTCTTACCATGATTGATGCCGCTTTGGGGTTTCACTCAGTGATGCCTGACAGGTGCTGTTGGAGAGACGGTGTCACGTGGCCGCAGGAGTGGAAAATGTTTGAATAGACCGCAGCTTACAGCGGTTGCCTCCTCCTCTTCCCCAGACTTCTTTCAAACTGTAACTTCAGTGCTCCGGCCTGTTGAGAAAGACTGTTTTTAAAGAAATACCTGAAGAAAGTATTCTTTGGGGTCCCCCTAAAAGCTAGACCACCCCAGGAGGCAGATAGGAATCTCCTGGGCCTGGTTGCAGGATAGTCTTTATTTCTGGTTTCTGTCAAGGTGGGAAGAGAGTGGCCATGGCCAAGCCTCCCCTAATGTGGACGAGAAGACCCCGTGTTGGGAGGGGCAGGGACTCACTGATAGGGGCCAGTCTGCAGAGCCCAGAGCTCTAGTTCCAGCCATCTGGTAGACCCGGGGAAGGTCTAGGCAGCCTGGCAATTCCTATCCAGGACTTCAGAGCCTGGAAGGTGGTCACTGGCAGCACATTGCCTGGGGTTGTTCCTGGCTATACTGTTGACTAACCAGGGGAGCTTGGTTAGTAAGTTGTTTAGCCTCTTGGGGCCTCAGTTTTCTCATCCATAAAATGGACATGATCAAGTACCAACATCAATCTATGGTCTTTGTGCAGATAAAATGAGTAAATGTATGTAAAGTAGCAAGTATGGTACCTATGCATAGTAAAGACTCAATAATATGAGATATTAGTGCTTGTCACATTTAAACACTAGAAGCACAAGTGGGAAAGTACAATCCTTTGGTTTGATAACACCCCTCATGAGACTGTGGTAAAGAATCAAGAAAATCACTTATGCAGAAAATCACCTAGAAAATTGCTCAACACACTGAAGGCACTCACAGCTGGCTCCTCCCCGCTGTGGTAACAGAATGAGGAAAGTAAGTCTAAGAGGACACAGACCCACATTGGAACAGCTGGTGTCCAGGCTGCCGGGGTCACGGCTCCATCCCCGGGCTGGGGAACCGAGAGTGGGCTCAGGTTGGATGGACATTATCTCCCAGTGGGCATTGTGGTCAGGTGGCTCATGGGTTCTGCTAGGGGTCAGAAATTGGATCCTGAGATCTAGATCTATTACTGACCTCAATGACCCATCACAGCAGTGGTCTGAGGTAGGTATTACTATTATTTCCTCCTCACAGATAAGGACGTTGGACCTACAAAGATTATGTAATTCTCCTGATACCACACATTCTCTCTCAGGAAACGGGGTGTGCTTTTAAAAACTGTGTCATCTCCAACGTCCCTTCTGAAGATTCATTCCAGAAACGCAGGTGCTAAGTGATGCACAAAACACGCCAGGTCAGTGTAAGGCCAAGGAAAAGCAAGATGGCAGTTGAGACAATGTCAGTAACACATTTGAAGAAGAACAGTTGCTATTATATTAATACAAGTTGTGGGCTGGTGGCTTTACATTTTGTATATTTAATCCTCCCAGGGACCCTCAGTTGTCACCCCCAGGTTACATGTGACAAAACAGGGAGACTTGCTCAGGGACTCGGAACCAGCCAGTACAGAGCCAGGCTTCTGTGTGTGGCCCAGACTCGGTGGTGGTAACCACTCCAAGGCTGCGGACTAAGGGGAAAGAAGCTCGAAGTCTTGATGAGCACGTGCATTCCAGACCTGCACTGTCCAATAGGGTGACTCTGCTCCGAATCCCACGAGGCTAGCAGATTTAATTAGCATGAAAAGGAACCTAATATTCAGCTCCTAAATCGCGCTAGCCACATTTCAAGGGCTCAATAACCATAGGTGGCGAGTGGCTCCCGCACTGGACAGCACAGAGAGAGAACATCTGCATCTATATCATTAGAGAAAGTTCTATCGGATAGCTCTTGCCTACATATAGTTATTCTTTCTCTCATAAATTACTTTCCCTGTTTTCCTTTTGCTGGGTCTTGTAAACACTAAAACCAAAGAGAGAGAGGAAACCGCCCCTGGAACGGGGCCCTGGCACAGCTAGGAGGTTTAGAGAACTCAGGGAATCCCGTGTGTCATGGAAAGAGCGTAGAGCGATCCTCGGAATTAGTAGAGGAAGGCAGCGGAGGGCCCGGCGGTTGGTACCTTGGGAGTGGTGTTTCGTCTCTTGAGTCAGCTCACGTTTCGGTTTGAATGTAACATTACCACGCCTATCATCATCATAACACCAAGCGCTGGGCACTCACCGCTCTGCGTCTGTAACGTGAACTCATTTAATCTCGTGGGGAGGCCCTATTCGTACCTTCACTTTGCAGTCGAGGAAGCTGAGGGTGAGAGAGCTTAAGTGACTTGCCCAAGATCACAGACTAGTAAACGGCAGAGCCCGACTGGAACGCAGGAGGACGTAGAGCCCCTGTGTTCATCCCTCCAGCTGCTCAACACCACAGCTCGGTGCACGCGCGTGTGTTTGTTAAGATCCTGTGTAAGGGCATCGCGTTCAGTGTGAACACTCAGAAGAGGTAAAATTTCTAGAAGAGCAGTTGGCAAATGTTCCAAAGAGTGTGCCGAGCCCTCCCCTCATGATGGGGACAGAGGCAGCTGATAAACCGGAGAGTCAGGCGGGGCTGGCAGCCCCGCTGTGGGCAGGGACAGGGGCCCTGGAAGGTGCTGCCACTCACCAGGAGGCCCCTTGCTCTCCCTGGGCACCCTCCGATCTATCCAGGCCCCTGTGAATGGCCCGGCCCTCCCTGCCTTCATGCCCACAGTGGTTTCTGGGAAAACTGCTGTTAAGAAAAATCTCTTTGGAATACCAAACTAGACTTTCATGATTTCTACTGGATTCCATCCAAGCTAACATTTTAATAAATCAAGTGTTGTGGCTTGTCCGAGTCTAACCTGAATTCTACTGAAACATTGGATTCTCCCATTGTCTCTCTGTAACAACTAAAATTGGGTGATGATCATTGTCATTGACTGATATTTAAGAATCCTGTTTATCTGCTCAAGAGTAGTTCTTGCACACTTTTTCTTTAATCCTTACCCAAGGATATGTTTTACTGTTTTGAGAGAGAGGGAGAGAGAGAGAGAGAGAGAGTTAGGGAGAGGGAGAGAGAGAAACATCTGTGTCAAAGAGAAACATCTATCAGCTGCCTCCCTTACACTCCCCAACTGGGGATCGAACCCGCAACCTAGGTATGTGCCCTTACTGGGAATCAAACCAGCAACCTCTTGGTTGATGCTCCAAACAACTGAGCCACCTGGCCAGGGCTCTCAAGCTATCTTGAAAGATATTAGGCTATTAAGTAAATATTGTTTAATGTCCTGTCTTTGTTGACATAAAGCTCGATAGAGATGAGATGTCACAGTAGTCAGTGTAGCCCTCAGGTAACTGTTTACTCAGTGGGTGAGCCTGGGACAAGAGCCAGCTGGATGCTGCAAGGAGGAAGTCCAGAGAACACAGAGAAGACCATTATTGTCCTCCGAGAGCTCATCTCCTAGGTGAGGGAAGGCAGACGTCACGTGTCAGCCGCTTGGGTGACCTGGCGGATTAGGTTTTAGTTCTCTGTGTGTTTGATGAAGCCATCTGCTCCCTGGAACCACTGGCCAGTGGTCTGTGACATTTATTTTGCTGTTTAAAGGAAACTATGCAGCTGTCGTCTTTCTCCCAATTCTTGCTGATCCCTCCTCCTTTCCCTATATTTCTCTAGAGAAAACGCATTACTAGTATGTATAACCATGGAATAAATACAACGCTTCCCACTATTTCTACTTATCAGCTTCACCAATCACAGCAAGCTTTTCATCAGGTTACTTTCCTCCCCTGAGCGTGGTATCCCCCCAGCACCTCTCTACGGTCTCCTGGCAATGCCACTTGATCCACGCAGGTTAACTTCGTAACAACCTAAACAGAAGAAGGTATGTTTAGCACAAATATATGACCCGAAGTTCTTTCCAAGATGCATAAAACTCCCCATTTGGTCGTGGTTTGGAGTGCGGAACCCTTCCATCGGTGCACAGAATTAAGCACTGATGGATTTAAAAATAGATCCTTACCCGAAGGAGGTCTTTCAGGAATTTCTTAGCATGCGCTGTTCTTGGGAAATTATGAGGAGGGAAGTCCTAGGGGAAATCAGAACCGCAGGTGTCTTACAATTAGCCATCTCCTCACCCGCTGCCGGGGTCCTGCCCCCAATTCCACCTCCCCTGGTCCTGACGCTGAGACAAGGGCAGCCAGGTCCCTTGGGGTGGCGTGTGCACGGATGTCCTGTGGCATTGGGCTCCTGTGTTTCTTGACAAAATCCTCAATTCTGAGAACATGCCATCTGAATCCTTGCCTTGGCTTTCACCGGGATGAAAGTGTTGGGAGCTGGCTTTCCTCTTGGAGACAATTAGCGTCATCTTCCAGAGCGCACGCGCCTCTGAGACGCCGCTGCCCCGTGGCCTCAAGCTGGTGTGCAGTCCCGGCAGGAATCCCGGGTGCTCGTCACGTGACTCCATCTGGGGTGAGAATTGCCAAGAGCACCTATCAGCTTAAAAGCTTTTAATGGCAGCTGTAGGGTTGAAGAGTCATTCCCAACTCTGTGTGACTTCATCCCAAAGAAGAGAAATGCAGAGGAGGTGGGTCATGCGTACACATGGTGTTCACCCTGCAGAAGCCAGAAGCCAGTATTGCCTTTGTCCATTCTTCCATCTGAGTGGCGTATGCGTGTTGCTATAATGGTAGTAAATGCTCATATGCTCCTGCCTGTAAAAGGCATGTACGGAGTTATTGTGTCCATGTATGAGGCGAAGCACACATCCCCGCAGGTTTGGGAAACACGGAACAGACCCCACGTGCTCCAGCTTTGTTTTGTTTTTCTGTGGGAAAGTGTTTTGCTGCGTATATTCCACGGTGCGTTCACACCGCCTCCCGAGGTGTCTGCACGGTGTTGGTGCAAATGAATTTGAAAACAGTCCGTGGCAAGGTATTCCCTCGAAGGGCTGTGAGGGAGGTCCTGTCGGGCCTGTAGAAGCTTTCCCTTTGGCTCCTCGCTGTGTCTGGCCTCAGGCGACCCTCCTAATGGTTTCCACAAAGTGAGTGGCTCCCATCTGCCCTCCAGGCTCAGCCATGGGCTCTCCGAGATGGTAGCAAGCTAAGGAGAAGCCGTGAGCCACGGCTGCTCCAACTCGCCCTTGAAGTCCCAGGCTCTAACCTCCCCCAGACTCCTCCCTCCCCAACACAGTGTTCCAGGTAAGGAAGCGAAGTCCTTACTCACACTATCCACTCCTCCCTCCAGCCCTTCCCTGCTCGGGGACTTCTAAGTCATTCTTCAAGATGTAAATCAAAAAGGAATGGCTTGTGCGGAGCGCTGGTTGCCCTGGACAGTGTAGCGCACTGCCTGCCTTGTGCTGCATTGGTTAGTTTCTGCGGTGACCTTCCCTGTTAGAGTGAGTTCTGTCCTTCTCATCAGCTTCCCTAATGCCTAGCACCGCCCCTGACCAGGACCACAGCTGATCCCCTAAAAGACGGGGAGGAAGTGAGAGGAGATGCTGCTGGGGACAAGAGAAGGAAAGGGACCCAAGGAGGTGGCCTCTCGCTCCTTATTTGTTCTGACATTGGCTGGGGTGCAGTGTTGTGGCTGAGACTGGAAGGAAAGGAAGAATGGGTGGGGCTGGGGCTTTGATCCAGGAAGGTTAAAACGTAGGATTCCAGGGGGCTGCAGGCTTCCGGCACGTCACTCAATAAACCTTCTCTTCCAGGATGGGGGACCCACAGAGCGAAGGGACTCCATGACAGTGGATTTGCTCACTGTGTTCCTAGCTGGGTTAGACTTGGTGTGATTTGTTTGTTTTTTTTTTTTCAGGCAATTTCTAGTAGAGCTTCCCAAGCCCAGCGAACACAGTCATTCAGGAGCCTCCCAGGAACGGGGAGCTTAAAAGGACCCTTTTGGTCTCTGTCGATGCCGCTTTCCAGAGCAGTGATCACTGTCACGAGCAGCCTGGGGCCTGGCCGGTCCTCCCCAGTGTCCCTGCCGGCGGCGAGCAGCTGCGGGCGGGAGGATTCCCTCCACACAGTGATGACATTCAGCTAAGCCACAGTTTCCTTGACTCAGGAGGAAACCCGTGTGGTTTGGGGTTGGGGGGGCGTGGAGGAGCAAAGTGCAGATATTTTCTCATTGTCCCGTGGCTTTAAATTGCAACCTCTCTTTTAATTTTCCATTATGCACCGAACACATCTGTGCCAGTCGCGGACAAATGTCTTCCATCTGGGGGGGCGATCCAGACAGCCGTAAATTAGAGTCTGTGTGCAGAGATGCCAAAAATGTGGCCGCGGGCTAGGGTGTCCCTGGGACCAGTCCCCTCCTCCGCCGTCTGCCGGGTGGCTGCCGGCCTTGGCCTGACGCCTCTGTCAATAGATTTCACTTTGTGTTTGGAAACTCTTTCCATCAAGTCGCCAGGGAGGCGGGCGGGCAGGGGTGCCTCCGAGGCTCTGCTGGGCACAGCCACCCCGCGGGGTTGGGTGCTCCCAGGACGAGGCTTCCCCCAGGGCATCACTCTCTCTCTCTCTCCTGCACCTGAAACAGCAATGACCTTGAAGCCGGTTTCCTACAACTAAAGCGCGACCTAGGGAAACTCCCCCCACTTTGTCTTGACTGAACAAACTACCATATTATACTTTTAAAAACCGCAACGTTTTAAAAACTTGGGAGAGTTCTAGGTGCTTACTGCAGGAGGCTTAGGAAATACAGCGAAAAGAAAAAGTCACCTGCAATCCCACCCTTCAAAGATAAATATTACTAATGTTTTAGCATGATTTTTTTTCAATATTTTCCCATTCGACGTTACCCTTTTGAAAAATAAAAATAAAATCCCTTCAAGCTGGTGGAGCCCAGCGCCTGGGTCTGTCCCTCCCATTATCCAATTAGTGCTTTCCTCAGCCCTGGAAACTCTTAGAGGCTCCAGCTGGTCCGGCCGCCCTCTGACTCCTCCTCACTGCAGTCACGCCACACTCCTGAGGACCCGGCCACCGAGGGGGCTGGCCTGGAGGGGGCAGAGTGGGAAGGAACGATCCTCAGATTGAACCCGGCCAGCTGGCCCCAAGGGGTGGTGCCAGTCTGACAAATAGCCCCCCAGACTGAAGGGTCCGGTGGACAAAGGGCCTGCCGGCCCCTGACTTGGATATTATTTTTCCTTATTAAACCTCTACCTCGCTGGCCAAGTCCTCCTGTCTCCCTGTGCGGGTGGGACAGCTTCTACCCTGTTCCTAGGTGAGAGGCCAGGCAGCCCAGTGCTAACCGGAGGGGTTGGCAGAACCGGGGGCTACTTGTACACCTCGGCACCCTTGCCCCCCGGTGCCTTGAGTCCCGAAGGTGCCCAGCGAACCTCTGTGGATAGATCGATCCGATGAAATTCCAGATGGGTGTGTGTGGACAGAGGGGGTGCGGGGCTGGAGCCTGCCGGGGCTGGGCATTGGGGACTGTCCCATGGAGGCGGGACAGGACCCCCAGCTTCGGTGGGGAGCCTCAGGAGGCCCTGGGAGTGGCCTCAGGGAGCCAGCGATGACCCTGCCAGCTGCCAGCCTGCCCGCCGCTGCCCGCGCCAGCCACTCAGCCTCTCCATGAGCCGCACGGCACACAGACCATGCTTTTTCAGAAAATTATTTTTTCCTTTCTCACTTTCCATGGAAACTCAAAATAGCAACCAAAAAAAAAAAAAAAAACGGTCAAGCTCCCTCCCTGCCTGCAGGGCAGTGACCGAGGAGGCCCCAGGGGAGGGGGGGGGTGTCCGGAGGCCTCTGAATCAGCCCTCTCACTGGGCACTGGGCGCTGGGCACCCATGGGGAGTGGGCAGGTCTGAGTGGTGTGTTTGCTTCCGAATGAGAGAAGCGGGTTTCCCCCGGGGCTTCGAGTTCATCCTGCTCTCGGTGACCCAGCGTCTGAAACGCCGTCCCCTCTCCGTGTGGCGCTGGTCAGGAGGCCCAGAGTGCCCTTAGAGGACAGGGGGCAGGGCGCCGGTGCCTTCCAGGGGGCCGGTCCTGGAAAGTTCTCGCTGAGCCGCCTCCAGGCTGCCCAGGGCTGGGAATGCCCATGACCCCAGGGCAGCCTGCAGAATGGGGGACACTCCAGTTCCAGCGCCACCTCGGGGACCTGGGCTCTAAGCACTTCACGGCCCCTCCTGTGTGAAACGTGAAGGAGAGGCCCTCCAGCCCCCAGCCCCTGGGCCATCGCCGCTCCTGGTGCACGCGCGTCCCTCACCTTCTTTATAAAGCTGGGGGGAGGGGTCAATTGGGGGCAAAGGAGACTTATGTAAAACTTTAGACAATAAAAAAGTTTTTTAAATTTAAAAAAATAGCCGAAACCGGTTTGGCTCAGTGGATAGAGGGTCAGCCTGCGGACTGAAGGGTCCCAGGTTCGATTCCGGTCAAGGGCATGTACCTCGGTTGCGGGCACATCCCCGGTAGGGGGTGTGCAGGAGGCAGCTGGTCGATGTTTCTAGCTCTCTGTCCCTCTCCCTTCCTCTCTGTAAAAAATCAATAAAATATATTTTTAAAAATAATAATAAAAATTAAAAACTAAAGCTCTCCTGCTTGCTTTCCAGCTGGCGGGGTCGGCCGTCATCGCCTTCGGACTGTGGTTTCGGTTCGGCGGCACCATGAAGGATCTGTCATCGGGGGACAAGTCCCCGGAGTACTTCTACGTGGGTGAGTGACGAGGCTTCCCTGAGCTTTGGCCAGGGCTGCCCCCCAGGCCTCGGCAGCCCGCCCTGGGCTCCTGGGGCGGGGAAGGGACAGAGGGAAAGAGGAAGGAGAAGCCACGCCCTGCACCCTGCACCGGGGCCGGCGGTGGGCCGTGCGGCCCAGGAGGGAGGGGGTCCTTCCTCGCATGGTTCACCCCTCTGCTTCCCAAAACCCGGGAAGACCCAGGGGAGGACTGGCCCAGGCCACTTCTCTCAGCCGCTTCCGGAAAAGAAGCCCAGAATGTAACTACAGTTCGTTTCCAAAGAATTCGAAACTCCCTGCTGCCCAGGTGAAGGGGGCACCCACCACCCGTCACTCACTCAGCCATCTGCAGGGACGGGCCTGCAGGGCCAGGGTTCTGCTTTGTGGTCTTGTGTTCGAAATTGTCTATGAGAAAAACAGAATTCAAAATGAAGAGACAGCTTTGGACAGGGTTTGGAGGCGCTAATGTCAGTCCCTCTGTGTCTAGGGACTGCAGAATACGGGGCGGAGGGCGGGGTGGTAGGGGAGTGAGGGCAGGGCTGTCCTGGGAAGGAGGCCTCAGTGGGAGAAGAGCAACCGCTCAGCTCCCTGCAGCTGTAGGAACAGGGTGAGGGGTATGGGGTAGGAACAGGGTGAGGGGTGTGGGGTAGGAACAGGGTGAGGGGTGTGGGGTAGGAACAGGGTGAGGGGTGTGGGGTAGGAACAGGGTGAGGGGTGTGGGGTAGGAACAGGGTGAGGGGTGTGGGGTAGGAACAGGGTGAGGGGTGTGGGGTAGGAACAGGGTGAGGGGTGTGGGGTAAGGTGTAGCCTCCCATTCAGAGACCACATGCTAAGTGGGCTGAGCTGAGCCTCCCCCTGGGTTTAGAGTTTCTCTCTCTCTCTCTCTCTCTCTCTCTCTCTCTCTCTCTCTCTCCTTCCTGGACTCTAGGTTTCACACACCCGAGACCATGTGGGTGCAGGTGATGGCCCTATGCCGCCGCCGCTTTAGGCTCCACGCCAGCGCAGAGTGCACTTGGGCGGCACGCGGTGCCCCTGTGCTGGGTGAGGCAGGTTCCTGCAGGGATCGTGCGCCCCAAACCCCAAGCAGAGCAGGGCTGCTCCGGGGAGGGACCCTGTCCAGGCCCCTCGCAGAGCCAGGGCCGTCCTCCCGAAGGGCCGCTCCCAACCGTGTTCCCTCCTCCTCCAGTTGCCCTTCCCACCCCACCCCTCCTGTGAGGACAGCAGCCAGGCTCCTGAGGGCACTTTTAGAGGAAAGTAACAGCAACCCTCCTCAAAGAGGGACAGCGCTAAGGAGTCCCACGCCTCATCAAGTCTTAGGTGCAGTCTTTTGTAAACACCCAATTATTTTCCGTTCCGCTAAGAAAGGAAGAAACGCTGCCATTGTAACTGACAGGCCGTGAAAGACGCATCCTGGTTGCAGAAAGGTTAAAATGCAAAATGGATGGGATGTGGGGAAAGAAACGTGGGGGTGGGGACTCTCCAGATTTAGCTCAGGGTTCGACACAGTCGTCAAGGACACGGGTGCTTCTCGTCTCTCTGCTCGCCACCCTCGGGACCTCACGCGTCCCCTCGGATTGTGGGACAGCTGCTGTGGCTCCAAGCAGCGGCTCCTCATGCAGCAGCATCCGAAGGAGGGAAAAGGAAGCTTCACCCCACGTGGCCCTTCTCAGGAATGAATCACACCTTTGTCAGGAGTCCCAGCAGACTTCTGCCTGCAGCTTTGGCCAGAACGGCACCGTGTGTTCATGCCTCAACCGCCACGGCCCAGAAGAGAATGAATGAGTAATCGGAGTCACCCTGGGTCTGGGAAGGGGCCCGGCTCCCCAGAGGGCCTCTGACACTTAGACTAAATCCGAGTCCTGTTACAAGGAAGAAGCGGAGGAATCGGCCATCTGGCTTAACACGGAAACGCTCCTCTTTCCCACCCACACGGTTTCCAGGTGGTACCCACGCTGGCATCCGAAAGCTAGCCTGCACATTTAGCATGTCCGCTCTTCCTTGAGGAAGTCCTGGCTCTGAAGACCTCAGAAGCCTTCCCCTCGCCCAGAGCAGACCCCAAGTCCCCAGATGAAACTCCGCCTGCACCACCTCCAGGGACACACGGGCAGTCCGGGGAGGGTAGAAGGAATGCATTTCCCTCGTTTTCCTGATATTCCAGGACCCGCTTATTTCATAACTTGTCCTGCGACTTCTAACTCCGTTTTAGCATAAACACAGCCCAGTGCCCGCTGGATTGACCACAGCGAGGTGCAATCCACTTCTCAGACGATGTGATACATACAATAACCAGACAAGACTCTCTAGCATGTGTGAAGTGCCGGTGAGTGATACAGATGCTACCACTGAATTAAGCCTGACAGAGAACGCTGCCGCTGGCGGGATGAGCCTCGGGGTAGAGGGGCGCTTGAACGGGGCCCTGGAGGACGGATAGGCTCCAGGGAGCCTGATTCAGGACGCTGAGTCAGCCTCGCAAATAAATGGCAGGCGGCCGCCATCCTTCCCCTCCTCTGTGGCGGTTCTGGCTAATTGTTTAGGACAGTGGTCGGCAAACTCATTAGTCAACAGAGCCAAATATCAACAGTACAACGATTGAAATTTCTTTTGAGAGCCAAATTTTTTAAACTTAAACTTCTTCTAACGCCACTTCTTCAAAATAGACTCACCCAGGCCGTGGTATTTTGTGGAAGAGCCACACTCAAGGGGCCAAAGAGCCTCATGTGGCTCGCGAGCTGCAGTTTGCCGACCACTGGTTTAGGATACACTTATAGGGAGTCTTCTTCACCTAGCTCCTCCCAACCATTTACAATGGTTGCTTAGGGGGGAATCCTTTTCTCTCCCTGCTCTGAATTCAGTTACTTGATGTTCTAACAGGAGGTCAGTCCCAATAAAACAGCGCGAGTCCTTTGCTCCTAAAATCCAGGCATGTTGGCATTCCGGGGATTAGCATTCGGCCTGCCTGCGCTTCACGTGCTATTGGGTTTGCACCGCAGCCCTGTTTATCTCAGAGTCCTCAGGTGTGACTGCCAGGACTTTCCATCCAAAGCCCTCAGGGAGGTGGGGGGAGTCCACCTCAGTCAGAACCCACACCTGGGCAGCATCTACCAGTTCCGTTGCAGTCATACATTCTCCTTCGGGTTGTTTGAATAACTAACTGCCTGACACCAGCCACCACACCACCACGTTGGAGGCTGAAAGACTTCATCTCTGTAATGTGATTTCTGAGCTTGACCTGGAAATTTCAGCCACAGTAAAGAAAACCCTTTCTATTTTGGTTATTATTTTTTGTTAATCCTCACCCAATGAAAAAAAAAATATCCATTGATTTTTAGAGAGAGTGGGAGAGAGGGGAGAGAAAGAAAAAAATAACACACACATCAATGTGGAGAGACACACATCGAATGGTTGCCTCCCACACCTGCCCGGACCAGGGCCGGGGATCGAGCCTACAACCCAGGTATGTGCCCTTGACTGGGAACAGAACCCTCGACCCCTCAGTGTGAGGGCTGATGCTCTAACCATTGAGTCACTGACTAGGGCAAGAAACGCCTTTTTAAAAGGCCACAAAGACCTAGGTGATGTGAGGAATGTAAGAGAGTTCGTCTCCCTTTCAACGATGATAAAATCTGGCTATTAAAAATGTCTCCGTGGCTATTTTAAATTTGGGATCTCGTAGAGCATTTGGTTTTAGGCAAACCTGGTTATGCATCCAAGTAGGGGTGCCTCTATTCTTTCCGTTTTCTATAGGCACCTCTGTTTGGAAAAAACAGAACCTATCCATGGGGACATCAGCCAGCATCTAGAATCCTGGGCTCTGTGGTCACACAGAAAAGGGTGAGGACACTGGACTTGCCCCGTGTAACTTGCCATCTACTTGAAAAGACTCTCAGGTGTGACAATTTAACTATAATAGAAACGGCCGTGTGACTGAATGCCAGCGAAGTGGTGTTTGCAGTGGGTGCACCAGGGTCACACCAGGCTGGCAAGGCAGGGAGGAGCTGAGTTAGGTTTAAAAAACCAGACGGTCATCAATGGAGAGGACGAAGAATGAGGACTGCAGAGGCTATAGGGCGGATGACAAGGCATGTCTGCGGGACAGTGATTAGCCAGCCCTGCTGGGCAGAGTCTCAGTGGAGTGTAGGGGGCTGGGATGTGGTGGGAGGTAAGATTACAGATGTTGGGGAGGGACGGAGGGCAAGTATAGAGGGCTGTGAGTGTTCGGGTTAGTTAATCTGGTAGGGAGTAGAAGACTAATTTAGGGCTCGGGGGAGGTCTGATCTCACTGCAATTTTAAAGAAATTCTTTGGGCAGCAATGGAATGAGGAGAGTCACAGGACAGAAAAGAATAAGCTAGATTGAGTAGAGATAGTGTAAGGAGGTATAAAATGGTGATGGAAGGAGACTTGAGGTGGTGAACACACAATACAATATACAGATGATGTGTTATAGAATTGTACACCTGAAACCTATAAAGTTTATTAACCAGTGTCACCCCAATAAACTCAATAAAAGGAAAGAAAAAAGAACATGCTAGATTGTTGATACAGTCAGACATAAGGGCATAACCCATGATGGTTGCAGTAGGAATTGTGAAGAAAGGAACAGAAAACAAGAAACATTATCAAACATTACTAAGCATTATTAAACTAGAGGCCCGGTGCACGACATTCATGCCCTGGGTCGGGGAGGGGGCCTCAGCCCGGCCTGTGCCCTCTCGCAGTCCAGGACCTGAGGGGTCCTTAGCGCTGCTGCGGAGGTGGGAGAGGCTCCCGCCACCGCTGCTGCACTCACCAGCCATGAGCCTGGCTTCTGGCTGAGCGGCACTCCCCCTGTGGGAGTGCACTGACCACCAGGGCGGCAGCTCCTGTGTTGAGCGTCTGCCCCGTGGTGGTCAGTGAGCATCATAGTGACGGGTCTTTCCGCCGTTTGGTCGATTTGCATATTAGCCTTTTATTACATAGGATATTGTCAAGCATCATTAAATTCAGGGACAGAAGGAATCAAAACAACAAATGATACCAGTAATAGAGATAAGGCCAGGAGAAACAGTCATGATTTTTAGATGGGAACCTGGATTACAGAACTAAGGGGTCCTGCTTAGTCAGAGAGGGTGGGTGTGTGAATGGGGGGGAGGGGAGCATCTATGTCAGTCCAGGGAGCAGCCTCGCTCTCTTTGCTCCAGAAACAAAGAGCTGGTCGCAATACCACAGGCGTAGGTGTGGGGCCAACCCAAGAAAACCTTTCTCATGATGTGATAAATCAAAGCAGCTGAGCAGACTTCCACAGATGAAAGTGAGCTCACCTCCACAGCGGTGTGTAATAACCACTCCCGTGGCTAAATCGGAATGGGGTGTGTATCCATTCAGGAGAGCCCTGTGCTGAGTAGGAAGGTCAAGGAGCTCTACGCAAACATTCTCATCGTGTTTTCTAACCTAAAGCAATGCGACTGTTCGAGATGCAAGACACGGCATATCCTTACGGACATATCTTTAAGGACTCCTTTTCATTGCAAATCCCAGAAACGACTCAAACCGTCTTGAGCAAAGCAGAAATTTCTTGACTCACATAACAGAAGTCCGGGGTTAGCACTGATCTCGGGGCCACAAGTGATGTAACTGAATCCAGTCTGTAGCCAGCTCTTAGCTCTGCTTTCCTTCGGCTCTGCCTGTGCAGGTTTCCTCCCACAGGCAACAAAGTGGCTGCATCTCCCGAGTGACTCTGGCAGCAGAAGGCCAACCAAAGTCCTGAGCCCCCCTCTCCTTGGCAGTCTTGGGCCCTGAGCCCCTTCCCAAGCCAGACGTGGTGGTCAGCTGGTCGGGATGGGCTGTTGGGGGAAGCCCGGGCTTCTCACCTGCCTGGGAGCTGAGGCATCCGACCTCAGAGTCAAGAAGGTTGGTTTCTCGGATGGAGAAGATGAGGAAGTGAATTCTGGGTGGGAAACAGCTGTCCACACTGCAGGGCCGGAATCCCTCTTGCTTATTCTTGGTGGCCTGGGGCAGGATGTGGGTTTGCCCACCCCCGGTTCTCCCTCGTCGGCCGCACCTCCCCTCTGCAAGCCAGCCCCTGAGCGGCTGGTGGTGGTGAAGACACCTGTGGTCAGTGCTCGGGGCTCAGGGAGCTGGGTTATCACGGAATCCTAGCACCAGCTGAACAAGCAAACGAAGGGCCAGACGGGGAGGCAGCAGGGGCTGGCAGTAGCCATGGTTCTCCAGCTCTTCATGGGGGCGCAGCCCACAGCCCGGTCTGCTGACACCCAGGCCTGCCCTCGTTCCTGTGAAACCAGGGACCTTTCCCCCCTTCAAATACTCCTTATAATGTAAATCCACTGAGCAACATACATGTTCATAGAAATCATGATGTCTTCCCTCAATAAATAATTTCCAATAGGAAAGATCCCTGCTCTCCAGCAATAAGAGGGGAAGGAAAACATGCCAGGACACCATTTATGGACTTGCAAAGAGTGTGAGGTGACAGGACTTTTAAAAGAAGCAGGCCCGGTTTTTGGAAAACCACCTCATGTCACAGGGTACTGATCTGTGTGTTTTCTTTTCAGAACGGGTTCCAGAACAGCCAGCCCACTAAGCTCTTATCACCCCTTTGCTGAAGAGTGTTTGGGACAGGCTTGGCACAGCCAAGTGGCTCTTAAAGAAACAGGGCCTCACAGCCTCCAGTCCCTCTAGACTAGAGAGACCTCGGGAGGACACGTGGTCTAGCTCCCTGCTTCCGGGCGGGGGACTGCCACTCATTGTAGGGGAAATCCTTCCATCTTTGGGGGGTGCTTTTCTTCCTGGGATCCTTGGTCCTTCCTCCCTGGTGACGGAGAGAAGCTCCTTTCTTGGGATAAAGATCTGGACAAGACGTGGCTGCCAGGACCCAGCCTGAGGGGAGCGCAGCAGGGTGGTGAGGGAATGAGGACAGGGAGTGAGTAGACTGCCTGCCGCCTGCTGCCTCTTCTCAAGGACCTGTGAGTCCAGGCCCAGGCCTGGCAGCCAATCCCAGTGCCTGGGTCCACCGGTGCCAACGTGGAGAAAGGATCTGGCAAAAGTGGAGTTGGCGGCAGGAACGGCTGGAGTGACCTGGTGTTTCCTAGACCCTCTCCATTTCGTCTTTCCGTGAACTCGGGAGGAGCCCCTCTGCCTTCCAGATCCCACTCCTGCCCCTGTGGCTTGCTGTTAGTCCGTGTCTGGGGCTGCCTCTCGGAGGGACAGACCCCTCAGGGCCCAGGATTCTCCTGGGGAGCAGGCCCTGCGACCAGACTGTGTGCTCGAGCACATGAAGTCCTGTCTGAGTGGAGGACGCTCGCAGGTGGGCTGCACGGAGGGGTTGCCCACACCAACAGCAGCCGGGGGCTCTCCAGGATCCCGGCGGCTGGGGCTGCCCTCCCTGTCGAATTCCGCCGTGGAGCCTGGCTGGGATTGCGGCTGGCTGGGTACGGACAGCGTTCCAGGCTGCCTGCTGAGGGGCTGGCTTGCCTTTTAAACACTCTGACTCACTCTGGTCGGTTTTTTTCACTTCTGGGTTCTCAGTTGTACCCAAGAGTCGTGGAAGCCACATAACAGAGATGGGCTGTAGCTGACGTGGTTGAGACACTTTCTCCAAAGCATCTTTACAAGAGAGAGTGGGTCCCTGCGGCCACATTGCAGGTAACAAAGCTGAGGAACAAGAGGCTTTTCCGAAAGCCGGTCGGCAGCCCTGGATCGCTGGCTCCCAGCTCTGTACTTTTTCAGGAAAACCCACAAGTAATCTACAGCAGCCCCCCACCCCCAGTACTTTTCTCGAGAAAGAAGAAAAAGAACCCTCCTGCACTTACAAATTGCAAAATTAACGGATTTAGAGCCAGAGAGTCCCCGTTCTGAGTTCCTATTGACAGGAGTTCGGGCGTGCACTTTGGAGCTGAGCCCTGGCTCGGGCCAGGTTTGCCCCTCGCTAGCTGTGCACTCACGTACCTTCTCTGAGTCTCAGATTCCTCAGCTGTGCAATGTAAATACTTCATAGGGCCGTGTGAGTAGATGATTTAACAGATTTAATACCTGACGTGTCATAAGCCCTGAATAAATATTTGCTGTGGTTATTACCGGAATGAGGGCAGGCTGAGGAGAGAGCCAGCCTGCGGACGCATAAGAGAACTCGAGATGAAGGATGAAGGAGGGGTTAGACGCCAGGTAGTCAGAACGGGAGAGCGGCTGATGTCACTGCTTGTCTTCTCAGGCGGCAGGTTCCTGTTGACTGCACTGCCCAGGCCCAGGCTCTGGGAAGTGGGTTGAATGACTGTGTGACTGACACGTTAGAACAGTGCTCAATAACTGATGGCTGCTGTTCCTTAGAGAGAACCCAAGACCTCACCTTCCCCATGAACTGAGTCCCAATATTCCAGACACACCTATAATTATGTGTGTCCAGGGCAAGCGGGGAGAGAGGGAGGGAGAGTTGCAGAGGCATAGGAAAATATTTTTAGATGAAAAATAGTCATTAGCCGGGTATGAAAACCATCTGCTGCCACAAGGCCACTGTAATTGATGACCGTGCCACGCACCATCCAGTCCCTAAAGGGGGGGGCCATTGTAAAGTCAGTGGACGGACGCAGACAGGGCTCTGAGGAGGGCGCTGTGTCTCCTCTCCGTGTTAGCTGAAGAGAAGACCCTGAAACCTAAGAAACAAGTGAGGGTGTGGTCAGGGCATTTCTGGCAGCATGTCACCTGGGGATCACGGCATCTGGAGGCCCAGCTGTGCTGAAAATGCCATTTCAAAGTGGTTTCTCTTCCTTCCAAGTCCAGGGAAATAGGCCTCGGGGAGGCTGGGGAATTGGGAAATAGGTCAGACACTTGTCACACAGGCTGCTGTGGGAGGGAGGGGGCTCTGCAGAAACCATCTTGGAATTAACATGTGACAATTAATGTATTCATTCAACAGCTATTTTTGGAGCCAGATCAGAGGAGGATAAGGTAGCCCGGGAAGCCACAGGGGCGTGCTGAGTATTAACAACTAGATCTGGAGCTGCATTCAGCAGGCCCGAGCGGCCTTGCCACCTGTTGAGTTTTCTTCTGCTCTTCCCTTCAGTTCCCGCAAGCAGGGCTCATTGGCGCTGGGCTGAGTCATGGGCCCAGTCCACACAGAGGTTTGCTCAGGAGAGGCCTCAGGGACTGGAGCCGCTGGGGCCGCATCAGGGTGTTCTGCTGTGAGTTCTGGGACTCTGACAGCCTAAGAATGGGATATTGTACAAATAAGCACATTTTCTCAGGGAGCTCATGATTTCAGAAGGGCAAGGACTCTGCCCAGGGGACCGAGCGAGCTTGTTTCCAGTGGGGGCAGCTCTGTCCTCCTCAGGCCCTGGGGCTCCGCCTCCTGCACTGGGGCCTTTTCTCAGGGTACGCAGCCATGTCCTCAGCTACTTGACCTTGGGAGAGCCCAGCCCTGTGTGGCTCCTTGGACATCTGCTGAGATGATTTCCAGCTGTGTGTCTCTTAAGTCACGATGAGCGATGGCAGGCAGCCAGTACAGGACTTCAGATCTGGTTTGCTCTCTCTTAATCTTCACACCCAACAACACTGACGGAGATTTCTGCCGTGTGCTAGGCATATTCTAGGTCAGATGAATAAGGTTTGTCTGTGGACTTAACATCTACAGAGAAAGACACATGTGAGAACCTGCAAATGCAGAAAATGGAAAAGAGCAGGTGGGGTTAGAGCCCAGCGAATTCCCATGTGGCTGGAGTGCAAGATGGATAAGGATGCGGGGAGGGGGCCTCGGCTGTGGCCCCCAGCAGAACCTGTGGACGGTGTCCTGCAGTGGGGAGGCAATGAGCGCTTGTAAGCAGGAAACGGATACAATGAGGTGGTCCGCCCAGGAGACATTCTGGGAGGAAACTGACTAGGCGGTGTGGCGGCTGCCCTGAAGCCTGTTTGGGTGGGGTGGGGACCTCCTCCAGGCCTGGGTGTCCTGCCTGGAGCCCTCTTGCTCCCCTGACCCCCATGAGTAAAAGAGAAATGTAACACTTGCCCTACCTAGGGGGGTGTTGTGAGGAGTCAATGAAATGATAGAAACGAAAGAGCTTTGAGACTTAAATGTTTAAAAACAATAAGGTGCTTAGGCAGTGGGACCAACAATAGTATTACTAGTATTTAGATGTGGAATCATTTCTCTCATGAGCACATCCATTCCCCGTGCAGTCACTCCTTTGGAGGGAAGGAGGAAGTGGCAAAGCTCCTAGGACTGCAGGGCCAGGCTTCCCACCTTTTCCGGGAAAAGGGTCCGCGAACAGTCCGTGCCTGGCGGGAAGCAGAGCAGCCCAGCTGCTGCTCCCTCCGTGTCGGGGACAGACAGTCAGTGCCCACAAACCGCTGTCAGCACCCAGAGGGCCCCGGAGGGACCCTGCAGGCCAGGCTCAGGGTTTCCCCATGGGTGTGGCACCCAGCTCCCCACCCTTGCTGTGAATGGGAGTGGTTTCCAGGTGACTCATATGAATAAAATGCAAAAAAATAACAGAGCGGCGATCGGCATTTTTCTAAGCGAGTCAAGTGCCAGGCCTTGTATTGTGTTCTCACTTATCTCGGGATCAGAGGAGGAAATAAGAAAAGACTTGGCTTCGTTTCTCTCAGGACAAGAACATCTCTGCCCTTTTCTTTCCCTGTGAGAACAACCGTTCCTGCGGCCCGACTCCGGTAGTCAGTGGAATTCCCGCTGAATTAAGGCTGCTGTTATGCTGCAGAGCAGGGTAGGAAAAGGGCCACGAGATGGATATTTTTATCCCAGCTCGATGATCTCAGGCAAATTGCTTAACCTTTTGGAGCCCAGTTCCTCTGTCTAAAAAAAAAAAATGGAGATAATAATGGTATCTGCTTCGTGAAGATTAAATGAATAAATCTGTGCTAGGTGCACAGAACAGTGCTGGAGAAAATGGCCCTTCATAAAGGTAGCTAATGTTATACAGTATTAATAGCAGCATTATTTGCTGTATCTTACCTTCTCACCTCCTCAGTGGCTGTTCTTGTAATACAACCTCCCATAGGGCCAGTGTGTATGGTGTTGCCCTCCAAAGTTTAAAATTCACACAAAACCTATTGCCTTATCGCTGTGTCCTCCCTCCTCTCCTTAACCAAAGCCCCCTCTTGTGTCCCATCCTCTCCCTGCTTCCCCATCTGTGCCTGGGCAGGTCTCAGCCCCCTTTCCCTCCCAGACACCGTGTCCTCATGGCCTCTCAGGAGATGGAGACAGCCACTAATTCCCGAGTCCCATGAGCAGCAAGGGGCTCCTAGGGTGGTGTGGGTGGGGTCCCCGCTCTGGTACTGACTCCTGACTGCTTCTGACTCGATGTCATCAATTTCACACCAATGGTAGCAACACCCACTCTCCAGGGCTGATGGGAATCTGAAAGATGAGGTGGCTGGCATACAGGAGGCCTGTGGGATGCTTGAGAGCAGGGGCGGTGGAGATGGGACAGACCCAGCTCCCACTCCTTGTCGAGCAGGTCCCCTCACCTCGGCAAGCTCGGCTTTCTTTGCTCCTGGGGGACAATAGGCACCCCACCTCTCAAGATCCTTGTGCCGCTTAAATCAGGTGAGTGAGGACTCGGCAAGCTTTCCGCAAGGGTCAGCCATGGCATCATTAACAGCAGTGTCCTCCCTGCGGCCACTGGAGCAGTGGCGGCAGGGCCGTGCAGGGAGCACGGGCTGGAATCAGCGCCCCCCTCTTCCCACAGGGCTCTACGTGCTGGTGGGAGCTGGGGCCCTGATGATGGCCGTGGGCTTCTTCGGGTGCTGCGGAGCCATGCGGGAGTCACAGTGTGTGCTCGGATCTGTAAGTGGGCGCCGGAGGGGAGCGGGGAGGGAACTGATCTGAAGGGGGCCCCACGTCTGGTCTCCAAGCCAGCTCTTTCCCTGACCCGCTGAGACCTTGGCAGCCACCCCTCTCCCTGAGTCTCGTTCCTCCATCGCTTGCATAAGAACAATATTATCTTTGTCCTGGACTCAAATGGAAAGTCTGGGGGAGGGGGGAAATGAGGTCATTAGTGTATAGATGTTTGGGGAGGAAAAGTGTCTGGTAATTAAAAGGGGCAATTATGATTGTTCTTAAAAAAAAAAAAATACTGTTTCATAGCGAGTGAGGCAGCTAACAGGTTCCGATAGCCAGGGAAAGGCTGTTATCTACAGGAAAAGCATTGCCATTGAGAGCAATACCTTCACCAGACACCCCTCTTGTGGCTCATTTTAACAAGCAGCCTGTGTCTTTTTAAAAATGGAATAATTGCTGTTAACTGCTATGCAGCCAACACCAGCGTGACCTAAGACAGTGGTCAGCAAACCGCAGCTCGCGAGCCACATGCGGCTCTTTGGCCCCTTGAGTGTGGCTCTTCCACAAAATACCAGGGCCTGGGCGAGTCTATTTTGAAGAAGTGGCATTAGAAGAAGTTTAAGTTTCAAAAATTGGGCTCTCAAAAGAAATTTCAATCGTTGTCCTGTTGACATTTGGCTCTGTGGACTAATGAGTTTGCCGACCACTGTCCTAAGAGAAGCAAGGAGAAGGGAGAAGTCAGGCAGGAAGAGAAGTGTTTCTATTTCTCCACAAGGCGTCAGACACAGCAGGTGTATCAGGCCGCTTGTCCTTGCTCATTGCAGCCGCTGAGTTTTGCGATGTAAAATGTCTAAGTCACTTCCTTGCCCTCCATTCTCTTTCCCCTGCCGAGCATCTCTCTGTCTTGTTCATCACTGAGCTTAGTTAGATCAGAGCAGACCCAATAGGCGGGAACAGAAATCTGTCCAGGGCACCCCCACCTCCACGGCCACCTCCTCAAAGAAGCTTCCAGACTGCACAGTCTCAGGTCACACCTTCCCCAAAGCCGGGCCCCACCAGTCCCTCTCTACCGCCTCTCTTATGTTTTTATAGAACCTCTTTTGTCCACCAAGTGCTCACTGCACACAGGTGGTGGGATTTCTATATTGCTATCTGAAATTATCTTACTCAACTTTTATTGCCTTACTCATTTATCATATCTTCTCCTTTCTAATGTGAGGCCCATGATAGCAGAGCCATGATGCACCACGGCACACCCAGCACCAAGGACAGTGCCTGGCACAGAATAAATGCTCAATAAACAATTGCTCCATGAATGAATGAATGAATGAATGAACGAACGAATGAATGAACTACAAGGACACTAAGGAGCAACTGCTTCCTGCTAGATCAATTCAAAGGAATAACCTTACCTAATGGTTTTCAAGTGGAACTAGAATCAAAGAAGCTAGATACATTGAAAAGTTACTGAATTAGTGAAGTTAGTGTCTTCTCTTTGCAGTTTTTCACCTGCCTGCTGGTGATATTTGCTGCTGAAGTAACCACTGGAGTGTTTGCTTTCATAGGCAAGGATGTAGTAAGTAAAACGGACTTACTGGTTTTTTTTTCATGATGGTTAAAGTGTTCTCGTTATGGCAAAGGAAATGAGGACAGTGATACCCACAGTGATATTACAAAACCAAATAATCCCCACAAATACCATTTACGCAGAACTGTTTAACCTGGAAATATTGTTTGGAACTGAGCATATGAGTGTGCGGCACACGCGTGCACACATTTTTCTGGGGAGATAGTTCATAGCTTTCATTAGATTCATAAAGGAGTCGATGATTTTTTTTAAAGGATCGCTAGTATAAGATTATCCTGTTGGAAATGGAATAGAGGTCAGATTGCAGACATGAGGAAGAGGGTTCGGGAGAACGTGCATTCTCATCCCTTGTGACCATCATTTGTCCTTGGGGCTTGGCCTGGACAGGGGCCAGGACACCCTCAAAAACTAACGCTGACCTCTGAGCCAGTGAAGCCAGTCTATTTAGATTTGTGCTCAGACTGTAAGTGTCCAGAACAGGCCATCGGGAGAACCCACAGAGGAAGTGGCCTTTTCGGCGATTAAAACACACTGTGGTTAAGAGAGGAGTGAAAAGGGACAGGAGCAAGAATGGAATCTTAAGTTTACTATATTTCACATAAACTCACACGCTGTCACTATGGTGTTTATGAAATTATTTTAGATTTTAAAAAATGGTAAACATGTATATAATAAGTAAATTGTTTGGAATTTTCCTAAGGTAGCTGGTTATATTAGTAGGTAAAGGAATTGGTCTTACGATTTTTTGAGATTTCTGTGGATTTGAGATCCCAGGCTTTTATACTAGAAAAATTGTTCTCTGCATTTTATGTGATATTTGAATGCTGAAACAGTTTACCCTGGTTGTAAACCTTTGAAACCATGTCATGAAAAGATCTGAGTACTTTTAGCCACTGGGGTACCAAGCAGCATAGGTCCTGACCTGGCCATGCATCACCATCACTGGGCGGCCTGGAAGACTGGCATCAGTTGATGCTGATGTCCATTCAGCTTCGAGACCCTCCACTGTAAGAAATCTTTCTAGTCTATGAAAATGATTCTTGGATAGTCCATCCTTCCACCTTCAAAAGTTGCTTAGAAACTCCAGAACCTATCATCTGTTCCTTATATGCAGAATTATCTTTAAAAATACAGATAAACATATGGAAAGGTCATATTTTTGAAGGGCAAGGAAGAGGGGGTGTTCCTTGATGAAAGGAGAATGTTTGAAACTTCCCACTCACCATCCCCTCGGTTTTCCTGGCATTTTTCAGGCTATCCGACATGTTCAGACCATGTATGAAGAGGCTTATAACGATTACCTTAAAGACAGGGGAAGGGGAAATGGGACTCTCATTACCTTCCACTCAGCAGTAAGTAACTTTACTTCTTCCTTAAAATCGCATCTTCTAAAGATGGTGTGTGAGCCAGGTTCTCTCTGATCACCTGGATTAAAAATAAGATGCATGTGATATTGCATATGTTTTATAAATTACATGTTATAATATATGTGTATATATACATATGTGTACATGTATTTCTATGTGCATATATATTTACAAATATATACATATACTAATAGTGTAAGTTTACTGTTGGAAAGCATCCATAAAGAATTTTCCTGTATTTAGAGTTTCTTACTAAATATTTCCTTGTGCTGTTTTCCCAATCTAAAGAGATGTTCAGGAATTCATATCATAGTATATACATTATTTGCATATTTATTCATTATTTGCCATGATATTTAAGCAAGCAGCTTTAATATAATAGCAAAAAACTATATTTTTTATGTTTTCCCAAGTTATTGTAAATTTTATTTGGCTTTTATATAGTGGGTTCTACTATATAATTAGGTTGTATAAGCCTAATTTTTAAAACACTTAGAAATAAAACTGTCTTTTTGGTAAATTTCAATAAACAAATAAATAAATAAAAGTAAATCCAATGAGGCCAAGTGCAGCAGCAATACTGTATTTCTGCCCTCATGGGAGCCAAGTTCACATGCAGAGAATCCGGTAGAGGAAGAGGCCCAACACAGAGTTCATGAGAGGAAGTCAGGACATGTGCCCCAAAGAGACAAAAGAGCACAAATAAGAATGCCCAGAAAGCAGCCCAAATACACATCAGCTTCTCTCCACGGGTGGCATTGTGGTGTAACAGAGACAACCGTGACCTTCAAGTCAGAAAAGGTCATTCTTAGCTGCAGCTCAGCCTCCGGACAGCTTTGTGACCTTGAGTAAGTTCCTTGCCTCCCTGATACTCGGCTCCCTCGTTTGTAAACTAAAGGGGCCCCTGACACAGCAGGTTCCTTTTCTTCTGGGAAGACCTGCCTCCTGCCCAGCTCGGGGCTGCATGCAGCCATGAGGGGAGGCTTACAGAGTCCTGTTGACCTGCTAACCACTGTGACACAGAGACGGAGCGATGCCTCTGGGCCGGGTGTTTTCAGGGAGCCCAGTTCTTGTCTGTCACGGGGATGTCCTGGAAGGTGCCAAGCATGTATCCTGTTCAGCCTCTCCTCCCCAAGGACCTGCCGGCACACAGGTCCCTTTGTCTTTGAAGGGCCAGCCCCAGGGCAGGACACCTGTTTGCTGGCCAGTCTTCAAGCCCTGATCTTTTAGCCCCTGGAGTTTACTGTGGCCACTCTTCTGCTCCGTCCCAGACTGTCCCCAGTTAATGAGCCCTTCCCAAAGCTCATAAAACTTCAGCTCCTCCGCAGGTTAAATTACCCCCAGGCTGAGAGAAAAAAAATCTCAAGGCCCACCTCCTGCCTAAAAAACAGCAGTTCACACAGACACTGAAATTAACTTCTTGCCCTGTTTGGGTTGTCTTGAGTCACTTCCCATCATAAAACTCGGCCAACTTTAGAGAAGTCGCTCTCTTGTTCTGCCTGCACAATTATGTGACTCGGCTCTTTCCAGGGTGCGGTGGCTGGGCCTGTAGCTGCTGTGCGGCTGCCGCACCCCGGGCCTTAGCAATGGTGCCCACGGTGCAGCTGCTGCCCCGCTCCCGGTCCTAAACGCTCTTTTCTGACTGTAGTTTCAGTGCTGCGGAAAAGAAAGTTCGGAACCGGTCCAACCCACATGCCCAAAGGAGCTTCTAGGACACAAGGTAAGCGTGTCCAGCGGGGTCCTCTCCTGCCTGGAGCGGAAGATGGTCTCTGCCTCGGGGTGGAGACTGTCATTCCAGGAGGCCCTCTCCCTGTGCCTTGCGGGCCCTGGCTTTCTTCTTTGTAACATAAGCGGAGCAGTGCTGAGTCCCGGGCTCCCGCAACCCTGGGGAAAGATGCAGATGCTCTGGCATTAATTAAGCTCACCAGGGCCCTAGCCAGTTTGGCTCAGTCGATAGAGTGTTGGCCCGTGGACTGAAGGGTCCCGGGTTTGATTCCCGTCAAGGGCACATACCTCGGTTGCAGGCTCGGTCCCCAGCCCTGAGTTTGTGCAGGAGGCAACCAAATTGCTATGTCTCACATCGATGTCTCTCTCTCCCTCGCTCCCACTCTCTCTAAAAATCAATGGGAAAATATCCTCGGGGGAGGATTAACAACAACAACAAAAATTTAAGCTCCCCAGGGCCAGAGGTGCACAGCCAAGGCGCTGCCCTCGCCTCTCCACGGGAGGCACAGCGCTGATACCTGCTTCGCTGTTAAGTGGCGTCTGCCAGAACTATGCCCGGTTCTGAAAACTCTGAAAAACACATGGTCCCTTTCACGCTGTACGCTACCTGCCCTTCAGTCACTTAGTAGCCCTCTCAGTTATCAGATTGACCATCACAGTGTCACAGTACTTGTGTTCAAGTCACCCTTATTTTACTCAATAAGGGCGCCAAATGGCAAGAGGAGTGATGCTGGCAATTCCGATGTGTCAAAGAGAAACTGTAAAGTGCTTCCTCTAAGTGCAAAGGAATGTGTGTGTAGGGAAAACATAGTCTATACAGGGTTTGGTACTATCTGCGGTTTCGGGCTTCCCCTGGGGGTCTTGGGATGTATCCCCCATGGATAAGGGGGGACTACTGTACCATCAGTTGTTATTCCTGACTCTTTTTTTCCACAACAGAACTGCATTGATGAAATCGAGACCATAATCAGTGTCAAGCTCCAGCTCATCGGAATTGTCGGTATTGGAATTGCAGGTCTCACGGTGAGAAAGTGCCAGAACATACCTCCTTGCCCTCTCAGAAGCCTTGTACCTTTGCATCTTATTTCTCTTCAAGTGTGATGGCAGTATCTTAGGAGAGATGTCTTCTAAAAGACAAAGACATTTGTTGATAGGACATCTATGAACAAAGCTAATTAAATACATTAACACTAAGTTCTCTAAAATATGATACAAATACCATAACCTAATGTTGACCTTGAGTTTATCATTGTAATAACTTCCCATTTTAAAGCCACCATGCCTAAATTAGACAAGTGATTTTTAATTCCTGGTCTTTTCCTACTATTAGAAATTTACAACAACATCAGGTCAACCCCTCTCATCTGTGATTCACAGAGTCAGCACAGTGTGAGCTTTGGCATCGCACTGTCTGGCTTCAGCTCCTGGATTCACTACGTATAAGCCCTTGGGAATCACGGAAAAGTTTCTTAATTTCTCTAGGCCTCAATTCCCTAACCTGAAAAGAAGGATTTTAATTTTCTGATCTCATAAGATTGTTGTGAAGATTAAGTGGGATAATACTTACGGAGTATTATTAGAAATTAATTTGTATAGTGTCTGGAACATAGCACTCAATACATGCTGGCTCTTTATACAATCTGTGTGATACCAAATCCAGAATCCAGGCGAAGGGAACAGCGTTATGTGCAAGTGTGGGGCGTAGTGCCTCCAGGCACCTGCAGGTGGCTCAGTACTTCTAATGTACAAAAGAAGAGTGTGCAAGGATTGATAGGGACAGAAGGGTATGGTAGGAGTAGCAAGCAAGAGATGATAAGGAGAGGGTCTGAGGGTCTACATAATTGAAGTCTTTGTGTGTCCTTTTCAGAGGTTGGGTAGAAAGAGGGGAGCCACCAGGGTTAGAAGGACCTGTGATGATAAAGTTGAAGGGAAGCAAGACTGGAGTCAGGTGGGGCCAGTAAAGAAGTGATTTCCATTGTCCAGGGGTCAAGTGCTAATAGCTAATGCTAAGGTAGTACTCACCCTCTAACCCTCTATTGCAAAGAAATCAATGAATTGACAGTTCTCAGGGGACACACAAGCATCTTTCCTCTTTTGTGCAGTTAGAGTGGGGCAGTGGGTGAATATCCTATGCTGAGGATCTATCAGTCCAGCAGCACCTCTTCGGCCTCCCCCACCTGCTCTGGGGCTAGCCTGATTACCATTCTGAGGCGGGATATTTGAAAACATTCTGTATAATAGAAGTATCAGATAGACCCTCCTCACAATTCTACAATCTCGATGAATCAGCATCTATGAGTCACCCCTGACTCATGCCAGTGGCAGGACGAGGCTGGTAAAGTTTCTTTCTGGGGGTATCTCTTTAGAGTACAGCCCACGTGAGGTAGGGGTTGTGTCCAACCTTTCAACCATAGTCCAGGGGGAATGCCCTCTGTTGGCCATCTTGAATCAATACACTGAGAGTCTCCTTTAATTTTTTCTTCCTAGGTTAAGAGTTGCACAGTGTAGTCAGTTAACCAAATGTCCATTAGGTGTCTCCCCTGCCACACACTGGAACCAAGTTCTGTCAGCCAGAAGCTTGGAGCCCTGCCTGAGCTTGGAGGCCATTCCCTTACTTAAGTCTACTCCTGCCCTTCTGAAATAACTGATAAACACGTCTTCTTTAACTTAGCATTTACAGATCCTAGTCTGATGTAGGTCAGGATTGAGGAGAGAACCAGAGAGTTGTGGAACTGGTTTCTTTAAACAAACACTGACAGTAGTTTATAAACATTGTACCCACGGAGCGCATTCCTCAGGCTCTGCAGAATTGTAGGGAAAATGATTGAGAACAAGGGGATCTTTTGGCATCCTTCTATTCAAACTGTATACGTGGCTACTGGTCTTGGCTTCTCCGAGAAGTATCCAAGATGTAGAAGACATCAGTAATACCATAGCTCAAACACCTTAGTTTGTGCTTTGGCAAAACTATTGGGTTAAATAGTGAAGCATCATTTATACTTAAAAAGGAACTGGAAATGAAGAGATGGTCCACTTTTTAATATGCTGTCACTGGTGCAAATATTTGAAGCGTTTTCAACAATAGAAAACTATTTAGACCACAAGCATATTTAAACAACTAGTGATTATAAATACTTTTCAAAGTAAATATGTAAGAGATTAACCTGAAAATATAAAATTCCCAAACCAGTAGTGTATTATTAGTCTTTTACAATTAAAAACTGTCCTAGAGGCTAGAAATAGAGACCTTTTCTTAAAGCAGAGTCTTGCTATATTTTTAACAATAATAAAATATGAATGCATTTTAAGCATAGTTAATATGGACGTCTTTAACCAGTAGTCATAATTAAGTAAATACCATTTATAACCAGTAATTATTGGTTATATTATGTTAACTTGAGTTGGACGCACAGTTTGCTGACCTTTGCATCAATTTTTATCATTTGAAAGTCATTAATAAGTGCTTTCTTCTGTTTCAGATCTTTGGCATGATATTCAGCATGGTCCTTTGCTGCGCGATACGAAACTCACGAGATGTGATATGAAGCTACTTCTACGTGAAAATTTCAATCGAGAGCTTTCATATAAATGTCACAGGAGCTGTCTCCTGGCTCGTTTTTAATAATCAAAGGACATTAGGATCTAAAATAATTTTCTGTCAATTGTACATTTGCACATGTATGTATGCTTGGCTTGTACTGATTTACCCCTCGAGTGAATGCCTATGTATGTTGATTGAGAGCATGTTCGTGTGTGACCTATGTGCTTCCGGTATATGCATTATACAGAATGAAATCGGTTTGCTGGGAATTCTTGATTCTTGTTATATGGTGAAAGGAACAACCTGTTTAACTCTCAGAAAAAGGTCAAAAGCTTTGAAAAACTTAAAAAACTTGGCTATGCATAAAAAAGTAATAATGGATCGGTTTCTCAGAGTCTAGCCACAGAAAGTTAGGTACAGAGAATCCAGGGATTTCTAGTTAACAGAAGCAATAAGCTATGGGAATGGAGAGATCACAGTGTAGTGCTAAAATTGACTATGTCTGAGGAGAGTGTAAGGGTTCCTGGGATTTTTTTATATACATACTCTCCCCTGAATACAGTAAACCACAGTTTTAGAACTAAATACATCTGTAAAACTAAATATAGCATGGAAAATCTAATTTGAATAAGTCATACTTTCCTAGTATTTAAAAACCTCCCTCTGGAAAGAGTGGTCACACAGACAATCATGTGTCCTATAAAAGCAAGTGTTTTAAGGACTAAAACAAAAAAACTTTTAACTACTTTTTAAGAAAATATTTTTGTCCTCCTATAAAGATGTTTAAATATCGCTTTATTACTTTTTTTCTGACGCTGCTTTGAACTACTGCAACCCTCACATCCACAAAAAGGTTTGTATCTCCAGCTTGTATTTCTCCATATGCAAGGCTAGGAAGACTAAAGT
Source organism: Cnephaeus nilssonii (assembly GCF_951640355.1). Taxonomy (NCBI): domain Eukaryota; kingdom Metazoa; phylum Chordata; class Mammalia; order Chiroptera; family Vespertilionidae; genus Cnephaeus; species Cnephaeus nilssonii. The sequence continues at coordinate 8,955,739 of NC_137092.1, read as the reverse complement.
AAGAGACGTGGCAGTTGGACATTGTGGGAAAGAGAATTTTTACTGGCACTGTACCTTTAAAATACCTCATAACTTGAGTTTACATATTTTCCTATTTTTCTTATTTATTCATCTAGAGAATTCTTCATAGATTAAGAACTATAGTTTTCACCATTTAAAATGAATAAAACAAAATCCTAAGTCAAATATTATATCATGAGTGTCCTTGGCCAACCCAACATAAACAAAGGAAAACATCGTCTCCCAGTTGTGTGCACACAACAGAGACAACCTAAGGAAACAGAAACATTTCCACACACAGCAGCAATCTGGTTAGTCCAATGCACATCCCCCATAAAAATAAAATCTTCATGTTCTTCTATGGTCTTGATGCTTCATTTTAAGAACATAAACCCAAATTTAGGATCTAAATTGATATATTTGTTCATTTTTAACAACTCGGTACATTTAGTAAATAAATCCTAGAGGTTTTTTTAATTATTGCATTTGTTAAAGCCACCCAAAAGTGAAAGTACTGGGGACTTTGGAAATGCCCAAGTAAGGTTGTGCACGTGTGAGAAAACAAGTCTTTGGGTGTGCTCTTCCAGGAAACTTCTACAAACCATTTTAATGAGAAGGCTTAACCATCTGAAATTGTCTCACTCCCATAGAGAACCACATTTCCTCTCTGCCATACTTACTACTGCTACTAGGCTTTTCTAGAAAAAAAGTCAGATTGGAAACGAGCTAAAAATTGAATTGCGCATAGCTACTTTACTGTTTCTATCGCCAACAAAATATTATTTAAGAAAATCAATTCATGAAATAACAGTTTATACCCCATTCATTGAGAAATACAACCTTTTAAGCGGAGAACAAACAGTCCCTCTCTCTTGGTGGCTTCAGTTCATCTGTCCGCTTGAAGACAGGAAACGGGCCCAAGTGCACACTCAGGTTTCTTCCAGCTCAGACCCAGCTTGGATTCAACAAAAGGGAGTTCCATTGTATATCTGAACAACCAACCCTCAAAAAGACCACACTGGTTAAGAGTAGAGATATGTGCCATATGTGATTAATGTGCCATATGTGATTAATATGTATCTCTTGAATATATATACGTATATAACTTGAATATATGTATACATGTGTATGTGTGTGCATGCATATACACATATGTGTACATATATGGACACACACACACACATATATATAAAAGTTTGGTTATGTCTGTTTACCTGAACTAATTTGAGGTCAGGCCCAAACATATTCTTAAGCATCTGGTGCCAAATCACTGAATTAAAACTTCTTGAAATATTTTAAGTTATTTCAAATTAAATTTTCTATATACTAGAATTGCTTGTTTGGTTTATCTTAAAATCCTATTAAATCTCTATGCACACCTTCACACAACTTATCTGAAGGTCCAACTACCAATCCACCCAAACAATATGATGAACAAAGGAAATAGGGGTAACCCTCAAGACTGGTAATTGTTGGGAGCTGGATTTAAAAGCAACACCCTAAGGTTGCATAACTATATGCAACCTTTCGTTGCATATAGTTATATTTAAATTAATATTGTTTCACCCAATTTATACCTTTTCCCCAGAATAGCTCCTTTGTTGTCCATGGTTTAATCTGTAAAATTGCACACTTGATACAGGGTCCAACGTGGTCCCCCATGCACTCATCAATGGTAGTTGCTCTCCTTTCCCCTACAAAGAACACTAATAGGTTTGCTTGGTGAGAGTGAGGCTTGTGGGAAGATGGCAGTGAAGGAGACAGCATATTTTCCCTTCTGAAGTAGGTTTATCAACGATTAAAAGAGGCACCCTCTGTATCATGGGTAAAACGTGGTTTCCATGGCTCCGAGGACAGCAATCGGAAATTCAGGAGGTACACCCCAACTTTCCTGATTCACTGCTCCCTTGACATCTGTTTTGATCACCAGCCCCTCATTTTCAGCAACCCCATTTTCCCCATCCCTAGGAGGAAGCACTCATGGGTCCTTGAAGCTAGCCAATTACTGACATCATCTTAGTTTAGACTCATCAAAAGCGAATTTGTGTTAAGGTATATTTTAAGAAAGACAAAGGTTTTCTATTTTATTTCAACATGACTCATTATCTTTTCCTATAAAATATAGCTGTAAGGTATCATATGTAGGTATCCTTTCAGAGGTAAAGACTACACCAATGCAAAATGCATCATTTTGTTGATGTCCTTATTCTAACAAGGAAGTCTAAATGCATTCCAAGAATCCACTATTCAGATGACTATGTCCTTGGGACATGGAAGCATGAAGATTAGAAGTCATATACCCAGAATGTTGCAAAGCATGCCCAGTCAGTGTTGCTCAGTGGTTGAGCATTGACCTATGAACAAGGAGGTCATGGTTTGATTCCTGGTCAGAGTATATGCACAGGTTATGGGCTTGATCCCCAGTAGGGGTTGTGCAGGAGGCAGCTGATCAATGATTCTCTCTCATCTTAGATGTTTCTCTCCCTTTCCCTTCCTTGCTCTGAAATCAATAAAAAACATTTTTTTAAATCAAACAAAATGTGACAAAGCAAAATCAGTGCTGATTTCATAATGTTTTTAGCTAATGTGCCAGAAATCCTTCCAAAGCTTTCGTAATTTTTTCCTATATAATTTCTGTTGGCTTTACTTATATTAAATAAAAGATTTAAATTGAAAGAAGTCGCCAACAAAGTGCTTCATATACCTGGCAATTAACGAATATTACTTATTGGTTTAATTATGTTGTCAGGGAAAGTTTTGTTACATATAAATCAAACATACATAATCATGTGTAACTGAAGATATTTCTACAAATACCTATTTGAACACATTCATTTGCTTAATTAATGAATAGCTTTCAATATATTTCTCAATTCTATTTTAATTCAAAGGCTTGGTATTAATAGCCAAAGCCCAAGTTCCTGGGCCTGCTCTGCCTTCTAAGATGCAACCCACTCTAATGTTAGAATTCTTTTCCTTTACTTTGTTTTTGGGCTACTATTTTGTACAGTTGGAAAAAACTATAACAACACTGATATGCTAAGATGAACAAGACAACCTCTACCCTCAAGAAGCTTAGTGTGGGAAAGAGCTGGAAGTTTCCTTCTCATAAGTTAAGTGCTATGATGATCATTAACCCAAAGTCAACCCACTCAACCTTGGGAAGGATGGTCATGGGAGAGAGGTTTCCTAAATTTTGAGATCTCTAAACTGAGTCCTGAAGAACTCAAAGAAGAGACAGGGATGTTAGGAAGGCAAACATGTCAGGAGGGAGGAAAGTAACAGAAGAAGTGACACAGGGTTGTTTTCAAAGATCAATACTAATTAACTGGATAAAAGAGTAGGTAAGAACCAACATTGAACAATAGGGCTAGAGAAGAAGCTACTTCAATAAAAGAAATGTTATTGCACTTAGACTTGCTGCTCAAAAAAAGAGAGGCAATTTCTATGTAAAAGATAACTTTTATTACTTGAATTTCCCGTTATCAAGAAGCATATGCTGTTACCTGTCAATATATCCATCCAGGTACATTCTCTTATTCCTGAAGAGGTTGGCCATTAGAAAAGCAGATTGCTGCACTCATCCCAAATCCATTTAGTTGTGAAAGAAATTTTTATATGTCATAGTCCAATGAGGAACAAGAGGGATTTTTTTAAAGCACTGATCTCAAACTTCCTCTGCCAAGAATTGACTCCTTTAAACTTTAGGTTGAATTTAAAGACCACTTCCGAAGATATTCCAAAATTTCTATCTTTCTCTCATTACACAAGCAATGGTCCTTCACTTTCCCATTTCTAAGCTCTCTCTTCATTCTGTCTCTTAAATCCAAAGAATACCCTCCAAAACAGCATTTCCTTATGTCCAAGATTCTGGATCTAGTTGAAGCAAATTGTTGGTCATTCCAATCCCTAAGCTCTCTCCTAAGAATTCTTTATCTTGGACAACTCCGCTTTCAAGAATAGTTTAATATAATTTGTATGTGCATCTATTATAAATGGATTGTGCCTTCCATGGAAGGGAATAAGGTGTTTCTGATGTGTCTCGAGTTCTGTGGCCCATAATGGCACAGGCCCAGCGCACCCGCTATGATGTCTAGCCTCCTCCCTTTGGATTGAGGAAGCCCATTTAAGTAGAATCTTCTGAGCTGGACTATTTACAAGTGGCCTTCCTAAACGTCCCAGTCTTTCTACAGTTAAATTCTTGGAAAATATTTTTCAGATTCCATGAAAATCATATGTGATTAGTGCCAGTTGGGTTTGAACATTAGGTTTTTTTACTCGTTAATCAAATATCTGTATTTGATAGACAGTTTCCAGAGGGAATG